>NW_006159757.1:1230021-1242489 GCF_000334495.1 Tupaia belangeri chinensis | reverse complement strand
GCCCGGAGGCCACACGTCCACCCCAGAGAGGCAGCTGAACGCCGGGCAGAGCCCCGGGTGGGGGGCCCGCCGCCCCCGCTCAGCGCAGGTCCCAGGGGTGGTGGGGGCCTGCAGCTGGTCCCAGGTGGGCCCGCGCAGGGCCCTCCGCCCTCCGCCGCCTCGCTCGGCGCGGGTCCCGGGGGTTGCTGTCCCATCTTAAACCAGTTTTATCTTGGTTAAACTAATCTTTAAAGTGTTCTTTACTAATAAAAACATATTATAAAATTTGGAAGCTAAGCAGGGGAATGGGAATGCGAGTATTGTGTAGCATGCCATTCTTCCCTGTCTACCTAGTTTAGTTTGCCCTGCTAGCTCACCCATTTCACCTTCTGTTCCCTTTTTTTTTTTTTATAAGTTTATCTTTTTATTTACTTTGTGAGCATGAGAAAGAGAGACAAGGACAGTAAGTACTGCCGACAATATTGATTCACTCCCAGGCTTAGCCAACCCTGGATCGTGGGCATGTGTGTGACTCAGGAGGGACCTCTGTACTTGAACTGGCAACCTTCCCATGTGGAATTACCTTACAGAGTGTCATGTTTTACTGTTTTGCCACCGTTTGTCCCCTTAGTTCCATTTTCTGAAGAGGAGCCTTGCATGAATAAATACGTTCACTACATTACAATTGTCCACCAGCTGACTAGTATCTGAGTTCTGTAGAATGTTTTCTGTGTTATTTTTAATTAAAAAAATGAAGTTCAGTAATAAACAATGAGTGTGATTGTATTGCAAGTTTATTATAAAAAAGTTTATTTGGGGGCTGGCAAGTGGGCTCATGACTAAGGAGAAATAGATTTGAGTAGCAATCAGGGAACTGCAACTTTAGTTGCAGTAATTTAAACTCAGATATGTTCATAATAATGTTTAGGCTTTTTTCTTAAGAGTTTTCAAAACTAGTTTTGTTTTTGAGAGATTTTTGCTATAGGGTGTGTGCACTCACTGGAGAGAGACAGAGAGACAGAAAGCAAGTAATCACCCCTAGGAGGGATGGCCAAGCTGCAATCCTTTCTCCTCCATTCTCCTCTTGGAATTTTGAGCATGCAACATTCGAGTGTTAATGATTTTACTTTCAGCTACTTACTAAAACATTAACGATGAAGTTTTCTTATTACCTTTAAAATGGTGGAATTTTAATCCCAAGTCAGTAGATCTAAGGTAATATTTCAGTTGTCTATGGTAAATTCACAAAGATGATTCTCAGGATATACTAATATTATGATCCTTCTTCTTTGTCCCTGCCATAATGACCAGACCAAATTAGAGAGCAAGCGCACATGATTTATGTAGGTAATGTAAGTCATACCACCAGTACTAGAATCTCATCCTTGGCCCCCAAAATAGGAGTCATCTTCAACTTCAGTGTTTCCCAGGAGAGTAGCCTCTTGTTTCCATTTCCATCCAGCTGTTTTTGTGCAATGCATTTCTTTTTTCTAGATTGTTTACTATGGGGCACATGTCCTTACTGAATAGAGACAGAGAAAAGGAAACTCTCCTTTCGGGATTTTCGCGCCCGGCATGAGTTTTTTGTTTTTTTTTGTTTTGAGAGAGATTTTCGCTATAGGGCGTGTCTGCTCGTCAGACAGACAGAGAGAGACATAGAGACAGAAAGCGAGAAATCACCCCCCAGGGGGGATGGTCACACCGCAATCCCTTCTCCTCCATTCTCCTCTTGGGATCTTGGGCATGCACGCACACGCGCCCGGCGTGAGTTTTAAGCCAACGGGTCCGGGACGCGAACCGCGGTTGACTACGTGGGAATCCAGCGACATAGCCATTACGCTAACTGCTGGTTCCCAGCAATTGACGTTTTAAAATAATGTTAAGAAGGATGGTAGAATGCTAGTATCTGTTAAAACATGTACCTTTATTGGGGGACCAATAGATTGTGTAATGGTTACATTGCTGGGCTCCCATGTAATTGACTAGTTCGAGTCCCTGACCTAGCTGCTTAAAACTCATGTTGGATGCATGTGCATGTGTGTCCAAAATCCTGAGAGGAGACTGGAGAAGAAAGAATTGCAGTATGGCCATCTCCCCTGCAGGATGATTTCTCGCTTTCTGTCTCTCTTGTTTCTCCGTTGAGCGCATGCTTCCTATACCAGAAATCTCTTTAAAAAGAAGCATACCTTTTTTTTTTTTTTATAAGAAGACATCTTTATTTTTATTAAGTATTTATTTAATTGTTTTGCTATAGGTCATGTGTGCTTGCTGGAAAGAGAAGGAAAGTGAGAAATCACCCCCCTCCTTTCCCGGGGTGGGGAGGCGCTAGCCACACCATTTTTCAAGCTGCTAGGTCTGGAACTAGAACTATACATTTGCCCATGTGGGATCCAGCTGCCTTAACTTCTACACCACCTGCTGGACCCAAAATGTATACACATTTTAAGGTAGCAATATGAAGATTAAGCAACAGTTGAAATCAATCAATACTTGTAGGAATGTAAGAGTGTTAAAATAAATAGATAATAAAGACCCCTGAACTGCTCCTTTTGATTTTCCTTTAGCGTATTTAAATAGAACCTTAATCTCTTCTTTCTTTATAGAATACTATGTTAATGAAAAACTATCTTTATTATCAGATTAATGGAAAATACAGCATCCACATTGTTAAAAAGCACAGTTTAAAAATTAAAATGATAATAGTTCTATTATTACTCCATTTACTATTAAGATGATTCTATATTATATTGTTTATTCTAATTCCTTTGTCATTTCTCTCCTTCTGTCTGTTTGTTTGCTATAGGGTATGTGCACTTGCAGGAGAGAAAGAGAGAAAGAGAAAGAAAGAGAAAGAGAAATTCAAACCCAGAGGATGGCCACACCACAGTTCCTTCTCCTCCATTCTCCTCTTGGGATTTTGAGTATGCACTCACATGTGCCCAGTGTATTTTAAGCCACTGGGTCTGGGTTTCAAGTCATGTAGTTGTCCATATGGGATTCAGCAACCTTAATCTCCACACTATCTGCTAGCCCCTCTCTTATATGTTTCAGACATATTTTCATTGACAAAAGATAAGCAGTTTCATTTTATCATGATAATGAATTATTGTTTGACTGAAAGCTAAAATATTAAGTTTTAAAGTAAACTTCAGTTGACAGCAATACATGTATACTTTGTACTTTACGTATTTTTTAATTTCCCAAAACCAAGTCAAATGAAAGTATATATTTAATATAAATATAAGGTTGGAAATTCTACAGATAAGCAGGAGAAAAAATGAACAGTTATTGCTGAGAAGTAAGTATCATTATGTTGTTTCCCTATATACATATAGATTCTTTTTTTATTTAACTTTATTTATTATTATTTATTGAATTTTTTAAAAATTTGACCAGAGCTAGACAAATAGAGAGAGAGGGAAAGTGAGAAAGCAGACTTCCAGGTCCAGGACTCAAGCTTTGGTCAGCCATGTGGCAATTCAGCACCTTTAACCACCATGCCACCATGCCACCTGCCAGCCCCATATAGATTCATTTTTTAAAAATTTTGCTAAATATGGTTTTGTGATTTTTAAAAAAATAATTATTTTATTTTAACTTTATTCATTTATTCTCATTTGACCAGAGAGGGGCAGAGTGAGAGAGGGAAAGTGAGAAAGCAAGCTGCTAGGTCTGGGACTCGAACTGTGGAAGTCTAGCGCCCTTAACGTGCCACAAGTCTGCCCTGGTTTTGTGACATTTTAATTAGTTAAAATTTGACTGTATTACAAACATTTTTCTCTTTTATAAAAATTCTTTTACCACGCAATTTGTGTGTGTGTGTGTGTATGTTTGTTACTTTTTGCTGTAAGTGTGCGCTCATCAGATAGAGACAGAAGGAAAGTGAGAAAACACCTTTCAGAGAGAATGGCCGTGCCTTAATCCCATCTTTTCCATTCTCCTCTCAGGATTTTGGGCATGCATGCACATGTGTCTGGTGTGATTTTCAAGCTGTCAGGTTTCGGACTCGAACCATGCAGCCAGCCATGTCGGACCAGTGCTTTAACCTCCATACCACCTGCTGGCCCCCTCCACAGTTTTTAATCCCTCATAATACTGTCTGGTTTTTTTTTTTTTAGAGAGGATTTTTGCTTTAGGGCACATGTGCTTGCCAGAGAGACAGAGACAGAGAGACAGAAAGTGAGAAATCATCCCCCCAGGAAGATGGCCACATTGCAGCTCTTCTCCTTCATTTTCCTCTTGGGATTTTGGGCATGTATGTACACGTGCCCGGTGTGAGTTTCAAGCTACCGAGTCCAGAATCTTGGTCAACCACATGGGAGTCCAGTGACTTAACCATTACGCTATCTGCTGGTCCCTACTGTCTGGATTTCTCACTTAGAGTTCTGAAAGGAATTGAGGAAAGATGGTTTAAGGGTAAAGTGAATTTTTATAATAGAATTTTAAAAGTAATTAGCATTTTTTGTTAATTAAAATGTTTATTAGGTTCTTTAACTGGGGGGAAAAGACTAGAATATCTTTTGAAATGAAGAAAATTTTACTATGTAACATTATTATATATTTTAAAAGTTTTTGTCATAGGGCATATGCCCTTGCCAAAGAGACAGTGAGAGAGAAAGTGGGAAATCGTATTCCCCAGAGGGTATGACCATGCAGTCTCTTCTTCACTCTCCTAAGATTTGGGGTGTGCACCCGTTGTTTCCACGTGCTTACTAGATCTCCGTGTGGTGCTCCACAGATTTCCCCAGTTCTGCACACCAATTCTACACACCCTATTCCACTGCTTTTTTCTTTTCTTTTTAGAGAGATTTTTGCTATAGGGTTGGTGAGCTCACCAGAGAGAGAGAAACAGAGAGAGAAAGTGAGAAATCACCCACCTGAAGAGATGGCCATGCTCCAATACCTTCTCCTCCTTTCTCTTGGGATTTTGAATACCCATGCACACATGCCCAGCATGAGTTTCAAGATGCGGGGCCTGGGACTTGAACCATGGTCAACCATGTGAGAGTCCAGTGACTCAACCACTATACCACCAGCTGGCCCTCTGCAACTTTTCTTAATGACTGACATCACCATCAGCACCCAACTAGTCTTCTAAACCTCACACCCTAGCCAACTCTAGCATTTTTTGCCCTCCTCCCTCCATTTCAGTCAGTCACCAGTGTGATTTTCAAGCCGCCAGGTCTGGTAGTCAGTCATGAGGGAGCCTAGTGCCGGGCCTTAACTGCTTTACCACCTGTTGGTCCTGTATATTTACTTATTTTTAATTTTTTTTTTTTTACATAGACTTCACCTATGTAGTTACATATACTTTGCCTCCTAAATATTTCTGTATAGTGCTTCTCTCTCTCCAATCCAGTTGGCTTAATTAGACATCTTAGTTATCCGTCACCAAGACCATTGCAATAGGCCCTCTGTCTCTCTGCCTCCCAAGTTGCCATCATTTCACCCAAGCTACCCAATACCATTATGCCATAGTGACTTATTTATTAAAAAAAAAAAAAAAAAAAAAACAAAGATTTATTAAAAAAAAAAAAAAAAGTTTATTTTTTTAGAGAGAAAGCGAAAGGGAGCCAGGCAGGCACCCCAGGGTGTTTGCACATTTACCTCCAGTCCTAGCCAGCCTGGATCATAGTCGTGTGTGCGCTCTGTGCTCAGGGAGGTCCCAGGATGCAAACCCAGGAGATGAGCCCAGAACCTGTGCTGTGTGGATCTGCCTGTGTTACCGCTGCACCACCACCTCTCTCTGCACTGATACTAAATCCTAAATGTAATGATCTCTCTTATTTCTTTAGAAATTTTTTTAGATAAGACCATAATCAGGATATTCTTCCTTGGCCAGAATTTCAGCCCAACTCCTTTTTTTTTTTTTTTTGGAGAGATTTTCACTGTAGGGCGCGTGCGCTTGCCAGACAGAGAGAGACAGAGAGACAGAAAGCGAAAAATCACCCCCCCAGGGGGGATGGTCACGCCGCAATCCTTCTCCTCCATTCTCCTCTCGGGATCTTGGGCACGCACGCACACGCGCCCGGCGTGAGTTTTAAGCCACCGGGTCCGGGACGTGAACCGCGGTCGACTACGTGGGAGTCCAGCGACATAGCCATTACGCTAACTGCTGGTTCCCAGCCCAACTCCTTCTTGAGGTAGTTTACCCCTCGCATTTTACACTCAGTACTGATCTCTTACGGTTGTGAATACAGCCTGACACTTGACATTTCTCCCTTCCCTCCCTGCCTTAGCAAATGTTTCCCTGTGCCTTAAATGCAGATCTCTTCCTGACCTCCAACTCTCCTCCCTTTCATACGTAGCACACAGCTTTGTCTGTCATTGTTACTCATTTTCATTTTCCCCAGTGTTGTGAGATTTTTTTGTCCACTTGTTAGCTTTCTCCCTCAGACTAATCACCTAAAGGACAAAGGAGTCGTAGTCATTTTAATATTCTCAGTACCTAGTCTGTCTTTGGTGTAAGTCAGCATTTAATAAATGATATGAAATATCCAGGAAACTGAGGACTTTTGGGAGGAAGCAATATACTTAATGGAGAACCGAAGAGTTCTGTCAGTTATGTTTGTTTTCAGTGGTGTGTGGGAGAAGGAGTAGATTAACTCTTGAGGCGTTCAATGGCAGAATGAATGTTAGTGAAGTAGCCTGTGAACTCAGCCGTGAGATGAACTCAGAAATGAGAATGTGTGAAGTGACAGTGGCATCTTACCTTTGTCAAGAATCTGGAATTAGATCATTTGAGTTACAGTCCTGGCTTAGTCACTAAATGTAGGTTTCTCTAGGTCTTAGTTTCTTTGCCTTTTTACAGAAGAATAGCCATTACACTAAGTAATTATAATGGCTCATAACGTTTTGAAGATTAAATGAGCTAGTATCTTAGGGTGTAGATGTATGGCATCAAATAGTAATTACTAATGTCTATCGTATTTGAATTAGTCTTTTGTTTCTGGATGCATTTAGTAAAACTTTACCGTCATGTTAAATTAACTATCACATTAATATAATTTATGTGCATAAATTCACAGCAATTTAAAAAAAAGAGAGATTCAGTTGCCTTTTTTTTCCCTTGAAAGATTTATTCATTGTGCTGATGATTCCCCAGATCCTTGCATGGAATATGAGGTAAGAAACTTTTATTTTGATGTCATTAATAATCCTAGATGAAGATGTATTTATTTTTAAGTGAAATGAATGAAATTTTTAAAATTAATTTCTCTAGGAGCCTAGAGACACAGTTTTTAAATTTATGAAGTATATCACACATAATTAAAGAACATTATATATAGACTACATATATCCAGAATATGTGTATTCTATTTATTTATTTTTCTTATTTTTTTTAACATTTAATTACTGTACATCTTTTTTTTTTTTTTTTTTGAGAGACTTTTACTATAGGGCATTTGCACTTGCCAGAGAGACAGAGAGAGACAGAGAGACAGAAAGCAAGAAATCACCCCACAGGGGTATGGCCATGCTACAGTCCCTTCTCCATCCTCCTCTTGGAATTTTGGGCATGCATGCACATGTGCCAGGCATGAGTTTTAAGCTGCCAGATCTAGGGCTCAAACCACGATTGACTATATGGGAGTCCAGTGATGTAACCATTACATCATCTTCTGGTCCCCTAATTACTGTCCATTTTTATAGCAAACAAAATGAATTTTTCCAGCATGAATGCACTATATATTGGTCCAGTCAAAGATATTATCATATCAATTATTATCCACAGATAATTTTCCATTTTTGTGTCCATTAAATGTTTAGCTTTTTTCTTCTTAATTCCTTCCCTTCTGCCTCCCAAGAATATACATATTCTTTAATAAAACCTACACCTTCATATTCATCACCCAGTTTAAACTGGTGGAGTTTTGTTTTTCTTTAATTTGCTATAGTGTGTATATGCTCACTGGAGAGAGACACAAAGAGAAAGGGAGAGAAAGTGAGAAAGCACCCTCCTAGGAGGGATGACCATACCACAGTCTCTTCTCTTCCATCCTCCTCTCAGGATTTGGGGCACAAAAGCACACATTACTAGTATGTTTTTCAAACCACTGAGTCCAGGACTTGAACCATGTAGTTGGCCATGTGGGATTCAGTTATCTTAGCTAGCCCCGACCTGGTTAAGTTTTTATGTTTTTCTTTCTAAGTTCATGATCGAGTATATATATGTGAAAGAGCTAGAAGCACCCTTGACACAGCGTGTTTATTCTGTTTTCATCTCCCCCAACCCTCATTCCAGTTCTTGAGATTGCCAGGATCCTGGCACACATGCACGTACCCAGTGTGTTTTCAGGCCAGGGACTTGAACTATAGTAAGTACGTGGCTTACAGCTCTATAGTCCTCTGTGCACCTGTGCCACAGAGGCTGGGCCTATACCAAAAACAATAGTCATCACTATTTTGCCATTTATTAAAAAAAATACTGTTCACTCATTTTGTAAATAATTTACAGAAGAGTAAAAAGACAACTTTATTAGGAATTTCAATAAGTTTAAGCATAGTTAACCCCAATTTTTATTCCATATTTTCCTAGTTTTCAAAGTATACATGAGGCCAGCAGGTGGCATGGTGGTTGAGATGCTGAACTCCCACATGTTTGACTACTAGTTGTGTCTCAGATCTGGCAGCTCGCTTTCTCACATTTTCCTCTTTCTCTCTCTCTGGTGAGCACACGTGCCCTAGCAAATTAAATAATAATAATAGTAAACATTTTTAAAAAGGAAAGTACACATATACACTCTGAAATGGATAGTGTTCTTGGATTCAACTAGCTGTTCATCAGCCGTCATGAATAAATCTGGACATGCTGTTATTTTCCTTTCTAAAGATTTATTTATCTTTATTTATTTATTTATTTTAATTTGACCAGAGAGGGTCAGAGAGAGAGAGAGAGAGAGAGAGAAAGTGAGAAAGCAAGCCACCAGGTCTGGGACTCTAACCGTGGTCAGCCATGTGGGAGTCCAGCGCCCTTAACCACCACGCCACCTGCTGGCCCCATGAACATGCTGTTCTTTTAAGAGTTGATTCCAGGTATCAGCTATGTATACCTAATACGCTCTTACTTTCCATCGTTCCTGGTTCTTGCACTTGCCTTGTCAAAGTGCAATACGTTGAAAACATTGACAGCCCCTAATTTGTTGAGGAGAGGATGGCCATCTTTGCTCCATAATTGCACATTTTCATTTCTGGATTTACAATACCAATTAAAATTTGTTCAGTGATTTTTAAAAAAATTTCTTCAATGTGTGTGTTTCTAGCCAATTTTGTGTACATGCATGCTTTCAAAATTTGTCTACTGACTCACTATATTAATTTTTAGTATGAGTGTACATATTAGCATATTTTAGTATATAAATAACAGATAATTTATATTTACCATTTTCTATGTCACCAGTTACCAGATCTTAGAACAGTTATAAACAAGATCTTTACATGCCATTTGAGAGGGTTTTTTTCCTGCTTAATAGTGTAGTGTGAACATTTTTCCAGGTGACTAAACAGTCTTTTATAACTATATGTATATACTAAATTCATATTTATTATTTCACTAAACAAACATCTATCTGTTATGTACTTGTTAAGTCATATTACTTTTTGCCAGGAACACAAAAATGAAAACAAGTACATCTTTAGTTTTCACCCGAGGCTTATCTTTGTTGAGATGTCACCATCTAGGACCAGCAGTTGGCGTAATGGCTATGTCGCTGCACTCCCATGTGGTCGACTGTGGTTCGAGTCCCGGACACAGTGGCTTAAACTCCTGCCGGGCGCATGTGTGTGTGGGCCTAAGATCCCGAGAGGAGAATGGAGGAGAAGGGATTGCAGTGTGGCCATCCCCCCTTGGGGGTGATTTCTTGCTTTCTGTCTCTCTATCTCTGTACGTCTTTGTGGCGAGCGCACACGCCCTGTAGCAAAAACTGCTCCAAAAAAAAAAGAGAAAAAAAATAAAAGACAGAGAGAGATGTCACCATCTATCCCCAAGATTTATTTCATCAGCAGTTTGCTTTTTTGCTTGTTTTGGGAATACTCTGTTCTCATGGTAGTGCATAGGATGTAAAACTCAGTTTTAAAAACCTAGGAAAGTGATAGTGTTCAAACAATTAAAATGAAAATAGTTACAAGCAGAATCCTATGTATTGTGTGCTCCTGGCTATATGATTTCTTTTTTTTTTTTTGAGAGTTTTTTGTGCTATAGGTTGTGTGCTCTCACTGGAGAGACAGAGAGAGAGAGACAGAAAGCAAGAAATCACCCCCCGGGGGGGGGATGGCCATACCACAATCCCTTCTCCATTCTCCTCTGGGGATTTTGGGCATGCATGCACACAGGCCTGGCATGAGTTTTAAGCCGCTGGATACAGGACTCAAACAATGGTCAACTACATGGGAGACCAATGTCATAAACATTGCACCATCTGCTGGTCTTGACTGTGTGACTTTTGTTTTTAAGAATTATTTATTTAATTTCATATATTGTTGTTGTTATTTTTTAAAAAAATTTGACCGGAGAGAGAGAGAGAGAGAGAGAGGGAAAGCATGAAAGCAACAGCCAGGTCCGGGACTTGAACTCCGATCAGCCATGTGGGAACCCAGTACCTTTAACCATCATGCCACCTTCTGGCCCTATGGCTGTGTGATTTTCAAAAAATATTTACACAATATGTACTTGTGTATTTATAGGATACTTTTGGAAAGCTATCTAGGAAACCGAATGTACTTACTGCCTCTGAGGAGGACAACAGAGGGACTGGGTGGGAGAGACTCCCTATTTTTTTAAAATCAGCTACAATGTATGTATTACATATTACCTGTACAAAACACTCTTTTGATAAAGGTTATGCCAATTTTCCAAAAAAATTACTATTAGTATGCTGCAATTGCTTACTTATTTGTTGATTAAGGAAAATTCTGCAGCCATGGGGACCAACAGTTAGTGTAATGGCTATGTCGCTGGACTCCCATGTAGTCGACTACGGTTAGAGTCCTGGACTCTGTGGCTTAAACTCACACCAGGTGCGTGTACAAGCTGCCTAAGATCCCAAGAGGAGAATGGAAGAGAAGAGATTGCGGCATGGCCATCCTCCCTGGGGGTGATTTATTGCTTTCTGTCTCTGTCTTTCCGGTGAGCGCATGCGCCCTATAGCAAAAACCTCTCGAAGAAGAAAAGAAAGTTCTGTAGCTGTTAAAGTGTGTGTGTATATGCACACCAGTGTCAGCTTTTAAAAAAATTTTTACATCAACTTTACTTATTTATTTTAATTTGACCAGAGAGAGAGAGAGAGAGAAGGAAAGTGAGAAAGTAAGCCACCAGTTATGGGACTTGAACCATAGTTAGCCATGTAGGAGTGTCCAGCACCTTAACCACCACACCACTTGCTGGTCCCCAGATTTTTTTTTTTTTAAGAGAGATTTTTGCTATAGGGTATGTGCACTCACCAGAGAGACAGAGAGAGAGAGACATAAAGTGAGAGATCACCCCGCTAGGGATTTTGGGCACCTGCGTACATGTACTGGCGTGAGTTTTAAGCCACTGGGTCCATGGTCAACTATGAAAGTCCATCAATATAACCATTATGCCATCTGCTGGTCTTAGTGGCATCAGCTTTTAACAGATGAGAACTGTGCAGTATTTTAGTTGGGGTTCTTTACTTAATCATTTGATCCTTTTATCTCACTATAATAAAAGATTAAATCAATGCATCTTAATTTTTGAAAGCATATTTATAACTTTTTCTTTAAAGAATAGAAATTCATTACCCAAAAATTTAAAAACACAAGAAAATAAGAGGAACCTACCATCCAGCTTTATCTTTAGTGTTTACATTTTGCTTTTTAACTTCCCTTTTGTGTGTGTGTGTGTGTGTGTGTGTGTGTGTGTATACATACACATTTTCTTTATAAAATATTTTACATTCCATTTAAAACTCATTTTTTTCTTAGAGCATAGTGTAAGCATTTTTCCAAGTCATTAAATACTTTTTATAACATGATTTTTGGTTCCTACCTATGTATTTTCTTTCTTTTTTTAATCTTACACATTTTCTGATGTACATTTCTTAAGCACCTTCTATGTATTACATATTTGTGTGGGGAACATAAACATGAATAAAACGCAGTTCCTTTCCTGTAGAGATCTTAAAATATAGTATGGAAGAGAGACCCATATCAGATTGCCCTGGTAATATAATAACGTGCTTGGTAGAAGGTTATGTACAAGAAAAAGAAATAAAGGGAAGCACAGTGGAAGGACACTGAGCCCCTGGGGTACTTCAGAGAATGATGCTTAGGGTAATCCAGCTTATGCCTCCGGTCTAGAAGGGCAAAGAGGTACAGTCAGCATGCAGGAGGGTGAGAGTGCTAGACATTAAATTGCACTTAATGTTGCAGAAGAACAGGACCCAGTTGTCTTCAAAGAACAGTTTCTTTATCTTTTTTTTAATAATTATTTATTTAATTTTATTCATTCATTCTTTTTTTTTTTTTGTT
>NW_006159757.1:1214832-1227429 GCF_000334495.1 Tupaia belangeri chinensis | reverse complement strand
ATATTACAAAAAAGGGGACCTAATTAATATTTTTTTTTTTTTTTTTTTTTTTTTTTTTTAATTTGACCAGAAACACACACAGAATGAGAGAGAGAGAAAGCAGGCCACCAAGTCCTGGACTCGAACCATGCTCAGCCATGTGGGAGTGTCCAGCGCCTTAACCACCATGCCACCTGCTGGCCCCAAAGAACAGTTTCTTCTTTTAAAGTTTATTTATCTACTCCAGAGCAAAAGAGACAGCATCTCAAACTGTCTTAATGCTACAGTCCCCTCAGTTTCACCCAACCCTGGCTCATGGGCTTACATATGCCTGGCATTCTCAGGGAGGGCCCCAGAAAAGAACTCTGACCCTTCTCATGTGGGTCAGCCTTACAGAGTGCCACATGTTACCCTGGTACCACCAAAGAACATTTTAAAAATAAAAGTACATTTGTCAACCGTACTATTTCTAAAATTACAGCAAGTCAGTAGTATATGAGAGTTTGTGTATGTTGAATAATTATTAATTGCAATCATAAGACCTCTTTATGACCTAGACCACTTGTAGAATTGTTTTACTCTAACAAAATAGAGAGAAAAATCATAGGAGCATTATATGATTGCTTATGGTAGACTTAGTATTAGTTTTATAAAAGTAAGGACTACAGAGTGATTTTTAAGGCAGATAACTTTAAAACTATTTTGATGTTTTTAAAGGGGTACAAAACATGTATTACAGGGGCCAGCAGATGGCATAATGGTTACACCACTGGACTCTCATGTAGTCCACTCGGTTCAAGTCCTGGATCCAGTGGGTTAAACTCATGTTGTGTGTGTGTGTGTGTGTGTGTGTGTGTGTGTGTGCCCAAGATCCTGAGGGGAGAATGGAGAAGGGATTTTGACATGGCCATCCTCCCTGGGGGATGATTTCTCACTTTCAGTCTCTCTCTCTCTCTTTCCACCAAGCACATACACCCTGTACCAAAACCTCTCTTAAAATAAAGAAATTAAAAAAACAGTAACAACAACAACAACAACAAAACAGCATGTATTACAGGGCAATTTAGGACACAATGATGATAAAATTTGACTTAGTCATCTTTGGTGTTGTGTATTATGTGAGAACTCTTAAAATGACAACTGTTAAATATGCATTTTGTCACAAAGAATTTTAGTACAGTTTCTCATTCTCTGTATGTCATGTCAAGAATATTTTATAGTCTTTTTTAAGGCCATTTGATAACGGCAATCATTAATATTTAGTCTTGGTATAAAATTGCCTACTTATTACATAATTGTGTTAATATTTTCCTTTGTCCACAGCTTGTTCTTAGAAAATGGTGTGAATTAATTCCTGGGGCTGAGTTTCGATGTTTTGTCAAGGAAAACAAGCTTATTGGTGAGTTTGGGGTTTGTTTGTATTATAACCCCTAAAAGTAATCTTTAAAGGAAGATAAACTTTTTATGGAAGTAAATCAGTAGTAATTAGGACAGGTATTTTAATCAGTTTTAATCTCAGATGTCACCTCTCATCAGTTGGTGCTACCTCTCTGGGATGCTGTATTGATAAGGATCCTGAGCCCATACCACACTCCACAGAAAACAGTATTATCAAGCAATCTTGCCTGTCTGGATTCCAGAGATAAAAGTGATGGTTGTTATCATTTTTTTTAGGATCTATATAGTATTAACTGCTTTCTCTTTGAGCTTTCCTAAGTATTGTTAATCATAGATTGCTTATTTATATATTTTTTTTGGAGAGCTTTTTGCTATAGGACGTGTGCGCTCGCCAGACAGACTGAGAGACAGAGCGATAGAAAGCGAGAAATCACCCCTCAGGGGGGATGGCCATGCTGCAATCCCTTCTCCTCCATTCTCCTCTTGGGATCTTGGGCACGCACGCACATGCACCCAGTATGAATTTAAGCCACCGGGTCCGGGACTCGAACTGTGATCGACTACGTGGGAGTCCAGCGACATAGCCATTACGCTAACTGCTGGTCCCAAAAGGAGTGTTTTTCTATGGCATGAACTATCAGGCTTGTGAAGGCAAGTAGCTTGTGTGAACAAGAAGACACTGCTTCTAAGAAGTGTAGTATGAATATGGCAGACATATGGAGAGGAATATTTTATGTGTTTTTGAAAAGCATATTGGATAATAAACAATATAACATATTTTTCTTGCCAGGTATTTCTCAAAGGGACTACACACAATATTATGACCATATATGTAAACAAAAGGAAGAAATTTGCAGATGCATACAAGACTTTTTCAAGAAACACATACAGTATAAATTCCTAGATGAAGACTGTGAGTGTTTTTTTATTTACCCAGTGAAATGAAATTAAATATATAATGTTACTCAACCTTATTTGATTGTGGAATACATCTTAAAAACTGGATTCAGAATATTATATTTTAAGCATTTTACTGTAGTGCTCTTTGGCATTGTTGATGATTTGCATGTTAATTTTACTTTAATTAGAATCAATTTCTAATAGTGCAACAGTTCTCCCTCCTGTCATTTTAGACTTTTGATTGTATATTTCAAAGAGTCTGTCCACACAGAACAAAGTCCTACTTTTCTAGCTTCTTTGTTTAAATGATCAAACAAAGACAGCTCCAGCTACAAAGTAGACATTGGTGGTTTGTTTTTAGGAACAGAAGGTATATTGTGGGAGAGTTTTCATGCATCTTAAGATGATATCTGCTATGATTTACATTTTTTCTACCTACCAGGACTGAGATATGTGGCAGATTTGATTTAAAATGAAGATGAATTAAGCATAGTTAGATTTTATGTTTTCTTTTTAGAAATTTTAATCATTTCATTTGCCAAATAAGTAATTAATACTTTTTTCACAAGTATATTCTTCATTTACAACTTTTTAAATTTACATATAACCGATTTATAGTGGTGAATGAGTAAGATGATATAGGTTTTTGGTTTGAATTTTTAAGTGTAAGAGATTGGTTGTAGATAGAAGGAAAGCAAAGTTACATGAATAAAAACACTTTGGTGTGCCTTTTTATGTTGGAAGTTTTGAGATTAAGAAGCATTAAGTCCTTAAGATCAACTCTATTCTGTTTGATTAGCTAGTAATAAGATGTACTTTAATTTTTAAAATGAGACTTAGGTCATGAAAATACTAGTTCATTAATTGAGTTTTTTCTCCTTTACAGTTGTATTCGATATCTATAGAGACAGTAGGGTAAGTAAAAACTATAACTGAAATGCTTTGAAAGGGGGGCTGGTTTTACAAGTAAGAGGAGGGCACTTACGAAGGAGCCACTGCTCAAAAATTTTTTCAAACCAGCTAAATTGTTTGAAATTCACAGTGGTCAAGAGTCTTCTCTGGCATGGTGGTTAAAGGCGCTGAATTCCCACATGGCCAACCGTGGTTCAAGTCCTGGACCTGGCAGCTTGCTTTCTCACTCTCTCTCCCTCTCTTTCTCTCTCACTCCGTCCCTCTCTGGTCAAATTGAAATAAACAAATGAATAAATAATAAATAAAGTTAAATAAAATAATTATTAAAAAAATAAAAATAAATTAAAATACACTTAATGTAATTAATATTTAAGATATAATATCTTAAATAATTATGTGCCACAGGTTTATGGCTTATTAATTTAACAGATAGGTAAATGGCCACCCTGCATCCTACTTTAATACTGGTGTCAGAGTTCTGAATCCACTTAAGATAGTTCAGTTTGCACTCATTGTGGCCAAGAATGTGTCATTTGGTATTTGGATACTTAGTTTCAGTTAGCAGAAATATTCTTAGCATGATTTGAGTCACTTTGATCTTTAGACTAAAGATGAGGTTAGAGTACATTTTACATTTATTCTTCTGTTCTTAACTGATGAAAACTTAGGTAGTGAAAAAGTAAACAAAGAATTCCTACAGCAGAGATTTCATTGTTCAAGACATTGGTAATCTTTTTAAAATTGTTTAGGTCACTAACTGTTGTCTTATGATTACTGCTCATTGGCTTAACTGTTAAGAAGACTGCATATGGGACCAGCAGTTGGCGTAATGGCTATGTCGCTGGACTCCCACGTAGTCGACCGTGGTTCCCGTCCCGGACCCGGTGACTTAAAACTCACGCTGGGTGCATGTGCGTGTGTGCCCAAGATCCCGAGAGGAGAATGGAGGAGAAGGGATTATGGCGTGGCCATCCCCCCTGGGGAGTGATTTCTCGCTTTCTGTCTCTCTGTCTCTCTCTGTCTTTCTGGTGAGTGCAGGCACCCTATAGCAAAAACCTCTCAAAAAAAAAAAAAAAAAAGAAAGAAAGAAAAGAAAACTGCATACGTAATTCCTCTTGGGATTTTGAGCATGCATGCATATGCACCCTGTGTGAGTTTCAAGTCTCCAGGTCCAGGACTTGAACTGCAGTTGGCCATGTGAGAGTCCAGTAATGTAACCATTACACCATCTGCTGGTTCCTCCATTAAGTCTTAATATGAATATTTAATAAACTCTAAAGTTAATTTTATTTCCTATTGCCCTAATGATGCAAAGAACTTAAAATACTCTTTAATTCCCAACACCCACTTTTGTCTTATATGTGATTTCTTGTTTTTTATTTTCAACTTGTTATTAATACTCCCAAATTAGTTATTGTTGCTGTTCACTTTCATTGTTCATCAGTGCTTCTTGAATCTTGCTGTTTTCTGGATCCAGTGTCTTTGTAGTGTATCCTTTAGTGGCAAATTCTCTTGGCCATTTGCTGTAAAGGTTGTCATCTAGCCTTCGGGTATGAATGAGAAGCATAGCTGGGGATAGAATCTTCAGCTGTGACCAGTTCTGTTGCATCAACACTTTGAAGACACTATTCCATTAATGTTTGCCTTTTTTTCTTCTCATACTAAGTCTGAAAATTCATTTCCTTTGTCAATTGTGGATAATTCTGAGCTATTATATTTTCAAATCTGCCTCTTTTCTCTCTTCTGTTTTCTTGGAATTCTGGTTAGAGATATGTCAGAGCTTCTCACTTTGTCCTCACACCTCTTCTTTTTTTTCTACCTTTCTCTGCCCTATGTTGTATAATCTTCTCAAATATATCTTCTATATGGTCATTGGAAAAGTCATGGCATATTTTTCTGTTTTTCTATGCAATAATGTGTCATGACTTCCCCAACTCAATAGTTTACCAGTTCTCTTTCATCTCTGTCTGATCTAATGTGTTTTTTAAATAATTATTTATTTAATTTTATTTATTCATACATTTACTTTAATTTGACCAGAGAGAGACACAGAGAGAGAGAAGGAAAGTGAGAATGTAAGTCACCAGGTCTGGGACTTGAACTGTTGTTGGCCTTATGGGAGTATCCAGTGTGTTAACCACCATGCCACCTGCTAGTCCCCTGATCTAATGGTTTTAACCTATCCATCAAGTGTTAAATTTTATCAGCTGTAATCTTTCATTTCTATAGATTATTTAGCTCATTTTCAAATCTTCGTGTTTTTGTTTGTTTGTTTTTTTAATCTGGTCTTAGGGTTTGATTTTTTTATATTTGAAAACTACCGATTTGGGGGAGAGACATACTTTTTAGATATAATTTATATAGATTAAAACTTACCTTTTTTAGTGTTGACCTTTGAGTTTTGGCAGACATGTTCAGTCATGTGTGATATGTTGAACTATTTCATCGCTCCCAACAATGCCCCTGTGACCCTCTCTGTACCTTTGCCCTTGCCAAATACTCCTCTGAAAAACCTTTTGAGTTATTTTTAAAATTGTAAATTGATAATACATTCACATTGTTTAAAAATCAAGTCAATGTGAAAATATATGTAGAAATTCATAGTCTAATTTCTGTGGCTCTGTATTCCTACAGGTGTACTTAATTATGTCTTATGTATCTTTCCAATCTTTCTTGATGCAAAACAAGCCATATACCTATTTTTTTCCATCTTTCCTATACAAGATTTAACATATAATATATACTCTTTACTTTTTACTTTTCACATTTTCAAAAAGCAGTATCTTTTGGAGAGCTTTCCAATTTCTTACAAAGGCATAGTATTTTGCTTTGTGAATTTGCTCTATAGTTTTAGTCACTTCCCTATCAGTAATACCTGTTTTTAGTCTTTCACAAATTACTATGATGAACAATCCTATGTGCATTTCATTTCATACATGCAGGTATATCTATGGGATAAATTCTTGGAACAGGGATTGCTGGTTCGAAGGCTAATGCATCTTAGTTTTGATACATATTGCATGTATCTTCCACAGAAGTAATACCAGACAGAATCCCACAAGGAATGTATGTTAGTACCTGCTTGCTTTTTCAAAGCTTGCCAACAGACTATGTGGTCACTTTGTAGAGTTCTTTTGAGTTTTAGTAGAGAAAGGATATTTTAGTATTTCAATGTCTATTTTTCCCTTTTTTAAATTTTTAATTGATTTATTTTATAGTCATTCACTGTACTTGATCACAGCATTCAAAATGAGATTTCCCATCCAGAATACACTGTATATTGTCTTTTTTTTTTTTGGAGAGATTTTCGCTATAGGGCCCGTGCGCTCGCCAGACAGACAAGAGAGAGACATAGAGACAGTAAGCAAGAAATCTCCCCCCAGGGGGGATGGCCATGCCGCAATCCCTTCTCCTCCGTTCTCCTCTCTGGATCCTGGGCACGCACGCACACGCGCCCGGCGTGAGTTTTAAGCCACCGGGTCTGGAATGCGAACCGCGGTCGACTACGTGGGAGTCCAGCAACATAGCCATTACACCAACTGCTGGTTCCCACACTGTATATTGTCTTAATCAGGGATATTACATCATCCATGTTATTGTCAACAAATAATTTTCCATTTCTTGTTTTTATTTATTTTGCTCTATTTTCCCCACTCTTGACTCCCTGTTTCTCACCTTTTGCCATGTACCACTCTCCTCCCACACTGTCTCTGGTATCAATAGTTACTTTCCATGGCTTTTTCCCCCCACATTTTATTGATTCACAAAATTCAGTGTCTATTTTTCTTATAAGTGAGGGTGAAATTCAACTCTTCATATATTTAAGGGTCATTTATGTGAATTGTTAATTTATGTCCTTTTTCTTTTTTCTATTGTCTTGCTTTTTTAAAATACAGAGTTCTTTATATATTACAGAAATTAGGCCATTGTTTCTTATTATTCCAGTTTATTATTCGTCCTTTGCCATGAAGAAGATAAATATATTACTCATTTCTCCTATGACTTTTGAATTTGAGTCATAATTTTAAAAATAACTATCCATATTTTTTAGTCTATCCATGTTTTTTATGATTTCTTATCTTATATGTAAGTCTTTGATCTATGTGGCATTTGTGCATTTGGTATGTAATAGAGATCTTCCCTTACCTTTTTCTAGATTTTTGCCTCATACCATTATCTTTATTTGACATCGTCCAGATTGGTGATGATTTTCCCAAGTTCTTGGGTCTTTAATCCCTATTGTATTTACAAATTCTTACTCATGTTGGTGTTTTTCTTTTGTTTTTATAAATCAATATTTGTTCTAATTTCACTTTATATTTGGTGAACTTGTTTTTTTATTTTTGAGAATCCTAAATATCTTAAACTTTTCATTTTTCTGTATCATGTTCTTCAAAACCCAGTCAGAGGAAGACAGCCTCGTTTTCTCCTATTCTAGTCACTAGAGTGCTTTTCTTATATTCCCTTTGCTGTCGTATAGCCCTCTGAGGCACATCTCTTGGTCCTAACTCTCTTTCTCCTGGCCAGTCACCTAGTCCATATTAAAACCCCTGCACTTAGGTTCTTAGGAAAAAAACCCTGGGCAGGGAGGTTTCACATCCTTGGTTTATACACTTCTCTGTGTTTTCAGGTTCTTCTTCTTTTCTGGCTCCTGGATATTCCTCTGTTTTTCTTATGATCTCATTTATATGTTTGAAGGAATTATTTTAAGCTGAATTTCATCTTGTTTGGAATAGGAGGCCTTTAAAATGACTGTAGCCCACTGTATTTCTGGAGCCCTCCTGTACTTTACACTGTAGCCAAAATACCCTGTTCTGAGAATGGGCCATCATTGCATGACCGTTGTATGTATCTTGTTGTTTTCCTCTGAAATGCTCTGCTTTTCTTTCTAATATTCTTCTTCCCAGATCATCATCATTATTTTCCTTTAAATTCCTAGTTACTTGGGGAAGCTTTTCTTGGCCTCACCAGGCAGATTTAGTCAGATTCTCCTGTCTGCACTGTAGTCTCTTTAAGACTTTGTTCTTGCCTGAATTGTTGATTGAGGCAGAATTCCCTCTGTGTTGCAATTGTTGGAGTGGTTTTGGTTCTTCTGTGGTGTGTGTGTGTGTGTGTGTGTGTGTGTGTGTGTCTGTGTCTCCTGGTCCAGGCTGAGCTCTTCAGAAGACTAGATTGTGTTGTGAATCTTTATATCCCGGTGCCTAACACTGTGTCTGGTACACACAGCTATACTTGGGTGGGTGGATGGTCAGTTGTTAGGTATAAGAAACATTAGTCTGACTGTACTTTTCTTATGGATTGCCTAAAATAGATTACCTTCTCAGGATGCCTTGTGCCTGAGATGTCACATGAAAAACATATCATAGCTATAAAATCCCAGTTCTCATTGTCTTATGCCTGACTGAAGCCAGTTTTTTTTTTTTTTTAATATAAGATTGTGGTTTCTGAAGTATGGAACAAACCCTGCCAGTTACCAATAGTGGGTTGCTTTTGTATTTAGATTTTTTTTTTTTTTTTTTTTTGCAGTGTGGCATTTTTAATTTATATGTTTAATATTTCTATACTGATGGGTCTAATATATATTTTTAGTAATGAGATGGCTTTACTGTTTATCAAAGTCAAGTGGAAAGGTTTAGAGGTTAGCAAATATACATTTTATTGAAATAACACAGTATATCAAAGACATCTTAGTACTAGCTCATAAAATAAAGCTGACATCATACCAGGAAGTTGATTGATGGCTGATCTTATTTCATATAGTCTAAGAATGTAGAAGTACATGCTGAACTGATGTGAGGAAACAACTCAACCTGAGATTTATAGCATTTCTCATGGGGATTTTAAAAAATAAGAAACTTACTCAAATGGTGTATGGCAAGGACTTCTTGATGGTTCTTTGCCACTTTCTAGAGGTTTCTGATGTATGAAGCAAATCCTAACAAGATGTTTCATCTTTCTTAAAATCTTGGTTTCACCCAGAGGAGAAATAGCATTTCAGGAACCTTGCTCCTTAGGCCTCCACAGTTTTACACATACACATCTGATTAAGACTTAATAACTAATATTTATAGAAAAATCTAAATTATTTTATTTTAGGTTTTTGCCATAAGGTATGTGTACTCACCAGAGAGAGGGAAAGTGAGAAATCACCCTCACCCCCACCCCCCCAGGGAGGATCTCCATGCCACAATCCCTTTTCCACTCTTCTTTCTGGGATTTTGGGCATGCATGCACATGCACCTGTCAAGATATTTAAGCTGCCGGGTCCAGCACTCGAACAGCTGATTTGGGATCTAGCACCTTAACTACTATGCCATGTGCTGGTGCCTTAGTTAATTAGTAACAACAAAATAGTTCATATTTGTGTTTTTCAGTGAGAAAAATCAAGAGGAGCAAAGGCAAACATTTCAAGAAAGCCTTTACCATTGCTTTGTTCTTGCCTGAATTGTTGATTGAGGCAGAATTCCCTCTGTGTTGCAATTGTTGGAGTGGTTTTGGTTCTTCTGTGGTGTGTGTGTGTGTGTGTGTGTCTGTGTCTCCTGGTCCAGGCTGAGCTCTTCAGAAGACTAGATTGTGTTGTGAATCTTTATATCCCGGTGCCTAACACTGTGTCTGGTACACACAGCTATACTTGGGTGGGTGGATGGTCAGTTGTTAGGTATAAGAAACATTAGTCTGACTGTACTTTTCTTATGGATTGCCTAAAATAGATTACCTTCTCAGGATGCCTTGTGCCTGAGATGTCACATGAAAAACATATCATAGCTATAAAATCCCAGTTCTCATTGTCTTATGCCTGACTGAAGCCAGTTTTTTTTTTTTTTTAATATAAGATTGTGGTTTCTGAAGTATGGAACAAACCCTGCCAGTTACCAATAGTGGGTTGCTTTTGTATTTAGATTTTTTTTTTTTTTTTTTTTGCAGTGTGGCATTTTTAATTTATATGTTTAATATTTCTATACTGATGGGTCTAATATATATTTTTAGTAATGAGATGGCTTTACTGTTTATCAAAGTCAAGTGGAAAGGTTTAGAGGTTAGCAAATATACATTTTATTGAAATAACACAGTATATCAAAGACATCTTAGTACTAGCTCATAAAATAAAGCTGACATCATACCAGGAAGTTGATTGATGGCTGATCTTATTTCATATAGTCTAAGAATGTAGAAGTACATGCTGAACTGATGTGAGGAAACAACTCAACCTGAGATTTATAGCATTTCTCATGGGGATTTTAAAAAATAAGAAACTTACTCAAATGGTGTATGGCAAGGACTTCTTGATGGTTCTTTGCCACTTTCTAGAGGTTTCTGATGTATGAAGCAAATCCTAACAAGATGTTTCATCTTTCTTAAAATCTTGGTTTCACCCAGAGGAGAAATAGCATTTCAGGAACCTTGCTCCTTAGGCCTCCACAGTTTTACACATACACATCTGATTAAGACTTAATAACTAATATTTATAGAAAAATCTAAATTATTTTATTTTAGGTTTTTGCCATAAGGTATGTGTACTCACCAGAGAGAGGGAAAGTGAGAAATCACCCTCACCCCCACCCCCCCAGGGAGGATCTCCATGCCACAATCCCTTTTCCACTCTTCTTTCTGGGATTTTGGGCATGCATGCACATGCACCTGTCAAGATATTTAAGCTGCCGGGTCCAGCACTCGAACAGCTGATTTGGGATCTAGCACCTTAACTACTATGCCATGTGCTGGTGCCTTAGTTAATTAGTAACAACAAAATAGTTCATATTTGTGTTTTTCAGTGAGAAAAATCAAGAGGAGCAAAGGCAAACATTTCAAGAAAGCCTTTACCATTGTATCTTTGTGATCAGTTGCGCTTGCTCTCATGTCTTGGCAGGATTGCACACACTGCCCAGCTCTGTTAGGTCAGTGCTGTGCTTGTTTCCACTCAGACACACCTGACACTGGTGAAGTACAGTCTGACCAGCTCAGAAGCTACAGTCTTGAGGCTACAGTCAACCAGATCACCCATGTACATTCTCAGAATAGGAGGAAATACTGGGTTATTGGAAAAGTCATGATGTATTTTTTCTGTTTGCCTATGCAAAAAATGTGTCATTTCTTTTCTGATGACCCAATAGATTTATTTATATGTATATAAATAAGTATGTATTTTTCTTCTATGAGAGTGAGTGAGAGGCATCCCCAAGAGTCTTCACATTGCAACCCACCCATAGGCTCAGCCAGCCTAGATTCTGGGCACACTTGCATGCCTGGCACACTCCCTGTGGGTCCAGTTACTGCTACACCATCACCTGACCCTGAAATTGCTTTCAAAGGCCGATAAATTTTTTCATCTCCCCTTCCTATGCTATCAAGTTTTAGCTTGTAGATAGAGCAAAGCATTACATAAATATTTAAAGAAATCTTAGCATTTTCATACTTCCTTTATTTTTTTGGAGTGATTTCTTACTTACCCTCTCTCTGTCTTTCTTTGTCTCTCTCTAGCAAGGGCATGCAACATAAAAAAAATTTTAAAAACCCGCACTATTTGGACCAGCCTGTGGCCTGGTGGTTAAGGAGGCTGCATCCCACGTGGCCAGCCATGTGGTTCGAGTGCAGACCTGGTGGCTTGAGAAACACACTGGGTACGTGTGTGTGCATGCCCAAAATCTTGAAAGGAAGGAAAGAGGAAGAAGAAGGAATTGTGGTGTGATAGTTCCCCATGTGAGGATGCGTTCTTCTCTCTCTCTTTCTCTGTCTCCAGTGAGCATATGAACCTTCTGACAAACTGAAAGCAAAAAACATTAAACAGAAAACTCGTCCTCTGCAACAGCCTTTCAGGAGTGAGGAGTGATGCTCTCTTGAGAGCTGCCAGCCCCTTCCTGCCTCTGCTTAGCTTCCTCTTTAAAGTAGCATTGAAGACATCCTGGAAAGCATTTCAGTCATAGTAGAGTGGGAAAATTTTGTGAAATTTTCCCTTTTCCTGTTTTGATTTTTGGCTTAAAATCCAATGTGACTTGAGGTAGGAGTTGGAGGATATATCTTTATCAGGGCTTTTTCTTGCT
The DNA here is from genome assembly GCF_000334495.1 of Tupaia belangeri chinensis. Lineage (NCBI taxonomy): Eukaryota > Metazoa > Chordata > Mammalia > Scandentia > Tupaiidae > Tupaia > Tupaia belangeri. The sequence continues at coordinate 1,215,202 of NW_006159757.1, read as the reverse complement.
GTGTTCCTTCTTTGCATTCCCAGTTAACTTTCTCTTTAGACCTGTGTGTACTTTATTTAGACAGGTTGCCTGGATTGCAAGGAACTGTCTTTTGAAATAAGTTATATGAGTTTTAAGTTTGTCTTTTGGGGAAAATAATTTGAATAATATCTTTTTTTTATTAATTTTTCTTTTTTTAACATTAATATGCTATACATCATTACAGTATACAAAATGAATTTTCCATCCAAAATACACTATCTGTTGGCTCAGTCAAGCACATCAACATACATGTTATCAACAAACTATTTTCCATTTCTTATGTCTTGTATATTTTGCTTTTTTTTTTTTTTTTTTTCCATCCTTTATTTCCTCTCCCTAACCCTCTGCC
>NW_006159757.1:1190513-1214196 GCF_000334495.1 Tupaia belangeri chinensis | reverse complement strand
GGGTATCCCATCAGACTAACAGCAGATCTCTCATCAGAAACAATGCGAGCGAGGAAAGAATGGGAAAATATATTCAAAGTATTAAGGGAAAAGCAATTTCAACCGAGAATTCTGTACCCAGCAAGGTTATCGTTCATTTGGGAAGAAAAGACAAGAACATTCCAAGATAAACAAAACTTGAAAGAATTTACCAGCACCAGACCAGATCTCCAAGAAGTTCTTAAGGGAGTGCTATGTCAGTAAAATTAAATGCAGACACACAGAAATAAGAGTTGAAAAACTAAGAAAATGGGCAACTTATTTGTAGGGACAAAGTCTGGAGTTGAGTATTATATCCCAGAGTTCAATCTGGAAGATCGTACCTCAACAGTAACAGAAGAAAGATTAAGTACATGAGTCTGAACTGATGAAACAGCACTCTGTGAATTGACTAAGATACTGCTGCTTTTCTTCTAAGCTTTGTTGTCCGGTTTTAAGGATTTTTATCCTGTCTTGAGCTGTCAATAGATTCATGTACCTACTATTTGAACAAAATACTAACCTGTTTCTAGGCTTCAAGTTTCGAAGAATATCTTTTTAAAAAATGTATTACTGATAGAGTGCATGTATGCACACATGCGTATGCAAGACAGAGGGAAAACACCTTCCACAGAGCTTGGTCTGTTGCATTCCCTCTCCTCTAGGCCTCCATCCCATCAGGATCCTGGGCACATCCACTTGTACCTGACATGTTTTCAAATCCTCTTGGCTAGGGACTCGAACTGCAGTTGGCATGTAGCTTCCAGCTCTGCAGTCTGACTCAGCACTGACTGTGCTGTAGAGGCTTGGCCATGAAGATTACTTTTTTAGTAAAAGAGAGTATAGACCTGTGTTTGTTCTTACTTTATACTTATTTTTTTCTCTCTGTATTGTAGGGGAAGGTGTGGCTAATTGACTTTAATCCATTTGGTGAAGTCACAGACTCACTCCTGTTTACTTGGGAAGAACTAATATCAGGAAGAAACTTAAAAGGTGATTTTAGTGAAGGAGATGCTCAGGAACAGGTAAGGCATGTTAAAAAAAAGTTAGAATGAAAATTTTTACTCTACTGTGTAGTTGTTTGCTTGATATGGAAGGAGGTAGCGACCTGGGCCCTTAGAAAGTACATAGTCTGACTCAGATTTACTAATACTGGTAGAACAGCCCTAATCCAAAAATCCAAACCTGAAATGCTTAAAAATCCAAAACCTTTCTGGTGCCAACATGATGCACAAGTGGAAAATTCCACACCTGACCTAATGTGATGTGTCATGGTCTAAACAAAATGCTGTATAAATTACCTTTAGGGAATATATCAAAGGTGTATTTGAAAATTCAATGAATTTTGTGTTTAGACTCCAATCCTGTCACCAAGATAACTTATTTTACATATATATATATATGCAAATATTCCAAAATCAGAAAAGATCCAAAATTCAAAAATGTTTCTGAGAATTTTGAGTAAGGAATACTCAACCTGCAGTTACAATGAAAAATTTTTAACACAGATATTAGTTTAAATATGAGGGACACAATTATTGGATAGAAACAATTCATATGCTATTAACTCTGTGATCCAAATACTTTATTTATTCATTGTTACTAAATGTTAGCAGTGAGGGAGATGACAAAAGGGAAACAGGAACTGGCTCCTGCTTCTTTCTACAGCATCACCTCCTGCCTATCTTCCCAGTGCTCAGGCCCAAGAGACCTGTCAGACCCAAGAGACCTGGCCTTCCTGCTGTTCCACAAACCTACAAAGCCACATCTTGGCTTAAGGTTTTTGCATTAGTTGTTTCCATGGCCTTCAAATAGAGCACTATTCCTGGAGTCTCACAAGGCTGCCGTCATCACTTTTTTCAGTTCTTAGCTATAGTTTCACCTCTTTAGTCAGGTCTTAGCCTGGCTACTCCCTAAAGTGGTCTACGTTGTTATCCTTTTATCTTAGCGCTCTGTTTTTTATTTTCATAACACTTTTCCTATCTGAAATGATCTTGTCAATTTACTTCTTTACTTGCTCATTGTCTATCTCCAGTCTTTTTTATCAGTTTATCTCCCATGCATAGAAGAAGATGAACACAAAATAGACATCTATAACTCTTTATCAGGTGATGATCTGTCGTAAGATGGAGCCTACTTCCTGATCCATGCAAATTCCCAGCCTGTTCCCCCTGTTAGACACCATCCATCCTCACCTAGATATCTGCCACAGGGAAGGCCAAAATCAAGGTCTTTCTCTCTGAAATTCCTTGTTTTTTTTCCTTTTTAGTTTGCTACAGGTTGTGCGTGCTCACCAGAGAGAGACAAGGAAATGGAGTGAAAAATAACTCCCCAGGGAGCGATGGCCACTGTTCCTTCTCCTCCATTCTCTTGAGATTTTGGACACACATGGACACACACCTGGTGTATTTTTCAAGCTGCCAGGCCCGAGACCTGAACTGCACAGTTGGCTATGTGGGATCCAGTTGCCTTAATCTCCATGTCACTGACTGGCCTGTGTCTCTGAATTTCTTTTTGGTACAAAGAAACATGTAAATATATGTAAGGCTTTAAGCAAGGACATTTAAAAATGTAAAGACTTGATAAATGGCGCTTGAATTTGCAGTTTTACATAGATATGACGGAGAGACATAGTGTAATAAATGACCTAAGAGAAGTACAAAAGTGTTAAGGAATTCAAAGCACTCATTTGTCTCACTGTTAACTATTCTCTAAGACAGAACTTCCCAACTGTACATGTATAGCAGATAGTAATATTTATAGAGCATTCTTGTCTAAACGAGATTGCTAGAAGCCAGAGATAATTGGGCCTGGGTCCTGGACCATTTAGGAGCTGAAGTGTTCCATAACTTGTGACCAGCCACTGGTGTGGTGGTTAAGATAGCTGGTTTCCACATGACTGACTGCACAGTTCAAGTCCTGGACCTGGTAGCTTGAGAAACATGCTGGGTACCTGGCATGTGTGCCCAAAATTCAGAGAGGAGAATGGGGAAGGGGTTGCAGTGTGGCCATCCCCCGAGGGGAGTGCTTCCTCACTTTCATGCATGTGCTCTCTTTCTGTTTATTTCTCTCTGGATATGCATGCACTCTATAGGAAATTGGGGAACAATAAAAAAAGGGAGAGATCCATAACCCATTTGCAGCTTGCACAGCTACATACTGCTAGCATCTAGGGATTGACCTAGCTCTCCACGAGAGAAGTTGTTTTAAGAGAGCTCTCCAAGAGAGAAGTTGCTTAAATAAATATAAGATGCCTTGTATGTATTTCCTGATGTATATATAGAATTAAATAAAAACCTTGGGTGCTTTCTTTTACTTTAGGATCTTATTTCATCCTTATCTATGCAGAAGAGAATATATAGTTGAAATTGTTAGCTGGATTCTTTTTCAGTTGAGAGAATAGACCCGAAAAAACAACTATTCATAGGCTTTCTTTTTTCTTTGTAAAGGATTCTCCAGCTTTCCGCTGCACAAACAGTGAAGCTACAGTTCAACCCAGCCCCTATCTGAGTTACCGACTGCCCAAGGATTTTGTGGACCTCTCTACTGGGGAAGACGCTCACAAACTAATAGATTTTCTTAAACTGGTAAAGTATACGTGTATTTCATATGCTGGTCATCTTTTCACTGTTTTTTTAGATTTGCTTTTTAATATTTCATTTTAGTGTTATGCCACCTAGATTTTTTTAATAATTATGAATTCAAGGAACAAAATTTCTGAGTTAGATAAATTTTGTAATAATATATGAGATGTGAGCTGAAGGAATACTTTATTGATTAGAATGATAGAAACTGTTTGTACAGGCTTTGCTTGTATAGGCTTTTTGCAAAAGTTTTATAATCCTCCTAGCTGAAAAAGTGAGTATATTGGTATAGAGTTACAAGGAGCTCAAATATCTACTGTGGTTACTTAAGGAGGAGTGTGAATATTTGTATTTCTGTTAGTGTGTCCATGTAGAATATCTATATGGATGGAAGAAAGAGAAAAGAATATTCAAATTTTTTTTTTCTTTTTTTTGGAAAGAGAGATTTTTGCTACAGGGTGTGTGTACTCACGGAGAGACACAGAGAAAAAGAGAAACAGAAAGCGAGAAATCACTTCCTGGGGGGGATGGCCACACTGCAATCCCTTCTCCTCTATTCTCCTCTCAGGAGTTTGGGCACACACCCATGTGCGACTGGCATGTCTTTGAAGCCACCAGGTCCATCACTCAAAACATGGTCGACTACGTAGGAGTCCAGCAATGTAACCATGATGCCATCTGCTGGTCCTGAGAATATTCAAATCTTTTTTTTTTTTGAGAGGTTTTTTTTCTTTGCTATAGGGTGCGTGCGCTCACCAGAGAGACAGAGACAGAAAAACAGAAAGCGAGAAAACACCCCCCGGGGGGATGGCCACGCCGTAATCTCTTCTCCTCCATTCTCCTCTTGGGATCCTGGGCAAGCACGCACACGCGCCCAGTGCGAGTCCAAGCCACCAGGTCTGAGACGCGAACTGAGGTCGACCACATGGGAATCCAGCGACATAGCCATTATGCTAACTGCTAGTTACCTGAGAATATTCAAATCTTGAGGATAATTTGCTAGGAGCCCAAGTGGCAAAGTTATCAAATTAGTTAAGGCATGGCTTTCCATGATAAGTTTCAGCCACATTTTCTGCCATAGCCTGTAGAAAATTATAAATTGCTGAACAGCAATGGAATTGTGGATGAGCAAATATCTCAATTATAATGTGTTATTTTAACATACTCTTGGGTTTTTTTGACAGAAAAGAAATCAGCAAGAGGATGACTGAGTAGCCTGCTAGAGTTCAAGACTGAGTTAAAGAGGGAGCCAATGCTACTTTAGGAGGCTGCACATAGGCCACAACTTCCTATTAACCCTAACGAGTGGGGGTGGGGGCAGGCAGTGTGGAAACCAATAGCTTTTATATCAATGTATGCTCACCTGGAACAATGTGGAGGGACTTTGCTACTTGTAAAAATAACATAATAAATAGATCTTGAACATAGGGAACCATACTGTTCTGATAATAAAATGCTTTCTATGAAATACCTTGCTCCCTTGGCTCAGTCTATTTGGATTTATCTGTATTTCTTGTGCCAGTATTTTAATGCCTATCATAGAAATGGGCAAATTGTTATACGGAAATGGATTCTTATTCATTACTTTTTCATTAAAAAAAAAATAGAACCTTAGGCCCAGCTGCAGTGGCAGAGCTGGTAGGGTGCTGTTGAGTGAGGCTGGGACCACATGGGAGGCCCATGTTCAAATTCCAGATCTGCTTGAATGGGCCAGACATGGTGGTGCACATGTGCCCTATGACAGAACCTAAGAAGGAAGGAAGGGAGGGAGGGAGGGAGGGAGGAAGGGAAAAAAAGAGGAAAGGAAAGGAAGAAAGAAAGAAAAAATATTTTCCCTACTTTGATGATTTTCATGTAATTTTCCTTTCAGGTTAGCTTCAGTCTGTGTATAGCTACAATAATAGAAATTTACTAAACTATTGAATAACCACAATACTGGTATAGTATAGTGTATTCCACCCACCTTAATAATACTAGTAAAACAATCAAAGATTTAATTATAATTTGAACTTTTTAAGAAATACTGGAATTTTTAGAAAAATAAATTTACTTTTTTTGTTTCTTTTAGTTTGCTAAAGAAAGCATGCACTTACTGGAGAGAGACACAGGTCGAGAGAGACAGAGGTAGAAAGAAAGAAAATGAGAAAGCTCCCCCTCCGTGAGCCCCCTCCCCCATAGGAGATAACCACACCACAATCCTTTCTCCTCCATTCTCCTCTTGGAATTTTGGGCATGATAGATACATGCTCAGTGTGTTTTTTAAGCTGCCTGGTGGGAACTCAAACTGTACAGTTGGCCATTGTGGAATCCAGCTGTCTTAACCACAACTCTGCCTGGCTGGCCCTACTTTTTTTTAGTAATTATTATTCAGTGCCTAAATGAAGATGATGATATCAATGATACTGAATTTACTATGTGCTAAGAAGTCTGCATTTTTCCTATCTCTCATAAAGGAAGTGAAACAACAACACATGAGCGGTGCATATAGGAAGATACAGAGAAAAGTGGAGCAAAATGTCCTCTTTCTGTGCATTTAAGGCAGATTATATATAATGATAAAAGGCGTACTTTGTTTTTCAGGAATCCCAATCACTGTAGCTTTTTAAAGAATTACTTATTTAATTTTATTTATTATTTATATTATTATTATTATTTAATTTGATGAGAGACAGAGACAGAGAGAGGGAAAGTGAGAAAGCAAGCCACTAACTGTGATTGGCTATGTGTGAGTCCAGCGCCTTAACCACCAGGCCATCAGCCAACCCACTCTAGCTTTTTGTATGGTCTCACAGTTACAATCACTTGATATTATTGGGTCATTGAGAAAGTCATGACACATTTTTGCATAGAAAAACATAGAAAAATGCATCATGACTTTCCTGATACCTAATAGTATGTTAAATATAGCAAAGACCAAGTTGTGATTTATTTATTCAGTTCTTGATTTTGTACCCAGTATATGTCAGATACCATTTCTGAAGCCAGTTACGTGAGGTACAGGTGCTTCAAAACGTTTTTGTGTTTTTAAACTGCATATGGGTATCTATCACCCATGACAGAGAGAGAATCATGGTTGATTCAAGATTAACTCTGAAAGCTTACTTTGTCAAATCAGTTTTTTTTTTAACCAGTTTAGAAGAAATATAAATGTATTTGACACAAATTAAAAACATTCAGACTAGGGGCCGGTGGGTGGCGTGGTGGTTGGGAGTGCTGGACTCCTATGTGGTTCAAGTCCTGGGCCTGGCAGCTTGCTTTCTCACTTTCCTTCACTTTCTCTCTCATTTTGTCCCTCTCTGGTCAAATGAAAATAAATATGTAAATAGGGTTAAATAGTATAGTTCTTTTTTTTTTATTTTTTATTTTTTTTTTATTTTATTATCATCATAATCTTCTTTCTATTACACTAGATTACATATAACTTTACATTGACTTCCATTGCTTTTTCAAAAGGGAATGCCATGCATGTCAGTCAATACAGAGATATCAATCTCCCCGCTTTATCATTCAATATCTTTTCCATGCTTTTCCCAATAATTATTATTATAATTTTTTAAACAGTCAATCACTATTTCTCATTTTGCTTATTAAAAAGACTTCACCCATCATGAAATACTTCCCAGACCGGTTCAGTTGAGAATACTATACATGTCATCATCAACAGGTAATAAACCATATCTATTTCTCATTAACATCCTGCCTCTCTATTGTTCACTGCTGTCTTTATCCTCTTCTCCCTCCTTTTTTTTTTTTTATACTTTGTTTTTTATTATAAATCTTCCAAAAGGGAAAAGACAAAGCAAAATATTGCCAAGCATAAGATGTTATATCTTGCATGTAAGAACTCTAATGTTCCACATTTGACGAACCTGTGCTTGGTGTTGAAAGGTCACCACATACATCACTAAGAAGTCAAGCAGACAGTAAATTCCAATACTTTATTATAAGCATTGAAATCATATTTATAGAATTCTTCAGGCCAAGTTATTTTTCTACCCCTTTAGCCTTCAATGTCTACCAGAACTCAATGATTACAATGTTAGTTTTGGTAGGAAGATATTTATAATTTATCAAAATATGGTATATCATCCAATCATGAAGAAGATTGTTGTAAGCACTAGCTTTTCAATGCATTTTTAAAATATCAGATGCTTTCTAGTTTTAAATGCATTAAAATGAAATTATTTAAAGTGACACATGTTATCCTGGTTTTAGCCGGGAGTAATGGCAAAAGTCTCTCTTTCCTTTCAAAGTCCTTTGTCCAAGTATAATATTACTTGTGACAGAGAGTGAAGCCTTTATGATGAGATAGATTTGAATCCTGGAGGTATCATGGGCATCTCCATAACCTTGGGAAAATTATTTAACCCTTCTAAGGTTTAAACTTCTTAATCATTAAAAGGGTGGTTTTTATCTACCACATTGGATTTTATTTTTTTTAAAAAGTGTAAATAGTATAATTGGCCTAGTTCATTACTTGACACATAGCAGAATTCTATACCAGTTGGAAAACTAGAAATCACACATTAGAGAGATCTGAATATGCAGAATAATTGAAGCTAGTATCGAGAACTAAAAAAGTTACCTGGAGGTAACAGAGAAAAAGTAGCAGCATAACTCAGCTGCAGGAGCAAATGGAAAGAGATGGCATGTTAGGATGTAAATGCTGGGAGGAGGAGGTCCCGTGAATGAAACTCAGACTTTTGAGGAGAGGGCCAACAGCTGAACTGGTACACCCCAGGGTGTATGAAGACACTGGGGCAATGACTGGGTTCACTTCACTTGTTCCCCTTCTCTCTGGGATTATGTTCTTTTTGTCTGATGTCCTATGTATTGAAAACTAAAGTTTTATATAATTTGTCCACTTTTTCTTTTTCCAGGTAAAGTGTAAATCTGTCTCTTGCTCTTCGCGACGTCCCGCGGTCAGACGCAGCCTTGGCGCCCGCCCGCCTCCTGCCGCCGCCGGCTTAGCCGGGCCCCAGGGGGGACACGCACAGCCCGGAAGGGCCCGCGACGTCCCGCGGTCCAATAGTATAGTTCTTTAAAAAAAATTTTTTTTAATTCAGACTGCATAGAATAAAAAGACCCAAACAAAAATTTGGCAGATGATTCATAAATAGCATATAATTCTTGGTGTATAAGGGGAATATAATTTTCCATGTACTTTTTGAAGCCCTCACCCCACCCCACCCCACCCCATAAAACTCATAGTGTTTTGCACTGATTCTCCTGAGGAAATTATAGAGTTCAATTCTCAATTCACTTTTTTTTTGTTGTTTGGAGAGATTTTTGCCATAGAGTGCTGAATAGACAGAGACAGAGAGACAGAAAGTGAGAAATCACCCCCTGGGTGGGATGGCCATGCAGCAAGCCCTTCTCCATTCTCCTCTCGGGATCTCAGGCAAATGCACCTGGCATGAGTTTTAAGCTGCTAGGTCTGTTACTTGAACTGCACCTGGTGGGAGTTTTAAGGCACTGGGTTTGTTACTAGAACCATGGTCAACTATGTGGGAGTCCAGCAACGTAACCATTAACGTCATCTGCTGGTCCTCTCCTGAATTCTAATATCATTTACACAGCATAAAGATTAATTTGGAATTATTGCTTTATTTTATTTTATTTTATTTATTATCTGTTCTTCCTTTGAATTATCTTAGGTTTAAGCTTGAATTTTGAAGATGAAGATACATATGATGTCCTGAATTCCTGCCTTCTGAAGAGAAATCATTGCAGCTGTTGATTTTAAAGGGATAGTGTTATGGTTCAGATGATAACTTTTGATTTGTGCCCCAAAGTCATGTTTTGAAATTTGATGTTGGGAGGTGGTGAAGCCTAGCGAGTGGTTCCTGATGATTGCTTCATGGAAGCAACACTGTCATAAATTGATTAATGATGTCTTATGAGACCTAGTAAGTTCTAGCTCTCTCTAGGGATTCTCACAAGAATTGGTTGCTATAAAAGAGAGACCTACGGACAGCTTCTCTCTCTGCACATGTTCGCTATCCTCTGTACAGCTCTTGCATGTGCTGTAGGCCTATGCCTTTGGACTTTACAGCCACCGGAATTGTGAGTTTTTCATATAAACCCTTATTTTCTTTGTAAGTAACCCAGTCTTAGGTAATTCTGTTAACACAAAATTAACTAAAATAGTTGAGATAAACATACTTAGTTATCATTTTGGGCCCACACATTACATGGTGTTTAAGACACTGGATTCCGACATGGTCAACAATGGTTCAAGTCTTGGACCTAGGACTGGAAAACCACACCAGGTGCATGTGTGCCTATGCCCAAAATCCTGAGGGGAGAATGGAGAAGAGATTGTGGTGTGGCCATTCCCTTGGGAGTGATTTCTTACTTTCCCTCTCATATCCAATTCAGGTGTATTAAGAGGCTTAAGGGGACCAGCAGGTGGTGTGGTGGTTAAGGCCCTGGACACTCCCACGTGGCTGACTACACTTTGAGTCCTGGACCAAGGGGCTTGCTTTCTCTTTTTCTCTCTCTGGTCAAATTAAAATAAAATGAATGAATAAAAAAATTCTTTAAAAAAAAAAAGGCATGGGACAGATGATGGTGCAGTGGTGGCACAGCTGGGCCAACGTGGGAGGGGCTTCCCTGAGCATGTGGGGATACCCACCCATGCCTGGGTCCTAGGCTGACTGGGACTGGGGTGGACTGTGGCATGGGAACACCTGTCTCTATCTCTTATGAAGAAATAAAAATAAAAGGAGATTCTTTTTAATATAAAACATCAAAACAAAAAAGCGGTTGAAGAAATAGCTGAAAGCTTAGGTTATGGGCTACCTGAAGAGAAAATGCATTCGAGTGTCTCTTCTTTACAAAAAATGTCAAAGTAAAACAACACCATCTGCACACAGAGACTGACAGCTGCCCCTAACCTAGTGGTAAAGGGTACTGGGTATCATATGGTCCACCTCACGGTTTGAATTCCAGCCCCAGCAGTTTGAAAAACAGGAGGGCGCATGCGCGTTTTATGCCCCAAATCCTGACAGGATGAGGCAAAAGAAGAGAAGAGATTAAGGGTGCTTCTCTATGGGGTGCTTCCTTTCTCTCCATTTCTTTCTGGCACCACCTCTGACAAAGAAATGAAGGAATAGGGACTGAAAAGACGCAAGTGGTGGACCAGGAGGCGGCGCGATTCGCCCTTGCAGCGACCATCGACCGCCTGGCCGCGGGCTGAGGCTCCGGCTGCTCCTGACTGCGCCCGCCCCTGCGAATTAACTAAAATAGTTGAGATAAACATACTTAGTTATCATTTTGGGCCCACACATTACATGGTGTTTAAGACACTGGATTCCGACATGGTCAACAATGGTTCAAGTCTTGGACCTAGGACTGGAAAACCACACCAGGTGCATGTGTGCCTATGCCCAAAATCCTGAGGGGAGAATGGAGAAGAGATTGTGGTGTGGCCATTCCCTTGGGAGTGATTTCTTACTTTCCCTCTCATATCCAATTCAGGTGTATTAAGAGGCTTAAGGGGACCAGCAGGTGGTGTGGTGGTTAAGGCCCTGGACACTCCCACGTGGCTGACTACACTTTGAGTCCTGGACCAAGGGGCTTGCTTTCTCTTTTTCTCTCTCTGGTCAAATTAAAATAAAATGAATGAATAAAAAAATTCTTTAAAAAAAAAAAGGCATGGGACAGATGATGGTGCAGTGGTGGCACAGCTGGGCCAACGTGGGAGGGGCTTCCCTGAGCATGTGGGGATACCCACCCATGCCTGGGTCCTAGGCTGACTGGGACTGGGGTGGACTGTGGCATGGGAACACCTGTCTCTATCTCTTATGAAGAAATAAAAATAAAAGGAGATTCTTTTTAATATAAAACATCAAAACAAAAAAGCGGTTGAAGAAATAGCTGAAAGCTTAGGTTATGGGCTACCTGAAGAGAAAATGCATTCGAGTGTCTCTTCTTTACAAAAAATGTCAAAGTAAAACAACACCATCTGCACACAGAGACTGACAGCTGCCCCTAACCTAGTGGTAAAGGGTACTGGGTATCATATGGTCCACCTCACGGTTTGAATTCCAGCCCCAGCAGTTTGAAAAACAGGAGGGCGCATGCGCGTTTTATGCCCCAAATCCTGACAGGATGAGGCAAAAGAAGAGAAGAGATTAAGGGTGCTTCTCTATGGGGTGCTTCCTTTCTCTCCATTTCTTTCTGGCACCACCTCTGACAAAGAAATGAAGGAATAGGGACTGAAAAGACGCAAGTGGTGGACCAGGAGGCGGCGCGATTCGCCCTTGCAGCGACCATCGACCGCCTGGCCGCGGGCTGAGGCTCCGGCTGCTCCTGACTGCGCCTGCGCCTGCGCCACCGCCCCGCCAGGCCGCTCTCGACGACGACCGCGGCCGACGCCAAGGTAGAGGAGAGGAGGTGGACGCGGGCGTGCCCTGTGAGGAGGCAGTAGTTAGGCTGACACAGGCTGGGAGGAGCCAGGCCCCTCAAGAGGCGCACGGACACGGTTCTGCGGGGAGGCTCGTGGTCCGGTTGGAGCAGCTCCAAGACCACTGAGACCACCGTGGCGGCCGGAAGTAGGGCCCAGGGGCGGAGATTGGGCTCTCATCCTGGAGACCTGCAGCCACTGGGGAATTTAAACGAAGTTGCGCATACTGGCTTTATGTTTCTGAAGTGTTACTGTGGTTTGTGTGTGAAAGTAAGAGACGGGCCAGATGACGGTGCCTCGTGGTGATAACAGCGGCTCTCACTCCACTGGTGGCCAGGGAGGTGACTGAGGGGGAAAGACTGGACAGTTCCACTGTCCTCATTGTTTTCCTCTTTAAATTTTTTTTGAAGAGATTTTTGCTATAGGGTGCGTGCACTCGCCAGGAAGAGACAGAGAGACAGAAAGCGAGAAATCACCCCCCAGGGGGGATGGCCACACGGCAATCCCTTCTCCATTCTCCCCTGGAATCTTAGGCATGCATGCACACGCAACCAGCGTGAGTTTAAGCCACCGGGTCCGGGACTCGAACTGCGATCTACTGCATGGGAGTCCAGCTACATAGCCATTACGCTAACTGCTAGTCCCCCCATGGCAAATTTCTTAATGGGCATCCAGAGACTTCCCTGAGTATGCCAGGCACACGTGTGTGTTCGTGATCCAGGGCTGGTTAGCGGTGGATCAAACAATGTCAAGATCTTTGGGGGGGGGGGGGGGGCTCGTCTTTCTTTCGCGGGGGGGAGTTCTGTCTCTCTTGCTCTGTCTTAATCATGGAAGACAGAAATAAAACTAAAAAAAAAAAAAAAATAAAAAAGGAAAACAAACTCTGGACCAATGCCATGTTGGAGAAAATTAGAAGCCAAAACTACTGCAGTTTTAAGAATGGAGCCATTTGGTAGTGATTAATGTACTGCAGAAAAGTAAAACTCCCAGAGTTAACTACCATTTCTAACAATGGTGTTTTACCTATTTTTATTTTTGTGCAAAATATGTCATGACTTTTCCGACAACCTAATAGTTAATTCATTTATAGTACTTCCCTCTTGGCTTAATTTGCCAGCTTTCATACACAAAGTAACATTAACTGCATTGGAATTCAACCAAAGAAGCAGACCAGTGTGAGATATATGCATACACACACACATCTGTATCAAATCTCTTTCCACATGTGTGTTTATAATGAGAAATTTATTACAAAGGATTGACTTGTGCAATTGAGGGTCCTGGCTTTGCAAGTTGGAATTATGTAGGGAAGGAAGTACACCTGCAGGTGAAACTCTACGGATATCAGCCAAATTTGCTGTCTAGGTGGAATTTCTTCCCTCTCAGGAAAGCCTCATCCCTGCTTTTATGGCCTGCCAACTGATTAGGTCATGCCCACAAGAATAACTTCACTTACTTAAACTTAAATGACAGGAACTTTAATTACATCTGTAAATCCATTTATAGCAGGACCTAGGTTAGTGTTTGACTGAATAACGTGGGACAGTAATACACCAAGTGGACATATCAAAAGCTATTACAGAGTGAATGAGAAGGTTATATTGTGTGTGCTAGTTCTGGTGATGGAATGTAATAGATCTATTTTCAAGAGTATACAGTGTGACTAATAATAATCCAGGTTGGTTTTTAAAGGAGCAAACAGATCATTTACTGGGATGAATGCTGTGCTTGATAGTAATGCTTTCAGGAAGACCCTTGTTTGTGACACTGCCACCACTCCAAAACCTTTTTTGAATTTTTGCGAAAGTTCCATCAGATCCATTTATAAGCCACAGAAGAAAAATTGTCTGTCTACTTAATTCAATACCTCATTTTTGACCAAAAGTGATATTGTACAGTTGCATACCACCTTTCTTATTCATCTGACTTGATTCAGATTTTTTTCCAAAAGTCAAACATCAACTTCAAAAACCCTTTTGATGTACCACTGGGACATTAATCATGAAGCACAGACCCAGTCAGTCTAGTGCTTAGAGCCTTTCAGAGACTTCCCATTTCTTATAAGTTGAAGTAAAGACCTCTCAGATGGGCATTCTAGTCATGTGCAGTATCACCCCAATCTATCTCGATGGCCTAATTTCATTCCCACCAGCACATATGATTCTTCAGTCAGCCTATATTACTTGAGCTCATCGACTATGTCCTTCTCTTTCTCCCCTGTACCTTTAGCTGTGAGTGCACTTCTCCCCGACTCATCTCCCTGACCAATCCTCTCATTGTTAAAAGCCATCTCTCAAAACCTGGCTCAAGGTACCAGCAGTTAGTGTAATGGCTATGTCGCTGGACTCCCATGTAGTTGACCGCAGTTCGAGTCCCAGACCTGGTGGCTTAAACTCACACCAGGCGCAGGTGTGTGTGTGCCCAAGATCCCGAGAGGAGAATGGAGGAGAAGGGATTGCAGCGTGGCCATCCCCTCTGGGAGGTGATTTCTAACTTTCTGTCTCTCTGTTTCTCTATGTCTGTCTGGTGAGTACACACGCCCTATAGCCAAAAAAAACAAAACAAAACCTGGCTCAAGTGGCATGGGCCTCATGAAACTATCTGAGTTTCTTCTAGGTTGGAATTGTTATGGCACATTGGTACCACTAATCATTTTGTACTTAGAACACTGTCCAGTGCTGTGGGACTATGTCACAATTCTACTAACTGTAAACACAGAAAGGATAAGAATGGACCCTTGCCTTGTTTTCTCACAGTTCTTGATGTGGTCATTGAAGATGTTCTGACTTAGAGGCAATTCAAACTGTACTCCCAAAATGTCTTTCTCAATGGGAGTGTCACTGAAACCACTGCATCTTTCCCAAGGTTGACAGATTGAATAATGTGACACTCAATTATATATGCTAATCTGTGTTTTTAATTTACATCATCAGATTACTACTCCAAAAGGTTATTGAAGAGCTCTTGGGACGGAATGGTAGTATAGCGATAATGCAAATTGTCTCGGCAAGATTGACCACATGGGAACGTTCAGGGCTTGCATCTGGAAACTTTCCTAAACACACCAAGTGCACTTGCTCATATTCAGGGAGAGTAAAGCTGGGGACAGATCACAACATCAAGACCCTGCTGGGGTGCTTGCTTTCTATTTATTTAATGGAGGAAATAAATAAACTTAAAAAAAAAAAGAACTGTACTCTCTTTTTAACTGAACCTAATTATCAAAAACCTATTACTGGGCTGGCTTCATGGCACAGTGTTAATGTGCTGCTCAAGACAAGCCAGATTCCACATGGCAAATGCAGTTTGAATTCCTGGGCCAGGCAGCCCGAAACATGTTGGCCATGTGCACGTGTGTCCAAGATCCGACAGACTGGAGGACTAAAGGAAGGTGATTGTGGCATGACCTGAATCTGTGAAGGGTGCTTCTCTCTTTTTTTTCTTCTCACTTTCATGTGCATACACATGAATAAAGAACAAATTGCTGATATTTCACACATTCATGGTAGAACATGTACTATTAAACTGTTAATAAATTCTGACTAATTACATCTGCTCACTTGTTCTAATAAAACGTTATGGAACTTCAGGATCTTCTATGGCCACTTGCCTCTCTTCCTTTTAGGCACTTAGATCTCACCTCCTCCCCCAGTGCCCTGTCTCCAGCAGTAAACAAATGCTACCTTCATATGAGACATGCACAAACTACTGCGCCTTCTGTCTAGTCTCAAGTTTAAAAATCATAAATGCGTGGAATGCCTTCCATATATTTAAAAATCATTTGGAATAAGAACCTTTTAGAAAGTAGTTCTACTTCTGTTTGGCTCATTTTACATTTAAGTAGAAAACACATACTTCCTGGTTCTTGTTAGCATAACCTACTGGTGACTCATGTGGACTCCAGAGCCAAATGCCTGGGTTTGGACTGGCTTTGTCATCTGTTACTTTTACAGTTCTGGGCAAGGTGTGTTATCTCCCTGGCCCTATGTTTCTGAATCTACAAGGTAGATATGACAATAGTACCTACCTCACAGGATTGTTGAAATTCAATGAAGGACAGTGCCTGGCATCATAGTAAATACTCAATAAATACATGCTCTTACTTATCCACTCTATCATTCTCATTGTGTGGTTTCAATGAGCTGCCTACCTCGCTGATGTAACGATCCAGTAATATTTTCTGCTCTCTACCCTCCCCTGTGTTTAGGGAAATGATTATGTGGGAAATTCCTCTATGTTTATCTTACCATCCTACCTACATTCCTATGCTATTGCCTTCCATAACATTGATGGAACCAACCAACGCTCACCCAACTTCCTGAGATGCTCCCTCCTACCTGCTACACAATGTGTGCATTTCCAGAGCCATTCCTTTTGTCCTGAGAACAAGGGGAGGGAAGCAGGAGGGAAATATGTTGAAAATAATAAGGCCAGTAGGTAGTGTAGTTGAGATGCTGGTCTCCCACATAGCCAAGCACGGTTTGAGTCCTGGACGTGCTGGCTTAAAAATCACACTGGATGTGTGTGCATGCATGCCCAAAATCCTGAGAGGAGACTGGAGGAGAGGGATTGCAGTGTGGCTATCTCCCCTGGGGGGGTGATTTCTCACTTTCCCTCCTTCTGTCTCTCTCCTCTGAGTATGTGCCCTATGGCAAAAACCTGAAAAAAAATGTCTTGGAAATAGAAAGAATTATGAATGCTTAAAATACAATTATACTAAAGCAATAGATTTGGATCTAAAATATATATATTTATATGTGTCCCTTCAGGAGACAAAAGAAATGACAAACCAGTTAAAGAAATTCTACAATTAGGGTCAGCAGGAGGCATGGTGGTTAAGGCACTGGATTCCCACGTGACTGATTGTGGTTTGAGTCCCAGACCTGGTGACTTGCTTTCTCACTTTCCCTCTCTTTCTCTCTCTCGCTCTCTCTCTCTCTCTCTAGTGAGAACACATGCCCTGTAGCAAATTAAAATAATAATAGTAGTAATAGTAATAAAAATTCTAGGATAAGGAATACCAGATGCTTTATATGCAGTATCTAATTTTCAACTTTATAGTTGTAGAAATTAAGCAGTAATTTTCCTCATTTTACAGGAGATACATCTACAGCTCAGATAATTTGCTTTAATAACAACCAGCAAGTTACAGAGTTAGGATTCAAACCCAAGCGTGTCTAAGTCCAGAGGCTACATTTTTCATTCTGTGTCATGCTACTTCAGAACCATGGAGAATAACTGAAAGTATCTAGGTTTGTGCAGACTGTGTTAACTGAATCTGTGGGCATTTTAATTTTTTCCCTTTTTTACAATCAAAATATATACAGCCTTCTAGAAAAATTCTAGTGGAGAATATAATTTCCTCCCATTTTCATGAACTAATAACCAAGTACAAGGACAAACTTGAAAGTATACAAAATAATAGGACTTGTAATCTCCATACTGCTTCTGTAGCTGACCTCTTTCATTGTTCTATTTCAAGTGCTACTAATTTTCTCACCATACAAATCACTCTTCACCTACTTTCCCTTTAAATTAGTCAAGTTGATTCACCATGGTTTGAATTCTCCCCTCTCCCTGAAATTCAAGTGTTAAAATTTTGCAAGGCTTTGTGAAGGTATTAAGAGGGTGGGAATTTAATCTAACTATGGGATTAAGAGAGGGCGCTTTTGAGAGGTAATTAGGATTGAATTAGTCTATCAGAGTGTGGCCCTCGTCTGAACACTGGTAGGTTTATAAGGACAGGGAGTGAGACCAAAGCAGAGACATATCACAGACATATGCACTCCTGCCCTCTGCCATGTGATGTATCAAGAAGCCCCTTGCCAGATGCCAGTATCAGGCTCTTGATTTCTCAGCTTTCCAAACAGTGTTCTAAATAAACCTGTATTTTCTCTAGTTATCCAGACTCAGGCATTTCCATGTTAGTAACAGAACAGAGTAGGACTCACAATTATATTCCAAAAGACCAAACATCCCTCCCTATGGCCAAGAAGACAACCTGAGTGATGCATCCTTTTCTAGGCTTCTGTGAACACCATCTGCTTTGTCTGTCCTGTGATTTAGTGACAATGTACAAAGTTCCATGTGTGTAATTTTGTGGTGTAATTAAGCTTTGGCTTAATGTGATCTCTTCTACCAAAGTAGTAATGTAGCTGCACGCCTGGGCATTGTGCTCTTGTGTTCTTCTGACTGAATAGATCACTCAACCTTCATTCCATTTTGAGGACAGTAGTTGCAAACCTAAAAAAAACAAAACAAAAACAATTGAAA
Source organism: Tupaia belangeri chinensis (assembly GCF_000334495.1). Lineage (NCBI taxonomy): Eukaryota > Metazoa > Chordata > Mammalia > Scandentia > Tupaiidae > Tupaia > Tupaia belangeri. Next base: position 1,195,911 of record NW_006159757.1, on the reverse strand, counting down.
ACCTACAAGCCTATGTGAAGATATTGGATCGATATATTTGGCTCTTATTTTTTCACTCTGAGATGTGATCATAATGCCCCTTTGTGGCTGTTGAGCATGAAGAGCAGTGGAGTAATTTAGAATTTTCACTCATTTTTGAGTCTTAGGTTGCTATATTTACATTCTCTGATTTTCCCTTTTTCTGATTTTTTGATGCCCCTAAATTTAAAATTTTGAAGAGTCCTGAATGAGTAAGAGGCAATAATCCCTAACCTAGAGGTTTACAATCCAGTGGTAAAATAGGTTCGTACATATAAAGAATGTCCAAGAAAGATGCAGCTACATATATGTGTTGACAGCCAAATATCAGCAAATAAAGATGTGCTGTGAAGTGAATTTTGTAAATTAAAAGTTGGTTTGTCCCAGCCATGGTGGTGCACACTATTAAAGATATTGCTTGATGGGTCCAGCAGGTGGTGTGGTGGTTAGGCACTAGACTCCCACATGGCTGACTACAGTTCGAATCCTGGACCTGGTAGCTTGCTTTCTCACTTTCCTTTCTCCCTCTCTCGGTCTCTCTGGTCAAATTGAAAAATAATAATAATAATAAATCTTAAAAAATTAAAAAGATATTTCTTGGCATATTGAAGCCACATGAGAGGCCCAGATTTAATTCCTGTCCTGTCTGAAAGTCGAGGAGAGTTATAGATCCATGTAATCCCAGCTACAGGGGTGCGTGGTTGAAGCAGGAGAACTGGAAGCTTGAGGGGGCCTGGGAAACATAGTGAGACCCTGTCTGAAAGAGCCTGATGCAATTGCATGTACCTGTGGTTCCAGCTACTTGGGAAGCTCAGGCAAGAAGATCATGACACAGTAGGACCCTATCTTTAAAAGAAAAGAAGTTGTTTTAATGCAGTTTGTTGAAGTCTGAGTAAAGGATTCTATACATTTTTTTTTAATCTTTCTATTGTGTCCCATTATGAAAATATTCATCAAATGATTGGTCCTGGGAATGGTTTGTTGTGTATCTGTTTTAATGCCATACAGCTCCATACACACTAGTGTGACATTCAAGAAGTGAAGTCAGAGGGCTTGTTGAAGGATTTATACTTTCTATATCAGACTTCTCAAATTTGAACAGAAATTATTGGTGGTAATTGGGAGATTCAGGGCACAAAAGGATCAATTGTGGGTGATTAAACTCTGAAATACAGTACAGTCTCTAAGTAAGACCTGCTCACCCAATTTTGGAAAGGCTATGAACCCTGCCTTCACATACCACCTTTATTGTAATTCACAGCGTGCCTAACTCTAGAAGTTCAACCAACAATTTCTTGGAGCAAGTTGAGGCTCGTCTTCCTTTGATGGGATGATTTCTTAAGGAGTAAGCCAGCCCTTTATCTTCAAGTTCTTTCCAGCCACATCATTACAAAATATTAGACTCATAAGCTTAGTTCATTATTTATCTCTCTCCCTACCTCAAGCCCACATAAGAAAGATGAAGGAGGGCAGAGAAGGAGAACAAAAAAAGGACAAATGCACATGCACGCACACACACACACACACACACACACACACATCCAAATGTTACATTAAAATTGATTTACTCAGGGATGGCCCAGTAGTGCAGTGGTTAAGCGTAGTGTAGCACTGCCTCAGAAGCTTGATCCCACATGGTTGTCCATGGCTCCAGTCTCAGCTTTCATTATGAGACTGACAATGGCACCAGCTGTACATCAGGCTTTGATGGCTTGAAAAACAGCCTGGATTCATGTGCATGCCTCAGATCCTGATAGGATGAAGAAATAGAAGAGAAAGAATTGTGGAATGAATAACACCACATTGGGAGATGATTTTTCTTCCTCCTTTCCTCCTTGGTGAGCACATGTACCCTCTGGCAATTAAAAAATTGATTTTCACTGGCATGCCAAGTGACACCTGAATTTGGGGGGCCGGGAAGTATGTCAGGAACACAAAGGAAGAATCTGCAAAAGATGCAATGCCACCGCTGGAGGGATGACTGGGAATGACTGTTTCTGGAGCAATGTCTCAGGGCAGCCATAAAATAACGTAAATGGAAGCAGGGCCAGGCCAAAGCCCAGAGTGTTTTTCTCCAAACTGTCATCCCAGACTCACGATATTCACTAGATAAATTTTAGGCCTTCTCTTTTTCTCATTTCTTACTTTTTTCATTCTGCCGCCTTTCCCTCCTTTCCTCCTAAGATGTCATTGTGTTCAGCTACAGTTTATAAGCAGGGCCCATTGTTTAGATTTAAGGAACAGGGCAGGGTTACACCCAGCACTAGACATTTATTCTTATCTGAGAAGAACTGACAGCATATTCTTTAATGTCTACAAATTGCTTTGAAGATGAAAAGTGTTGCATAAACGTCAAGTAACATGATTGCTTTTAGGAGAGTTTGTTTTCAGTCTGGTGAAAGGCATATATCTCAGCCCAGTGAAAACCCACATTTCCAAAGCCAGGATTTATCTCTGTCTGACATACAAGAGAAGCAGAGCCTCTTGTGCATATATTAGTAATGCTGAGAGCATTGTAGTTTCTAGTTTTTTTTTTTTTTTTTTTTTTTTTTTTTTTTTTTTTTTTTTTTTTTAGAGGTAAGCCAAAGACACTGGGTAGAAGGCATAGAGAACTAGTGTAGGACATCTGAGACAGAAGAGAATACCCTCATAATCTCACTTTTTTTTTTCCCTTCTTAAGTTTGTGTATTTCTTTTCTTTCTTTTCTTTTTTTTTTTTTTTTTGGAGAGGTTTTTGCTATAGGGCGCATGCGCTTGCCAGATAGACAGAGAGAGACAGAGACACAGAAAGCGAGAAATCACCCCCCAGGGGGGATGGTCATGCCGCAATCCCTTCTCCTCCATTCTCCTCTCAGGATCTTGGGCATGCACGCACACGCGCCTGGCGTGAGTTTTAAGCCACCGGGTCCAGGACGCGAACTGCAGTTGACTACATGGGAGTCCAGTGACATAGCCATTACACTAACTGCTGGTCCCATTAAGTTTGTATATTTCTTTCATGAGAGTGAAAGACAAAAAGAGAGAGAGAGAGAAGCACCCTTAACAGGGTCCTGCACCACAATCCTCTCTAGCCTTTCCTTGCTAACCAGGTTCATGGGCACCTGTGCACAACACATGCAGGAAAATTGGGGAACTGGACCTGTGATTTTCTACATGGATCCAGCAGCACTTTACTTCTAAACTGTCCTACTCAGATATTACTGAAAATAATCTGACATTGCAAGGGAATTCAGGGTAGGCGAAATAGAGTTGGAAGAAACATGGACATTTTAAACAAAGTATCGTTCAATGCAGAAAGATCACATGGACATTTTAAACAAAGTATTGTTCAATGCAGAAAGATCACAGGTATCTCCTTCAGTAAATTAACAAGTATGAGGTGTGAAAAGGAACAAAGTATCAGAAGGCTATTTCCTCAAGCCACTGGTTGTCATGTCATGGAGCTCTTGTCTTTAAAATCAGAATGAGAATCCCGGGCCCAGCAGATGGCATGGTGGTTAAGGAGCTGGACTCCCACATGGATGACTTGGTTTAAGTCCTGGACCTGAAGGCTTGCTTCCTCATCTCCCCCACCCCATGAGCACACATGCCCTATAGCAAATTTAAAATAATAATAACAAATAATTATTAAAAAAAAAAAAAAAGAGAATCACTGGAATGAGTCTTAGAAAAGGAGAGACAAGATATGGTATTCTCACTTCTGTATTTTGAATGGAAAATTGAACTCTGGTAAAAGTTGGACCGGGGAAGAAATGTGGCCAATCAGTTAAGAAGTATTAGCTGCAAGCAACAGAAACGAACTGGTTAACAAGAACAAAAGGAATGTTTTGGAAAGAGAGGAGGAACCATAGAGAATTAATGCAAAACTGAGAAAAACAGGTCACAGAGAGGACAGGAACCCAAACACTTCAGAAACTTACTAGATAGTGTCTTCAGGACTTACTACAGGAGTACTCACTACTGGCTTCTGGACTGATGTTATTATGCTCAAGATTCAAAATCCTAAGAGAGAGGGTGAGATTGGCCCAGATTTAGCCAATGGGCAATTAGCTGCTGGTTTGAATGATGTGGACAGTAGTTGTCTAGAAATTCGAAGAAGGAGGATGGAAGGCAGAGTTGTGCTGGAAAGTCTCAGGGAAGAAGAAAGGCTAATGTTCAAATGCTGGTTTGAAACCTGAGCCGAAGTGGTGCAGAACACTTTGCTGGACAGTCCCAGTAAGAGCACATACCCTGGGAAAGGGTAAGTGTCCCAAAGGAAAAAGGCGAAGTGCTGGTGACAGAAGCAAGAGCTGTCCATACATTTGTGTGGGCTGCAGAGAAAAGTGAATGCTGGCTGCAGATACTCTCCAGTCAATCATCAGGCCTTATTAGGTAACCCAGATCTATCGCTCAGAGGGCTTAGCTGTGCTCAAGGTCTCAATTCTTACTTATTACTTTGGTGTTAATTCCTATTTTCTGGCATGTTCAGTTCCATATCTGGATGTCTACTTAGGTGTTCTCCTTTAACTCTATCCCAAAATTGTATTGAGCAAGTTGTTCCAAACAAGTCATCATGCTAAGTAAGTGTGCATAAAATGTGATGTTAGCCTTGATTTAAGAAGGTTGACATCTCACAGACAGAAACAAATAATCTAGCCAAATTCTTGCTCTTACTAATACTAAAAAATTGAGGCCGGCAGGTGATGTGGTGGTTAAGGTGCTGGACTCCTACATGGCTGACTGTGGTTTGAGTCCCAAATCTGGTGGCTTGAAAATCATGCCAGGTGTGTGTGTGCATGTGTGCTCAAAATCTTGAAAGGAGAACCGAAGGAGAAGGGATTGCAGTGTGGCCATTCTCCCTGGGTGGTGATTTCTCACTTTCCCTCTCATAGTTTTTCTCTCTTGCTCCATCAAGCACACACACCCTATGGTAAAAATCTTTAAAAATAAAGAAAAAAAGACTAATACTAAAAATATATTTCACTCAGTGTGTGTGTGTGTGTGTGTGTGTGTGTTTAGACAGGGTCTCTCTGTGTTGCACTCCTGTTGCTCCTACTTCCCAAGTAGCTGCGAGCACAGGCTCATACCACTATGCGTGGCTTCTATGCTGGGCTGGAATTGAACCCAGGTCTCCCACGTGACCCCAGCCTTCCAAGCCACAGCATCTAGCATACACTACCAGGGCTGAGCCACTCATTTATTTTTGTTCCTAGCATGTTCCCCCAACCATCAGTCTCAAAACCATGGAATTGTTTACAACTCAAATTTTCCCTTAATCTCCCATATTTTTCTTTCTTTCTTTCTTTCTTTCTTTTTTTCTTTCTTTCTTTCTTTCTTTCTTTCTTTCTTTCTTTCTTTCTTTCTTTCTTTCTTTCTTTCTTTCTTTTTCTTTTCTTTTCTTT
>NW_006159757.1:1186756-1190429 GCF_000334495.1 Tupaia belangeri chinensis | reverse complement strand
TCTTTCTTTCTTTCTTTCTTTCTTTCTTTCTTTCTTTCTTTCTTTCTTTCTTTCTTTCTTTCTTTCTTTCTTTCTTTCTTTCTTTCTTTCTTTTCTTTCTTTCTTTCTTTTTTGAGAGGGTTTTGCCATAGGGCACGTGCACTTGCCAGACAGACAGAGAGAGACAGAGAGATAGAAAGCGAGAAATGGGACCAGCAGGTGGCGTAGTGGCTAAGGTGCTGGACACTCCCACATGGCCGACCACGGTTTGAGTCCTGGGCCTGGTGGCTTGCTTTCTTGGTTTCCCTCTCTCTTTCTATCTCTCTCTGTGTCTTTCTCTGCTCAAATTAAGAATAAATGAATGAATAAATAAAATTAAATAAAAAAGTAATTATTTTTTTAAAAAAAGGCGAGAAATCACCCGCTAGGGGGGATGGCCATGCCGCAATCCCTTCTCCTCCATTCTCCTCTCGGGATCGTGTGCACGCACGCACATGAGCCCAGCGTGAGTTTTAAGCCACCAGGTCCGGGACGCGATCTGCGGTTGACTACATGGGAGTCCAGCGACATAGCCATTATGTTAACTGCTGGTCCCCCTCCCATATTTATTTCAATTATTGACTTACCCATTTAGGAATCCCTGCTAATCCTTCCTTCCTAGTGTTTTCTCCACCCATTTCTGTATTTCTGTTAAAGCCTCAGAATGTCACATTAGATTTTCAGTACTAACCAACTATTTTTAAAACTCTCATCGGAAAGGACCCAGCCAGCCCAATTAAGCTGAAATCTCTGGGGCCTCCTAAGTTTTAGAAACACCATTTAAATATGAGGCCTCAGGCAAATGTCTGTAAGCTGTTCTTATTTCTGAGGCCTTCCTGGACCACCATTGCTACTTTGCTTTCTAAAATCCCTTTCTTTGGATTTCTAGAGGAAATACAGTTCTCCTTGTTCAAATTAGCATCTAATTCCTACTTAATTGTATTATCTCCTAGTTGTTTCTGCTGCTTATTTTAGAGTACAAGCTTGGTGAAGGCAAGAACAAAAGGCTTAGACTAGTAAACTCTTCCAGGTAATGAAATGCAAAATACAGGGAGACCCACCAGTAATGCTCCAAATGACTATGGGAGTGGGAAGGTAGAAACTAAAGTGTTCTGGGCTGAACTTTGTCCCCTCTAAATTCATTAGGTTGAAGATTAGAACTGGCATTAGAAGCCAGTACCTCGGAATGTGACTGTGTTTGGAAATGGTACCTTAAGAGGTGATAATGTTAAAATGAGGGTTCTAATCTAATACAGCTGGTGTCCTTATAAGAAGAGAATATTTGGGCTCACAGAGAGATATTGGGGATGTGCATGCACAAAGGAAAGCTTTATGAAGACATAGCAAGAGGGTGACTATCTGTTAGCCAAAGAGTGGGGTTTCAGAAACCAACTCTGTCAACACCTTGACCTTGGACTTCTAGTCTCCAGAATGGTGAGAAAATAAATTCTGTTGCTTAGGCCACTCAGTTAAAGGTATTTTGTTATGGCAACCCTAGCAAACTGGCATGTTGAGTAAAGGTGTAGGCAAATTAAAATAATCTAGGAGGAAAAATCAAAATTATACTTACGAGTTCTGAGTTGTCAGATCTTACTTATTAACAGAATCAGAAGCCACTATAGGTTGCTCTCCCAGGCAATAGCCTGAAACATTACTAAACTCTGGGATGTCATCACAGAGGAAATTAGAAACACACAGAAATACACTCATTGCACGAAGCAGAGGAATAGCTATGGCTGGAAGACTGTGCAGTTCACTACAAAGTATACATGAAGAAATTTTAAAGAACAGGGCTGGGCTTGCCTCCATAAAGTTAGACTTGCCTAGGGTCTTCCCAAGCCTCAGCAGGTTCAAGTAATGGGTACATATGACTATGTATTCACATGGCCATTTGGAAAAGAAAAATTAGCCCACCCAGAATGTTAAGATCAATTTTACTTTTATAATTATCTTAGTCGGACTTCTTTAGAGAAACAGAACCTACAGAATGTGGATAGATAGATAGATAGATAGGTAGGTAGAGCCAGAGGGAGCATGATGGTTAAGGTGGCTGGATTCCATGTGGCTGACTACATGGTTCAAGTTTTGGATCTGGTGGCTTAAGAAACATACTTGATGCATGTATGTGTGTGCCTACCCAAAATCCTAAAAGGGGAAATGGAGGAGAAGGGATTGCAGCATGACATTGCCTCACTGGGTGCTTTATCTTATTCTTTCTCTCTCTGTCTCTCCCTCTGGCAAATGATAAACAAAAAAAGATATATATAGATAGACTAACTGATTGAGTTAAGGAATTAGCTCACATGATTGTGGTTGCTTGATAAGTTCGGAATCTGCAAAGCGGGCCCTCAGGCTGGAGATTCAGGAAGAATTGTAGTTCAAGCCTAACAGCCATCTGCTGACAGAATCCTTTTTGCTTGAGCTGTCTTTGGTCTATTCACACCTTCAACTGACTGGGTGAGGCCCACCCACATTTTGGAGGGTAATCTGCTTTACTCCAAGCCCCCCAATTTAAATGTTAATCTTATCAAAAAAAAAATCACCTTCACAGGAACATTCAGAATAACATTTGACCAAATACCTAGACATCATGGCTCAGCTAATTCAACATAAAATATTAACTATCATAGGCCCAACTGTAGTGCATGTATTGCTAAGATGCTGTGCTTGATGGGCTGAGGCCACTTAGGAGACCTGGGTTTGATTTCTGGTCCAGTCTAAATGCCAGGTACAGTGATGTGTGCCTGTAACCCCAGTGACTTGCTGGGCTGAGACAGGAGGGTTATGAAGGACGTAGCGAGAGCCTTTTTTTTTTTTAATTATCATCATAATCTTCTTTATATTAATTGGATTACATATAACTTTACAGTGTATTACATTGCTTTTTCAAAAGGGAATGCCATGCATGTCAGTCAATACAGAGACATTAATCTCCCCGCTTCAACATTCAATATCTTTTCTATGATTTTTCCAGTTGTTATTATTATTCTAATTATTTTTTAAAACAGTCAATCACTATTTCTAATTTTGCTTGTAAAAAGACTTTACCCATCATGAAATACTTCTCAGACCAATCCAGTTGAGAATATTATACATGTCATCATCAACAGGTAATAACCCATATCTGATTCTCACTAACGTCCTGCCTCTCTATTGTTCTCTTGCTATCTTTCTCTATCCTCTTCTCTTCCCCTCCCCCCCATTCCACACTGTCCTATTCTTGTTAAGTACCTTCACTGCTTTTATGTCCTCCAAGTGAGAGCCTGTCTTAAAGAGCCAAGTATGGTGGCCCATGCATATAGCCCCAGTGGGAGGCTGAGAACAGAGGAGTAGAACATGGCAAACCCTGTTTTTAAAAACAATTAACCATCACAATAGTTGGTTATTTTGGGACCAGCAGTTAGTGTAATGGCTATGTTGCTGAACTCCCATGTAGTCGACTGTGGTTTAAGTCCCAGACCCGGTGGCTTAAATCTCATGCCGGGCGTGTGTGCGTACGTGCCCAGGATCCCTAGAGGAGAATGGAGGAGAAGGGATTGTGGCATGGCCATCCCCCATGGGGGTGATTTCTCACTTTCTATCTCTCTGTCTCTCTCTCTTTTTTTGGTGAGTGCACATGCCCTATAGCAAAAAACCTCTCCAAAAAAAAAAAAAA
>NW_006159757.1:1166018-1186704 GCF_000334495.1 Tupaia belangeri chinensis | reverse complement strand
AGAGAGAGAGAGAGAAACCCCCCCCCCACACACACACTCACACACACACAGTGGATGACCACAGTGCAATCCTGTCTCTTCCATTCTCCTCTCAGGATTTTGGGCAGGTATACACCTTCACTTGGTATGATTTTCAAGTCACCAGGTCTGGGACTTGAACTGCACAGTCAGCCATATGGGATCTAGCTCCTTAACCTCTATACTTGTTGACCCTATTTATTTGTTTTTTTAGACAGAAAATCTTTGCAGAGTTTACTTGCCTAATTTCTTTAAAGAACGTTTTCTTACTTAGATTGTCCATCCTCTATTGTACATCTCTATAGTACATGAAATAGTTTTTTCAAAGTATGTATGCAGTATGTGACAATCAAATCAAATCAAGGGTATTATCATTTACATAATTTTAAAAGCGAACTTTACACTGGGACCAGCAGTTAGCGTAATGGCTATGTCACTGGACTCCCACGTAGTTGACCGTGGTTAGCGTCCTGGACCTGGTGGCTTAAAACTCATACCGGGTGTGTGTGCGTGCGTGCTCAAGATCCCAAGAGGAGTACGGAGGAGAAGGGATTGCAGAGTGGCCATCCCCCCGGGGGTTGATTTCTCGCTTTCTGTCTCTCTGTCTCTCTCTGTCTGGCAGGCACACGCGCCCTATAAGCAAAAGCCTCTCAAAAAAAAAAAAAAAAAAGTGAACTTTACATTCATTTGTCTGTTAAGTGTTCCTTCCCTGAGCTCCTTCCACTCACCATCTGCTATCTACTCTCCTCCCATACTGTCTGTATCTGGTATTTACACTTGTCCTTCTTACTATTACATGTTTGGATCTTTCCATTTCTGCCACAGAGTGCAGACATTTGGTTATATTTTTCTTTTTCTTTCTTTCTTTTTATTTATTTTTTTGAAGAGAGGTTTTTGCTACAGTGTACGTGTGCTCACTGGAAAGACAGAGAGGTAGAGAGAGACAGAAGCAAGAAATCACTCCCTTCTTCTCCATTCTCAGCTCAGGATCTTGGGCATGCACACACACGAACCCGGCATGAGTTTAAGCCACTGGGTCCAGGACTTGAGCTGTGGTTGACTACATGGGAGTCCAGCAATGTAACCATTATGCCATCTGTTGGTCCCCTATATTTTTCTTTTTATTTTGAATTCTGGTGATATTTTATTTAGAAAAAGATAAGTATCACTGATTCAGAGGTTTCAAATTTTCTTTTCTTAAATGCCCCACTAATATCTAATTATAGACATAAGACAGTCCTCAATTATAGAAGTATTTACACACTGAATACAGAATATTCATTGATTGAATTTGCATTCCTACTGTCCATCCTCTTGCATTTTTCTATGTCTTTTGTAAATCTTTTTCTTTCTTGCTTTCAAACTGACTTTTGGCTCTGGTTTTATCCACTGTATTTCTGCTGGTTTCTCCTCAGCTGGTATAGCAAAAACATCATCAGTGGGATCATGTGGAGGAATAGTCTTTGCCTCTTTCTTTCTCGGCTTCTGCATGTCTTTCTTTTTTTGAGAGGGGAGAGGTTTTCTGCTATAGGGCGTGTGCGCTCGCCAGAAAGACAGACAGCGAGAAATCACTCCCAGGGGGGATGGCCACGCTGCAATCCCTTGTCCTCCATTCTCCTCTTGGGATCTTGGGCATGCATTCACCCAGTCCTGGCATGAGTTTAAACCACCAGGTCCAGGACTCGAACCACAGTCGACTACATGGGAGTCCAGCGACATAGCCATTATGCTAACTGCTGATCCCATCTGCACGTCTTGCTGCTTCTCTCTGTACTTTGCAACAGTGATGGATCTTACAATATGCTGATGCATGTTTGGTGACTGGTAGTGAGGATTTTCATATAAAGTTGGTTCTCCAAAACTTCCCTGGAAAATCTTTAAGATGAAACGAGGTCCTATTTCTACAAGAGCCAACATCTATGATTTGAAAGTTCCAAAACCATATCCTGTTATCCAAAATGGTGAAAGTAAACACATGGTCCACAAATGACACCGTGGTGTACTGAAGATCTGAATTAGGAGTTCTTTTAATCAAGCATAATGTGGTAATTCATCAAAAGCAGGATCAAAAGACAAAAGGGGCTGAGAACCTTTCAGTTCTGGTCAGCTTTAGTTCAGCAATGATATGAATATTTTGAACAAGGAATTTAGCAGATGGCCCATGAGGGGAATTTGAAAGCCACATGTAGAGATCCTGCTTTTTTCTTAGCTTCAAAATAGATGCATTTATTGCAGTTTTTCATTTCATAGACCTCATTAATCACAAATAATTTATCTTTACGATCCATTTTAGTATCTGCTTTAGAATGAGGCATTAGCATCCTCAAGTCCTGCATTAAATGTTTTGTTCTAAAATTTATTCCTCTGGAAGAAAAGATGAGAATTCATTCCTTATTTTTCCACTTGCCCTTCCAAACAGGGCCCAGGATACGGCCTCTCTCTTCTTCCTTCACTTTCTCTGCCACAGCGTGATGCCTCGCTGGCATCCCAACATCTTTTTTGTTTTTTTTTGGCTTCTTCGCCTGCATTGCTACGCCCCCACCCCATTTCCTCTTGGTGGCCACCATCTTCCCTCACCACCTGTGCTCCTGGTCTTCCCTATATTTTTCATTTTTAAGAGGCATTTCACATTATAAATGCTTAGGCTCTCTAAAACCTAGATCTGCCTCCAAGTAAGGGTCATAAAATTATCGGGGGGATAAAGTTGCTTTATCATAAACAGATTTTTAAAAAATTAGTTGAATATGGGCCCAGCAAGTGGTGTAGTGATTGAGGTGCTTAAGTCCTGGACCCGGAGGCTTTAAGAGCATGTCAGGAGTGTGTGTGCCCACACACGCATGCATGCATGCCCAACATCCCAGGAGGAGAATAAAGGAGAAAGAACTGCCACATGGCCATCTCCCCTGGGGAGTGATTTCTCACTTTCCCACTTACTGTCTCTCTCTGGCAAGGGCATGTGCCCTGAAGCAAAAACCTTAGAAAAAATTAGTTCAATATAAGTTGGAATGTAGTATAAGTTTTCCCAGAAGTTATAATATAACTTCCTTAGTGTGTATTCTGGCAAACACACACTAAAGTGACCCCTCAATAAGCTGTTGTATAGCCTCCTTTTAGTGTAGGTGGAAACTGACTGGATTCTAAACAATAGATTATGGTCACAGTAAATTTACAGCTGTAATTGAGGACCCACACAAACTGACTTTGAGATAATAGAAAAAGAGACAGCCTGGGTGGACTGGATCTTTCTTTTTTCCTTCTCTCTCTATTCTGATTTTGAAGAAGTAAGGTGGCATGAATTCCACAGCCCCAACAACCTCTTGGAAGCTGATTCTTCTTCAATTGAGTCTCCAGATGAAAATGTAGTACATGGTCATCTTGATTTTAGCTTCATGAGACCCTGAACAGAGAAATCACATAAGCTGTGTGTGTGTTCTGACCTTCAGAAATGATGAGATCATAAATAAATGCTTTTTAAGCCATCATTTTGTGGCTATATTTTACCTGTCAACAGAACACTAATACATATTTACCAGATTCTGAAATCATAATTAGAACCCACTATTTAAAAAAATTAGTTCATGAACACCTAAAAGTTAGCATTATTTCATATACCAAAGAACCTTATGGAACCCAGCATCCAAAGTACTAGTAAAGTTAAAAATACTAATAGATTTTTTTAAAGAATTATTTATTTACTTTTATTCATTAACCCATTTTATTTTAATTTGACCAGAGAGATACACAGAGAGCAAGAGAAAGAGGGAAAAGTGAGAACCAAGCAAGATACCAGATCGAGGACTCGAACCGTGGTCAGCCATGTGGGAATGCCCAGTGCCTTAACCGCCACACCACCTGCTGGTCCCAATACTAATAGATTTTTGAAATATGTTAGTGACTGTAAGGATGACCCTTAAAAAAAAACAGGTTTGCAGTTAGAATTCTACCTGCTTTCAGAAATGATTTGAGTTGACTTATGTGTCATGTTTGATGACAATTAAAGGCATAAGGGGAAAAAATATACCACAGAGGTTGAGGAATAAACTATATGCAAAATCTTAGCTAATTATTATGATGAATTTAATGTCAAATTTCTTAGAAACCAAGTTATTTTAAAAAGGGTATTCTCAATCCTAGGAGCACATTAGAATTCCCTGGAGAACTTCATAAAAACCATTAACACCTGAGTCCCACTCCCCAGGGTTCTGACTTAATTGGTAAAAGGTAAGACGTGAGCATAAATATTGGATTGTTGGAAAAGTCATGACATACGTTTTCAATGCAAAAATGTGTATGACTTTTCCGACAACCCAATAGTTGTTAAAATGTGCCCTAGGTGGGGGCAGCAGGTTGCATAGTGGTTAGGGTGCTGGACTCCCCCATGGCTGACCGCAGTTCAAGCTCTAGACCTGGTGACTTGCTTTCTTGCTTTCCTTCTCTCTTCTCTCTTCTCTCTTCTCTCTTCTCTCTTCTCTCTCTCTCTCTCTCTCTCTCTCTCTGTCTCTGTGTATCACTCTGGTCAAATTGAAAAAATATAATAATAAATAAAATAAATATTTCAAAAAATCTTTAAAAAAGGCTCCCTAGATAATTCTCTTATGTAGTTGAGGTTGAGAACCACTCAATTGCACTTTTTATTAACAAACCAAGACACATATACTAATTTATCATGAGAGATTCATTATTGATATTTGCATAATGGAAAATGTCCTTATACTTTAGAAGTTGTGTAGAAAATACAAAGATACCCTTTATAGGGTCATTTCTTATATTCACTTTTGGCAAGAAACCAATGATATATGATCAAAATATAATTTTGAAGGGAGGTCTATCGGATGTTTAAGTACAGTCAGTAGTCTCTCTTTATCTGCAGGCTTACTTTCCATGGCTTCGGTTACCTTCAGTCGACTGCATCTGAAAACAGTAAATGGAAAAGTTCCAGAAATAAAAAACTGTTAATTAAAAAAGAGAAAATTCCAGAAATAAACAACATGTCGATTTTATACTGTACATTGTTCTGAACAGCGTGTTGACAGAGTACAATCCTTCTCTGTCCCACTCCGAATATGGATCATTCTTTTGCCCAGAGAATCCATCCATGCTGTATATGCTACCCATCCATTAGTTACTTAGTTATCAGATTGAGAAGATAGCACGTATAAAATTTGGTACTGTCTATCTTTTCAAGCATCCACTGGGGTCTTGAAATGTGTGCCCTACAGATAAAGGGGACTGTTGTAAGTAAGTTTTTGATGAAATAACCTGATGATGAATTGGAGTTTAAGTGACCTAGAAATGTAAATGGACAAATCTGTCTTCTTAAACCTACTTCAAAGTTCATAATAAGGAATACTAACAAAAATTTCACATTAACCTCTCTGGTGAGAACCTATGATAAAAATATTCTATTTAGATGAATGAAGATGATTAAACTTATGTATCTGATTTGCACATACTCATTTATAAAAATCTACACGTCAAGTTATGTTTTTCAAATTGAGATTTGACTTAAGATAACACTCTCAACCACTTTGATCTTCAAAATGTTTCAATATAGGGACCAGGATATGGCGCTATGGTTACATGACTGGACTCCTATGTAGTCAACTGTGGTTCAAATCCTGGACCCCACAGCTTAACGCTCATGCTGGGTGCATGCCCTAAATCCTGAGAAGAATGGAGGAAAAGGGATTGCGGCATGACTATCCTCCCTGAGGGGTGATTTCTCATTTTCTGTCTCTCTGTCTCTCTCCATCTGTCTGGCAAACGCACATGCCCTATAACAAAAATTAATGCTTCAATATAGATTCTACAAAAACTCAAGCAGCATAGGCTTTATTTATTTATTTTTGTTTGTTTGTTTGTTTGTTTTTGGGGGGAGAGGTTTTTGCTATAGGGCACGTGTGTTTGCCAGAAAGACAGAGAGACAGAAAGAGAGAAATTACCCCCCCAGAGGGTATGACCACACTGCAGTCCCTTCCCCTCCATTCTCCTCTCAGGATCTTGGGCATGCATGCACACGCACACGTACTCGGTGTGAGTTTAAGCCACCGGGTCTGGTACTCAAACTGCAGTCGACTACATGGGAGTGCAATGACGTAGCTATTACACCATCTGCTGGTCCCAACATAGGCTTGATTTTGAAATTGGCTTAGTCTTTAGATGATTGCTGGGTATAAAATCAAGAGCTGATGATACACCAGCTAACAACATGGAAATGATTTAGCAATTTCTAAGCATTTATAATAGTGATTAATATACTTGCTATAAACACTGTGTGCTCAGCCCTGTTCTAATCTTTTTCTCTGTAATAGCTAATTTAATGCTCATGGCAGCATGTAAAGTAACTATATTACCATCCCATTGTATGGATAAGAGGTTAAATGGCTGACTCGGTGTACTCTAATAGTAAGTGACAGTTACAGGATTTGAATCCAGGCACTATCCTGTCATAGCCTGTGCACAATCCTCTAAGTCACACACAGGAAGCACCATGACAGGCACTAGAGGTAATACAAGAATAACTACAAAACATTCCCCAACCTTGAAGAAGCCTCCATTCCAGTGGAGAAATAGATGTGGACCTGCTACTAGGCCCAGGACAAAGCAGAAGGCTTATGCAGGCTGCATATCAATGTCGCCAACCTGAATGTCACTGGCCCAGGTACTACCCATTTCTGTGGGTCTTCCTTCCTTTCTCAAGGTCCAGATTTTGCTCTGATATCCTTTCCCTTCCACCTAAAGAACTTCCATTAGCAATTTGTATAGAGCAAGGGGTGCATGGTGAGTTCTCTTAGTTTTTCTGCATCTGGGAATGTCTTTATTTTTCCTTCATTGCTAATCCTGGACCCCACAGCTTAACGCTCATGCTGGGTGCATGCCCTAAATCCTGAGAAGAATGGAGGAAAAGGGATTGCGGCATGACTATCCTCCCTGAGGGGTGATTTCTCATTTTCTGTCTCTCTGTCTCTCTCCATCTGTCTGGCAAACGCACATGCCCTATAACAAAAATTAATGCTTCAATATAGATTCTACAAAAACTCAAGCAGCATAGGCTTTATTTATTTATTTTTGTTTGTTTGTTTGTTTGTTTTTGGGGGGAGAGGTTTTTGCTATAGGGCACGTGTGTTTGCCAGAAAGACAGAGAGACAGAAAGAGAGAAATTACCCCCCCAGAGGGTATGACCACACTGCAGTCCCTTCCCCTCCATTCTCCTCTCAGGATCTTGGGCATGCATGCACACGCACACGTACTCGGTGTGAGTTTAAGCCACCGGGTCTGGTACTCAAACTGCAGTCGACTACATGGGAGTGCAATGACGTAGCTATTACACCATCTGCTGGTCCCAACATAGGCTTGATTTTGAAATTGGCTTAGTCTTTAGATGATTGCTGGGTATAAAATCAAGAGCTGATGATACACCAGCTAACAACATGGAAATGATTTAGCAATTTCTAAGCATTTATAATAGTGATTAATATACTTGCTATAAACACTGTGTGCTCAGCCCTGTTCTAATCTTTTTCTCTGTAATAGCTAATTTAATGCTCATGGCAGCATGTAAAGTAACTATATTACCATCCCATTGTATGGATAAGAGGTTAAATGGCTGACTCGGTGTACTCTAATAGTAAGTGACAGTTACAGGATTTGAATCCAGGCACTATCCTGTCATAGCCTGTGCACAATCCTCTAAGTCACACACAGGAAGCACCATGACAGGCACTAGAGGTAATACAAGAATAACTACAAAACATTCCCCAACCTTGAAGAAGCCTCCATTCCAGTGGAGAAATAGATGTGGACCTGCTACTAGGCCCAGGACAAAGCAGAAGGCTTATGCAGGCTGCATATCAATGTCGCCAACCTGAATGTCACTGGCCCAGGTACTACCCATTTCTGTGGGTCTTCCTTCCTTTCTCAAGGTCCAGATTTTGCTCTGATATCCTTTCCCTTCCACCTAAAGAACTTCCATTAGCAATTTGTATAGAGCAAGGGGTGCATGGTGAGTTCTCTTAGTTTTTCTGCATCTGGGAATGTCTTTATTTTTCCTTCATTGCTGAAAGATGTCTTTACAAGATATACATTTCTGGGTAGAGAGTTCTTTAAACACTTATTTTAAAAGTTTATTATTTCTTCTATAAACAAGACAGAAAACAACAACGACAACAACAACAAAACAGAGACAGACAGCATTTCAACAGGATCTTGATGCTGGGACCCACTCCCAATCTCAACCAGCCCTGGATTATGAGCACACACATGCCTGTGTACTCAGAGTTCTCCAGAATGAACCTGGAACCTTCCCATGTGGGTCAGACTTGTATACCATCACGTTTTACTACCGCATTACCATTTGACTTTTTTCAGCACTTTTTTTTTTAAAGAATTATTTTATTTTATAAATCATTATTATTAGTTTAATTTGACCAGAGAAAGACAAAGAGAGAAAGGGAAAATGAGAAAGCAAGCCTTCAGGTCCAGGACTGGAACTATGATTGGTCATGTGGGAGTTTAGCATTTCAATCACCGTGCCACCCGCTGGCCCCATCTTTTAGCACTTCATAAGTTCTGGGCCAGCTCTATGGCCTGGTGCTTAAGGCAGCCAGATCTCACATGGCCAACCATGTGGTTTGAGTCCTAGGTCCTGTGACTTGAAAAAGATGCTGGGCTCATGTATATGTGCCCCAAATCCCAAAAGGAAGGGAAGGTGAAGGAGAAAGGATTATAGCCTAACCATTCCCCATGGAGGTGTTTAACCCCTCCCCACCACCACTGTCTTTAGTTCATAAACCCTGTAGAGAAAAAAAAAGTGCTGTTTCATTGTCTTCTGGCCACATGGTCCTGAGGCAAACTCTGCAGTAATTCTAATCCTTGTTCTCTGGTAGGTAACCTGTTCTTTTTCTCTAGCTGCTTTTGAGATATATATTTTTTCTGTTTCTTGGCTTTCAATGGTTTAATTTTCATGTGCCTGTGCAAGGTTTTCTTTGAATTTATTCTGTTTGGGGCGTGATGAAATTTTTAAAAATAATAATTTATTTATTTATTATCAATGTTTTTCAATTTTGACCAGAGATAGAAAGAGAAGAGACAGATAAAGAGCAAGTTGCTAGGTCCAGGACTTGAACCACGGTCGACCATGTGGAAGTCCAGCACCCCTAACCACCATGCCACCTGCCGGCCCTTTGATGAGCTGTTTGAATCTGTAACTTTTGTGTCTTTAAATTAGGGAGTTTTAGGTCATTACTTTGTTAAATTTATTTTCTGTGCTAGTTTTTCCTTGTCCTCTAAGACTTCAGTGACATGAATGTTAAACCTTCAAATATTATTCTGTTGCTCATGTGATTCTATTAATTTTTAAATGAATTATTTCATTTAACTTTATTTATTTATTTACTTATTTTTTTTTTTTAAATTTGACCAAAGAGGAACAGAGAGAGAGAAAGTGAGGAAGCCAGCTGTCAGGTCTGGGACTCAAACTGTGGTCTGCCATGTGGGAGTCCAGGGCCCCTAACCACCACACCACCTGCTGGCCCAAATTCTATTAATTTTTAAAAAGGACTTTTTATTTTTCAGGTTGGATATTTACGTTATTTATTTTTAAAAGTTTATGATTTCTTATTTATGTTTAATTGCTGTACATCTCTGTGGAGTACAGCATGGTTTTTCAAAGCATGCAGTCAGTGTGTGATAATTAAATCAAAGATATTACCACATTCATCATCTTCAACAGAGAACATTACATTATGTGTGCACCTTCAATTTTCATTCTACTAGTTTATTTCTTTTTTGAGATCCATTTGTATGATTTGCCTTTCTTATGTCTGTTAAATGTTTATTTTTTCTGAGTTCCCCAGTAGCACAGTCTCTGGTATCTACAGTTGTCCTCACCTCTTCTGCATCCTTGAATCTTTCCGTGTTTGCCATTGCATGCAGATATTCTGTGTTTATCTTCAAAGTCACCGATTCTTTCCTTTCTCGTTTCCATTCTTAATCTTTCTGGAATCTTTTTTTTTTTTTTTTAAGAGATTTTTGCTATAGGACATATGTACTCACTGAAGAGACAGAGACAGAAGTGAGAAATACCCCCCACCCCAGGGGATATGACCATGCCACAATCCCTTCTCCTCCATTCTCCTTTTGGGATTTTGGGCACGCACACACATGTGCCTGGCATGAGTTTCAAGTCGCCGGGTCCGAGACTCAAATTGCAGTCAGCCATGTGGGAGTCCCAACTTTCCTGAATTTAATTTTTTTGTATCTATGGACACTTACCTGAAAAACATCAATAGACAGACAATTGTATTACCTATGTTCTCTCTCTTAGTATCCTTTTTAAAAAAATTATTTATTTAACTTTATTTATTCATTCATTCTTTTTTTTTTTTAATTTGACCAGCAAGACACAGACAGAGAGAGAAAGAGAGAGAGAGAAGGTGAAAAAGCAAGCCACCAGGTCCAGGATTTGAACCGTGATCAGCCATGTGGGAGCATCCAGCACCTTAGCCACTATGCCACCCACTGGTCCCTCTCTTTGTATCCTTATGTACAACTTGGGAATGTGTGTTTCTGTAGGGTGGAGTTGGAGGGCCAGGTGGAGGGAAGGAAGAAGCCCAATGGCCTTAACCTCAACAGACCAGAAAAAGTCCGGCTCCTCCAACCCTCTTTCCCACCATCCCAGGGCTTCCTTGTCCTCAGACTAGCAGGAAACATGTGATAAACAGTAGGCCATGGGCAGCAGAGAAAGAAGCAGTTGTTGCTTCATGGAAAATTCCGCTCCTAAAAACATCTGTGGGCCAGCCTATGGAATATGTTAAGGTGACTGGATCCCATGTGACTGACTACCTTCTGAGTCATGAACTTGGCTTGAAACATAGGCTGGGCACTTATGCATGCATGCCCAAAATCCCAAGAGGCGAATGGAGGAAAAGGGATTGCTACTGTGACCATCCTCCCTGGGGGGATGATTTCTCACCTTTCTCCAAATCTGGTGATTGCATATTCCTCCAGTAAAATTAAAACAAAACAAAAAACAAAGCCTTTACATACTCTGTTTTCCTTTTTTTTTGAAAGAATTATTTTATTTAACTGTATTTATTTATTTATTTATTTTGATTTGACCAGAGTTGTGGGTGGGGAGAGAAAGTGAGAAAGCAAGCTACCAGGTCTGGGAATTGAACTGTGGTCAGCTATGTGGGAGTCCAGTGCCATTAACTACCACATCACCTGCCGGCCCCCTGTTTCCCTTTCTCTTCCTTCAGTGTTTGTTATTTAAGATGGCCCAGGAGTGTGTTTTGGGGGACAAAGGTAGAGGAGAGAGAGCAGAGTCCTTGTATTTTATTTCTTACAGGGTGCCATCCATTCTAGTTCCAGTTCTCCACTTGAACCTAAATTTGTGATCTCATCATTGACCTGACTTGTAATTAAAGGATGGGCATTTGGCAGGGGGACAGGGGTAGTCAGAAGTGGTCTCCTCAGAGTATCAGTCTTTCCTCAGGGTTTGAGATGCTCTCCCACCATAAGCTCTGTGCCTGTCCTCCCTCCCCCTCAACTCCTCACATCCTCCCTTTCATGGCATGGCTGTCTCCTTTCTCTCCCAGGATGACTTCGTAAATGCTACTGTCAACTCCTCTTTAGGGCCGTGCAACTATTTCCATTGCTTCTCCCAAGTCTGTTTTCCCTTCTCCAACTTGCCTCCCACCGCCTAATTATGCCCTAGGCATTTCTCCTCCCATCTGTGCCTGTATCTGTATCTTCCTGGGCCTCTCTTTCTTCCCTCCAGGTTGGTGGATCATAATCATGTCCCCAGAGTATTTTAAGAACAGAACAAGTAGAAAATGGATAACCCAAACCCACATATTGTCACTACCATACCCCCACAACCCTTGGTCCCTTGTGGTAGTTTTCCTTTCCTTCTAATGTTTCATGTTAGCTGATAAGACCAATACAAATGAAAGTTTCCCGTTTTAGGCCCCCCTTTTTACAAAGTTTATTTATTTCTTCCATGACTGATAGAGACAGAGAGAGATAGCATCCCTAACAGAGCCCCAACATTATGATCCACCCACAGCTTTTAGCCAGCACTGGATCATGGGCAAGCAGGTGCCAGGCGTGATTAGGGAGGTCTCAGATATGACTGGGAACCGTCTTCTGTGGAATTGCCTCACAGAGCATTGTGTTTTTCCCATTGTGTCATGGTCTAGTCCCTTAGTTTTAGACTCTTAGTCTCTCCCTTCCATGAAATGTTAATAAGTTGCAAAATGGGGGGAGGAAAGGTATAATTCCCAGACTCATTCATCCAGTTGGTCTTTTGCAATACATTTTTTTCCTTTGTTCCATTTTAAGATTCTCAACAAGAGACTTTCTGTTCTTTGGCTGCCTGTGATTGTCTTTATTTATTTATTTATTTATTTAATCTTTTTTTTTTTTTTTTTGAGAGGTTTTCGCTATAGGGCACGTGAGCCCACCAGACAGACAGAGAGAGACAGAGAGACAGAAAGCAAGAAATCACCCACCAGGGAGGATGGTCACGCCATAATCCCTTCTCCTCTATTCTCTTGGGATCTTGGGCACGCACGCACACGCGCCTGGCATGAGTTTTAAACCACCGGGTCCAGGACGCGAACTGCAGTTGACTATGTGGGAGTCCAGCGACATAACCATTACGCTAACTGCTGGTTCCCACCTGTGATTGTCTTTGAAGTCCTCCCTTCCTCAGACACTGATGGCTAACCTCCAGATATGTTGCTTTTGATTTCATATTTCCCCAACCATATCCTGCTTTCATCCCTCTCCTAACTAATGGCATTGCCTGTGGCTTTCTGTGTTATACTCTTTGAGCTCTTCACAGCAGTGGCTTCCAGGGAGCATGTGTCAGATACCCTTTGACACCCCAAATAACTTTCATGCATCTCCCCAATATTTCTCCGAGAGTTCATTGTGTTATCTCTTGCCATCACTGCCTGTTTCTTTGAGGAGGATGACTTCCCACCACAATAATCCTTACAGACCAAAGGATGGATTCAGTCAATCAATTGGCCATTTTGAAGAAAAATTTAGCCTCAAATGAGAATGTATGTAATTGTGCCTGGCACATCCTAGTGGGTATTTGATAAATGTTTATCTAATTTTAATCTGAACAAAAGAACTCAGAGTTTGGACAAAAGAGAAGTCTGATATAATTAAAAAAAAACAGTCAATTGGATATTTATTCAATGGCCATTATGTTCTGTGGCCATTGGGTCCTTCTGGTGGCCACTAGGCCCTTCTGATGTCATTGTAATATATCATCAACCAATCAAGTAAGAACATTCAGTGGACACTGTCTGTGAATTTGACACTGTGGTGTCACCATCCAGGGAGAGAACATACGATGTTTTGTGGGGGCTGTAGAATTTTACAGGTTGGAGATGTTAGGGGTCTGTTTGCTGTAAGCCTGGGCTGTGCCACAGAAAGAATCCCAAGTGGTCTGGAGCTTCCCTAGATCTCATGACTATCCAGGCACAGACTTCCAACTTTGATTTCACAGTGATACAAAATATAAAACTTAATAGCACTCCTAACCAGTGTGGTTTAGTATCTACACTGAGCATAGAACCTAGGAAACCTTAGTTTCTGTCCTGGTACTACAGGTACATAGTAGGCTATGCAATATATATGTGTGTGTGTGTGTGTATAAATTAATTAATTAATTTTAACTTGAATAGAGAGGGACAGAGAAAGAAGGAAAGTGAGAAAGCAAGTCGCCAGGTCCAGGACTCAAACCATGGTCAGCCATGTGGGAGCCCTATGCGCCTAACCACCAGCCACCTGCCAACCCCATATGCAGTATTTTTCATAAGTAAATGAAATATCTGCATCCTTTGCATGTAAAATTCGTGGAGACAACACTGGCTAATTCTTTCTCACAAAAAATAAAAATGAAATAGAAAAGTTCAGAGTCCATGTAGTTAGACCTTAAGTTGTCTGAAACTAATGTATTTATAACCATATCTAGAAAAATTCTCTAAGTCGTTAAGCCATTCAAACATGAAATCATACAACATAATCTAAGGCCTGAAACTCTGGGTGAATGTTTTTTCTCATATAAGTAAAGGAAATTGTCATTAAATTTTTTTCTGCAAAATTATCAAATTTCTTTCTCAAACTTCCTCCCTATTTTATGATTGCTAACTTTGGAACAAGGAAATGAATATTTGCAATGAATATTCAAATTGATTAACTCTCAAGATCCAGTGGATAATGTGTTGTGGCCTCTGTTGTTTTTTTCTTCAATTAAGAAGCAGAAGCTCAAGAGTTTTCTTAAACTAGTTGAAAATAGTCTCAGGGCCAGATAGTAGCATAGTGGTAAAACATAACACTCTTCACAGCACTCCCACGTGGGAAGGTTCCTTGTTTGGGTCAGCAGACCATCCTGCGTACTCTGGGCACATGTACGACCATAATCTGGGAATGACAGGCTGGGAATGAAACATGGTGTCGAGACCTTGGGAGTGCTGTCTCTCTCATACTCTTTCTCACTCACTCACTCATGAAATAAATAAATAAATGTTTAAAAAGGAAAAAGTAATTTCTCTGAATACTGTACTTTACAAAATTTATAAGGTAAAAAAAAATTGTCCAGTGGCTTCCAAGTTGCTAGAAGAATTAATTCACCACAAGATGGCACCATGTGAGTGGTTGTTACTAGAAAGGCTTCGCCTGTGACTAATGTTTACCTACCTTACTTCAGGCCCATAGACTTATGAGCAGGGGCATATGGCACTGCTGCTAATGCTATTTGTATGGAGACAAGTCTGGATTGCCACTGAGTGACTAAGGTTTTCTCCTGTGCTCTTTATGTGCGTTCTATGAACTTTTAGCCAAGCCTCTCCAGTAACATGCTTCCAAAACACCACCATGCCAGCAGCTGGTTACCTCGTTTGAGAAGGTGGCTTCATTAAATTGATCTCTGAAAATATGTTTTAAGGGGTCTTCTCAACTCCTGATGAAAAATGGGGGAATGTTATGTTCCGGGTCCTCTTTCTGCTATGTTTGATGTTGCTGATGATTTGTTTAAGCACCAAACACTTGGTTTCCTGAATTTATCTGGAAAGATCAGCAGCAGAATAAAAGAATTCTGTGGTGTTTATGAAGCTTGTTTCTGAGAATGGAGAGATGAATCTGAATGCCAAGGCCGAGGGACAGCCATGTTCTTCACACATGAAAGCAAATTCAGCATTTTCTCTATTGGATGTTCAAATCCCGGATTATTAGATGATGTAGAAATAAAAAGCTTCAACATTTACATGGTTTTTAACATTTGGAATGATGGCCACTGGAAAGGGCATAGCCTTGTTTATGCATCTAGAGAAAATGGAGCTGGGCATGTGTCCCTAATGTTAAATAGAACTGCAACTAGCGCTATCCTGTTGCCATGTAAGATAAATATTTGCAAAGCACCTACTGATCCTCTGGATTTGGGGCAAGTGTTTAGTGAATATGAAACAATATCTGTGGCGAAGTGAGCCTACACAATTCTTCTTGCAGTAGAGTTCACCAAATATGACACAATCTGCGAATGGAAGGGAGGCTTATCAGTTCTTCATCTTCCTCTCTGGACTGTCATTAGGCCATTCTGAATTGGTTTTCAAGAGCCCTAGGAGAAAGAGGTAGGTACCCAGGTTCATCTTCTGAATATAAGTTCCTGCAGTTGCAGTTCTTCCTGAAGGCTCATGATCAGAATGCAGTGAAGGGTAGACCAGCTAGCTCTATAATGGTTAGGGGAGCCAATCTGTAAGAAAACCTAACAGATTATGGAAAAGCAAAAAGATATAAAATCATATTTTTCAGACCTCTTCTTAGGTAGACTATTCTTAGGGGTAGACAGAAATATTTGGGTAAGTAGCTTAAGATGGAGGTAAAACACCCCATGACTGCACCACCTTACTTCTAAAGATTAGAGCAACAGCTGTAAGCTGCCCAATACCTCCAGTTGAACAACTTGTTTGCTTAGTGGGACACACAGCGTGGGTCCTGAGCTCAAGGGTCAGGGACAAAAGAGACTGTTATCAGACACTTTCTCCTTCTGTGTCTCTCTCCCCAACCCAGGCTCCCATCTGCATAATCATCCAACAAATCTGTAAAGACCACAGACTTGAAGGTGCACCTCATTATGAGCCTGTTAGAGCATCATGTGTCTACCCTGCCCAGGTAAGGGAGAGTCTCTGGGAGGACTCCTCAGAGAGAAGCATAACAAGAGTGGACTCCTATGAAAGGGGGTTATCATGAAGCCACTGGGTGATACTGCTGCTTTTCACGCCTACTTTGTTGTCTCTCTTCCCTCAGACATCTCAGAGCAATATGGGTTGTCATATATCTAAGTTCTTAAATATCCAAGATATGTCCACTTTTAAATATTTCATCTCTTTTGTTCAAGAAAGTATGTTCTGGGACCAGCAGTTAGCGTAATGGCTATGTCGCTGGACTCCCATGTAGTCGACCGTGGTTCACATCCCGTACCCACTGGCTTAAAACTCATGCTGGGTGCGTGTGCGTGCGTGCCCAAGATCCCGAGAGGAGAATGGAGGAGAAGGGACTGCGATGTGGCCATCGTCTCTGGGGGGTGATTTCTCACTTTCTGTGTCTCTGTCTCTCTCTGTCTGACTGGCAAACACACGCGTCCTATAGCAAAAACCTCTCAAAAAAAAAAAAGAAAGAAAGTATATTCTTACTTTCAGGTCTCATGACCTGACTTTTGGCTACAACATCAGTCCCAACAGGCCTGAGAACTTTGAATTCAGCGGTTTTCTCTTTCTTGTAGTAGGAGATCCCCCATAAGATGATCAGAGATGACCATTTGGAAAACTATCAAATCAGGGGCTAGAACTTGCAGTACTGACTCCAGTGGAATGACATTGTTGAAGTTTAAGTGAATCAGTAACTTGGAAGAAGAGCTGGATCAAAACAGACTCATCAGACACTTATTTCCAGGGAGCTTTGAATTATTAAAGGACGGCCTTCTCAAAGTTGAATGGGGGCTAGCTTTGCGGCACAGTGGTAACACACTGCTCAAGCAAAGCTGTATCCATGAGGAAGATTGCAGATTCAGGTTTTTTGGTCAACCTGTACATGGCAGGCACATGTGCCCATGATCTGGCTGTCTAACAAGGCTGGGGAGTGGACGGATCATGGCCCAAGACCCTATTGCGTGTGTGTGTCTCTCTCTTTCTTTCACAAAAGAAATAAATAGAATTAAAAAAAAAAATTAAAAAAAAAAAAGACAAAACCTGGGACAGCCAGTGGCATGGTAATATTGCTCAACTGTGCAATTTGAGCCTTATACTCAGTGGCTTAAATAAAAACGCTGGTTATGTACATTCATGCCCGCCCAAAATCTCAAGAGGAGAATGGAGAAGAAGAGATTGCAGGGTGGTTATCTTCCCTGGGGGATGATTTCTTACTTTCTTTCTCTTTCTCTTTGTCTTTCTCTCTCTAGTGAGTCCATGTACCTTATAGCAAAATTAAAAACAAAAACAAAAAAATACGACTAGATCCATTGAAACAAAAATTCAGCCTTCCAGCTCTAGACTTTTGCTACTTGATAAAGGCTTTCCACATTGGCCAGCCTGTTGGCCTTGTCTTCTGGGTCATTTTGGCATTTCCTTTTTCTTTTCTCCTATTTTAGTCCCTTTCTTAAATTCTTCTTTTGTTTTGCCAAAATAGTTACTCAAGTATCTTTTTCATGGTGGGTACATGGGTAGTAAAACTTCTGATTTCTTGCCTGTATGTCTAACAGTGTCTTTTTACCCCTTCACATTTGATTGGAAATTTCAGTGCATAGAGAACTCTAAATTCCAACTCATTTCTCACAAAAGTTTTGAACACATTGGTTGCTTCATTTTCTTTTAGCATAATTATTTTAAGTTTGAAAACTTTAAATGTATTTTCTTTCTGTCCATTCTTTCAGTCATGAAGCTTTTCCACCCTCTTTATTTCTGTTTCTTAAGCAAAGCATTTCCTCATAGCCAGGGTGGAATAATCACTTTTTGTCAGAACTCCCTCTGAGAGTGTGTCTGCCTCCAGAGGATCAAACACTTGCACTCAAGGTGAAAAGCCATTAATCTTCAGTACTTGGGGCTGAAAGTTGGACCTTTTGTGGAATTTGTGATTCATCATCTAAGAGTCTAAAAGATTAATTTGCTCCTGTTGGGCTCCTAGTTGCAGGGGCTAAATATCAGCAAGATAACTGAAACCTAGCACCTTGATACCACTGTAACTAACCTGGAAACTACATATTTCTGACTGGGGCCCAGAAAACTGCATACTTGCTTGGTAAATTGTCAACTTCCTGGTCTAAAAGAATACCTGCAACATCCACTGAGTCACATAGTACAAGCCAGTTAGGATGCTTTGATATTAGTACAAGAGACCGGACTAATTTATTTTCTTAGCAGAAAATGATGGCTGGTTGTAGTAGTCTCAGCATAACTAATGGTTCATAACTAATTTGGAATCAACTCACGAGAGAACATGCCAACAGTCAGAGCTGACTAAAAGTGGGATGTTCTGTCTTGGTAATCCACGAATTCCTTGTCATAAAAGTTATTCTGGGCCCACTGCAGTGGTGCAGCAATAACACAATGATCCACAATGCTGAGGCCATGTGGGAAGATCCCAGGTTTGTGTCCTGAGTTCTCCCTGGCATACTGAGTGAACACATGCCTGTGATCTGGGCTGGCTGAAGCTACAGGTGGATGAGGGTGTGAAGACCCAGTGGGGTGGACCTATCTCTTTCTTAGAAGAAACTAGTAAATAAACTCAAAGAGTTATTCTTGGTAGAGATATTGTAAATAATATCCAAAAGCCTATTGGATGGTTGGACTATGTGAACTTTAAGTTCTTTTCTACACATGAAAATTTGTTTGGCATAATGCCTGGCACACAATAGATGGTCGATATATGCTAAGTGAAATGTTTGTAGACATCATAATGCCACAGCAACAAAGATAGCTTATTATAATTGTTTTTGCTTGTTATAATTAAAGCTTACACTAAGGAAGTTTTAGTCTACTATTATCTACATATATTGAAAAAGTAATAGAATATTCTCTTACATAAACATTAGCTGAACTTGAATTGGGTACTCAGTTTTGGTCTAACCACTTTATGACTTGAAGTATTGGGTCATCAGAAAAGTCATGACACGTTTTTGCATAGAAAAACAAAAAAATACATCATGAGTTCTCTGCTGACACAATAATTATCTGCACCATCACAAATTTGGAATGGCATAGACATAACCAACACTCAAAGAGCATGAAACAGTTAAACAGCACAATCCTATTCAATTGTCTAGATTAGACCAGAAGGAGGGCTTTTGAATAATAGGAAAGAGGATTTTAGGCAACATTTGGCCTGGAAAAAGACAGCTTGTCTTGTCTGTGAAGGTTGAAGAAGGCATCCTGGAGCATGGTCCATCTTCTATGGCTCTTTTGTCTACCTGCTTGGGAAAGTAGGACCAGAACCTGTAAGGATAAAAGCAATAAAGGCACATTCATGGTGTTCATTACCACAGTTGGAAAGTTTAGAAAGATGGGTACTTTTATATAGGATTCAGAGGTGGCTCATAATGAGCATAAGAAGTTAATACCAAGAATTGTCCTTCTTGGGTCAGCTGATGGCAGATGTCAGAGATACAATCAAGGACAGCAAAAATGAAAAGAATCTGGCAGCCCAGACAGACCATTCTAGTCTCTCTGGATTTCTGAATCAAAAATTGGAACTTGTGATCTGATAGAGGATAGAAGTCTTCTGTGATAAAACTTTTCTGCTTTGTAAACTTGTTTTTATCTATGAAAATATTGCAAGTTGGACTGGCCCTGTGTAGGAGTTAAGAGAACTGGACTCCACATGACTGACCATGTGGTTAAAATCCTAGCCCTAGCTTGGAAAATGTGCTGGCCATGTGTGCATGTGTGCACAAAATCTCCACAGGGTGGAGAAATAGAGGAGAAGGGATTGCAGTGTAACCATGTCCCACAGTGTGTGTGTGTGGGGGGCATATTCTTTCTCTCTCTGTCTCTTTTTTCTGTCTCTCTGGCGAATGCCTGTCAGGCACATGCACCTTCTGGCAAAGAAATCCCCCTCCCCCCCATAAAAAAAGAGAGAAAGAGAAAATATTACAAGCTTATAAGAAGTTACAAAAGAAAAATATAGTAATCTTATCTAACACAGCTTTATTGTACTCATTTGATACCTGCAGGGCTTTCTGCTATTATATATAGTTTATAAGAGATAGGTAGATAATAAATAGATTTATTACAATTATAGTGAAAATATCTTTTTTTTTTTCAGAGGTTTTTGCTATAGGGCACATGCATTTGCCAGAAAGACAGAGAGAAACAGAGATGCAGAAAGCGAGAAATCACCCCCAGTGGGGATAGCCATGCCGCAATCCCTTCTCCTCCATTCTCCTCTTGAAATCTTGGGCATGGACTCACACATGCCAGGCATGAGTTTAAGCCACTGGGTCTGGGACTCGAACCGCAGTCGACTACATGGAAGTCCAGCAACATAGCCTTACACTAACTTGTGGGGAGCCGCCCACATCAAAATGGCTGCCATGGGAACCAGCAGTTAGCGTAATGGCTATGTCGCTGGACTCCCACGTAGTTGACCGCGGTTCGTGTCC
>NW_006159757.1:1160333-1165625 GCF_000334495.1 Tupaia belangeri chinensis | reverse complement strand
TGTGACACTGTGTGAGCTGTGATACTTCTTTCGCTCTCGTGCTGAGACGCTGCGCCGGTTCCAGACCTCCACCCCCTCGCTCGAGTTTCCCTGCCCGATACGTTCCCGCAGGCCGGGACACTAACTGCTGGTACAGAAAATATCATTTTTGTAATTGGACTTTTTCCTATTTAGTAGATCACAGACATTTTTCTCCAAACTTTTGTTTTATATTTTTAGCTTCTCGTGGATAAGTGGTATTTTGTCAAGTGGCAGAAATAATAGTATCTAATATGTACTGTTTATTATTTGCCAAACTGAGTATCTTTGAGCTTTCATGTATTAGTTCAGTTAATCCTCACAACACATTTACGATGGCAGGTGATAGTACCATTTTTTTTTTTTTTTTTTTTTTTCAGACAGAGAATTTCAGAGGGCTATTGGTAAGACAGCCTCTGAGTGGTAGAGCTGGGCTTCAAACCAGGTCCAGTTCCAGGTTCTGAGCTCTTAACCAAGTTGATTAGTTATTCTCTTCCTATTTAGACATTAAACCTGATGCCTTTTTTTCTTTTGTTATTAGAACTACCTACAAGGAACATGGTTATTCATAGGCCACCTGCGATGTAATGTTGTTGACTCTGTAGACAACAGAGCTGGATTGTGAACTTTTTTTTTTTTTTTTTTTTTTTTTTTTTGTTTTTTGCTGGGGGGTGTTTTGCTTGTCAGGGATGTGAGAGAGTGCATGTGCTTGTCCGAGAGACAGAGAGAGGGAAAGTGAGACTCATTCTCTGGGGATTCAGAATCCATTCTCCCCTATTTTCCTCTTGGGATTTTGGGCAGCATGAACACACACCCAGTGTGATTTTTCAAGCTGCCAGGTCCAGGACTACAGTTGGTCATGTGGGAGTCCAGCATCTTAGCCACAATGCCACTTGCTGGCCCCAGAGTGTTAACATTAAAAGAAAAATGTGCCAGAGGGCAGGTGCACTCACGAGAGAGAGAGAGAGAGAGAGAAAGTACCTCCAATGAGAGATAGTCATGTCACAATTGTTGCTCCTCCATTTCTCACTCTTTTGGGGATTTGGGGCACTCACTCCCACTCAGTGCTATCCAACATAACAGCTACTAGTTAGATGTGGTTATTGTATAGTTGAAATGTGACTATTACTACTGAAGAAATGGATTTTTAATTTTAGTTTATTTGAATTAAATTCAAATAACCACATGTAACTGGCAGTTATCATACTGAACACAGTTCTAGATACTTTGCCATTGATTTCTAATTTAATTCCATTGTGGTTATGGAATGTACTCCATATGAATTCAATCCTTATACACTTATTAAGATTTGCTTTATTGCTCAATATATTGTCTATCTTAGTGAAAATTCTATGTTCAATTGGAAAATTGTGTCTTCTGTAGTTGTTGTATTCTAGAAATTCTAGTTAAGTCAATTGGATTGAGGGTATTATTAAAATCTTTTTCACTGGTATCTGCTTATTCTATAAATTACCAAACATGGGTATTTCCAGGGAATTATCATGGATTGCATAAACATTGGCTTAACATCTTCCAAATTTAGTTTTTAAAAATCAGTAACGAGGGGCCAGCAGGTAGAGTGGTGGTTACGGTGCTGTCTCACGTGGCCGACTCCGATTCAATTCGTGGACCTGGTGTCTTGCTTTCTCTCTCTCTCTCTCTCTCTCTCTGGTGAGTGGACATGCACAAAAACAAGTTTAAAAACAATAATAATAAATAAAAATAAATAAATATCTTTTTAAAATCCAGTAATGAGTAGACCTAAAAATTTCAGCAAACTGCAAACAGTTGAAATACAAGAAAAACCAAATCCTGGCATATTATAGTCTTATATTGGCAGCTTCTAGGATATTTACTGTATTTTTTATTTTCTTTTTTAAAAATTTATTTATTTATTTACATTTAATTACAGTGTGTGATATTTCTTTTTCCAGCACAAATACTATGCATATCAGGCAAAGATATTACTCTATAACTTATCAGCAAATAGCTTCTCATTTTTTTTGTCAATTAAGCATACTTTCACTTGTTTTTTCCTTCCCCTTTCCATTCTCTCCCTTCTATGCTAAACTTTTTTCCACATTTTATTGATTCACAAAATACCTTAGACTAAAAATATGGATAAATTTTACCCCTATTTCTCACCCCCTGCCATTTCCCACTCTCCTCCCATGCTATCTCAGGTGTCTACAGTTGTTTTCTGTTCCTTTTTTCTCCCCACATTTTACTGATTGACAAAATTTCTTAAATTATCTAACTACTTTCAATAGCAAGTTCAGCTGGTATGTACATATCTGTGAATACATGTCTGACTTCAGGTGTGAAACTCTGACTAGAATGAATATACTATAAGAAGTACCTAATTGATGCTATATAGCTTACTACTGTCATTAAAGAGGTATTTTAAAATATATTTTTTAATTTCAAGAAAAGCAGTTTTAGCTTTAATAAATCAAAGAAATTCTAAGGAACTTTGCTTAAAACATAAAGCCAGGGAACAAGTTAGAATTCTGTTCAGATAGGTACATGAACCTACTGGCAGCTCAAGACAGGACAAAAATCCTTAAAACTAGAAAACAAAGCCTAGAAGGAAATCAACAATGTTTTAGTCAAAAGTCATAAAATGCTATTTCACCAGTTCAGTCTCATGCACTTAATCTATCTTCTGTTGTGGTTTGATCTTTCTGATTAAATTCTGGAATATTCAACTCCAGACTTGTCCCCATGATTAAGTTGGTCATTTTCTTAGTTTTTTTTTTTTTGAGAGGTTTTTGCTATAGGGCGCGTGCGCTCGCCAGACAGACAGAGAGAGAGACAGAGAGACAGAAAGCGAGAAATCACCCCCAGGGGGGATGGCCACGCCACAATCCCTTCTCCTCCATTCTCCTCTCGGGATCTTGGGCATGCACGCACACGCACCCGGCGTGAGTTTAAGCCTCCAGGTCTGGGACTCGAACCGCGGTCGACTACGTGGGAGTCCAGCGACATAGCCATTAGGCTAACTGCTGGTCCCATTAGTTTTTTAACTCTTATTTCTGTGTATCTGTATTTAATTTTCCTGGTATAGCATTCCTTTGAGAGTCAGGGGACATTTCTTGGGAGATGATATTTAGGCTGTTTTGAGAAGAGGACTGAAGTAAGAACCTCATGACCTAGGGGTCAGAGTGACTCTCCAGACCATTTCACTCAAAACCAAGCAGCTTTATTGTCCTCTCATATCAGATGCACCTCAGAAGGGCTGCCTTGTGGCCCTACTGGCTCATGTGTGGAGGGAGGCTCTGTATTAGATATCCCCAGGTAGAGAATAAGGTTTGACCCCTTGGCCTCTTGAGGAGTTATCTGTCTCAGTTCCTGTGGTGGCCTAAGGGTGGTCATCCAGCCTGCAGGTGGGACTGGGTGAGTAGTGTGGGAATAGTCTGATGGTTTGACTGACCTGACTTGGAGCACATAGCTCGTGTTATGTTGGGACTACACCAGGGCCTGTGGTCTCATTTCCCAACAGAGAAAAAAAAATGAAAGTATTTCTTTAACGAGAGGGCAATGGAACATTTCTTTCTCTCAAGCCAAATTCTATGAAGCAATTGCAAATATATGTGGATTTTAAAAAAAAGGCAGGAAAACTGGTTAATAGTTGGGGTAAGAAAGAGTCTTTGTTTTAGATGGTTTTAAACCACAGTAAGTGTGATAAAAACAGGGAATGTAGGCTTGTCCAAGAGATGGAGAACATGCTCTCATATGTTTATTGGTTTCTTAGGGATTACCATCCTTATAGTCTGTGGAGAAATTTGCTACCTGGTAGAACATTGCTTTCATCACATAACTTTCTTGCTCAAGATTTAACTCTGCCGCCAAGTGAAGGCTGCCTTTTGCTACGGCCTCAGGCTTGGGTTCTTGCCTAGGCTTTAACTCCTTCCTAAGTTTTGTCACCTCTCTAAATTCCCCTCTGAATACCTACCAGTGCTACCCTAAGCCTCTTCCCAGGTAGTCTCTTTACCTCTCCCACCACCTTCTGGCTCACCAGTGTGCCTCTGCTCACCCTCAAGCGCTTTTCTCTTCTCTAGGAAGAATCACCCATCTTTCATGACCCAGAACATTCCCTGAAAATGCCAGTTCACACTAGACTCAATTTTCCTAATCCTCCAGCATTTGTAGGCCCTACCACCAATTCTGTGTCTAAATATATGCCATCTCACATTTCGTATTAATTGGCTCTCTAGCTGGTTAGTTCCATAAGATAAAGAAGCTTGCCATCTGCTTTTTTGGAATTCTCCATAAGAGCATGTACAAGGCTGGTCTCAGGGAAAATGAAGATAACATTTAGACTGGTGTAGTAGAGAGCTGGTATGTTCAATTTTTAAAAATTTATTTCTTCTGTGAGATAAACAGAGAGGCAGGTACCCCAAAAAGGTCTCACATTTCCATCTACCCTAGTCTCAGTCAGCCCAGATCATGGGAATGCATGTGTACCCTTGATGTGCTCAGGAAGGTCCTGGGACTCAAACTCAGGATCTTTCTTATGTGGGTCCAGTTCGATTATCACTGTACCACAACCCGGCCTTGGTATCTTAAGTGTTGATGAACTGAATCAAGGAGTTTTTAGTTGTGTTCCAAGGAACCCTAGTTGAGTTTGATGTTAATTACTCTGTCTACTTTACAGGATGACTCTTGGCATCTTAGACTAAAGGCATCCTCTCCAATGGCAAGAGCTTCTTCATGTGACCAGTGCTGTTCTAAATTGGAGACAACTGTCTGAAGCTTAAGCAGTACTGGAGAAGGAAAGCTGGAGGGCATATTAGTTATTTTGTTCTTTAAATTTTAGTACTTTGTCTATTTGGGAGAGCACATAGAGAAACAGGATGAACAGGCTAACTCAAACATGATAAAGAAGGAGAAAGAAACATCCACAGAGTGAACGGAGCCAGAATGTGACTTTAAAAATGGACCCTGGGACCAGCAGATGATGTAATGACTGTGGTGCAAGTCCCAGACCCAGGGGCTTAAAACTCACACTGGGCCACCCATTTTTGTTCTATATGTCTTGCTGATAGGCTGTGGGGAATATTTCAGTTTTATGAGAAGTAGCACTTGGCATTTCTCCTAAACACATGATGGCTGTAAAATTTTAAAAGGTTCTTTAGAGAACATTGCATCTCTTAAACATCAGTGAAGTTGGAATGAGTAGATCTCACAAATATCGAGGGCACATGGATAGATTGATGAGACACAAATAGAAACCAGACCCAACCCAATATTAAAAATGTGCATACCCCAGCA
>NW_006159757.1:1134430-1160323 GCF_000334495.1 Tupaia belangeri chinensis | reverse complement strand
TCTTTCCATAGCAATTTACACATCTTTAAATTTCCTTGTTTGACACAGACAAAAAAATGATGACTTTTGCCATAAATGAAGGCTAATTCTGCCTCACTTCCTTTTTCATTGACAAAGTTCTTAAAAACGACATTATTAAGACTAGCAGAAAACATAATGCTTACATTGCTGGACTCCCACATACTTGACTGTGGTTCAAGTCCTGGACCTGGTGGCTTAAAACTCACACATGCCCAAGGTCTCAAGAGGAGAATGGAGGAGAAAGGATTGCAGTGTGGTCATCCCCCTTGGGGGGTAATTTTTCACTTTTGTCTCTCTTGTCTCTCTCCATCTCTCCAGTGAGCACATATGCCTATAGCAAAAAAACAAACAAACAAAACAAACAACTCTCTAAAAAAAGAAATTATAAAAACCCAACATTACTTTTACTATGCATATTTTATAAACTCACAAGTATTAGAAAAAATGGAGAAAAAGAAATCATTCACTTGAATTCACATAATCCAAGCATCACTACTTTTACCATTTTGCCAAATACATTTCAGGCTTTTCTCTCACGAATGTATACATAGAAATATGTAAGCTTATAAGAGTGGCATCACAATAAATATATTATTATAAACTTTTTCTAAAAAATTGCTACAGGACAGGGACCAGCAGTTAGCGTAATGGCTATGTCGCTGGACTCCCACGTAGTCAACCGCGGTTCGCGTCCCGGACCCGGTGGCTTAAAACTCACGCCGGGCACGTGTGTGTGCATGCCCAAGATCCCGAGAGGAGAATGGAGGAGAAAGGATTGTGGTGTGGCCATCCCCCCTGGGGGGTGATTTCTCCCTTTCTATCTCTCTGTCTCTCTCTGTCTGGTGAGCGCACATGCCCTATAGCAAAAACCTCTCCAAAAAGAAATTGCTACAGGACATATGTGCTCATGAGAGAGAGAGAGAGAGAGAGAGAGAGAGGAAGAAAGTGAGAAAGCAAGCTACCAGGTCTGGGACTTGAACCATGGTCAGCCATGTGGAAGTCTAGCACCTTTAACCATCACACCACCTGCCAGCCCCTGATGAAC
This sequence comes from Tupaia belangeri chinensis, assembly GCF_000334495.1. Lineage (NCBI taxonomy): Eukaryota > Metazoa > Chordata > Mammalia > Scandentia > Tupaiidae > Tupaia > Tupaia belangeri. Next base: position 1,159,257 of record NW_006159757.1, on the reverse strand, counting down.
TTTTTAAATCTAAAAGTTTTGTGTCTTTAACTAAATTAGGGAGTTTTTGGTCATTATTTTGTCAAATATATTTTCTGTGCCCATCTCTCCTTGTTCTCTGACTCTAGTGACATGATGTTAAACCTTCAAATATTATTCTATTGCTCATGTGATTCTATTAATTTTTTAAAAAATATTTTATTTAACTTTATTAATTTTTTATTTATAATAAACTTTTTGTTAGTTTTTAGAGAAATTTTTGCTATAGGGTGCATGTGCTCACCGGAGAGACAGAGACAGATAGAAAGCAAGAAATAACCCCCTATGGGAGATAGCCCTCTGCAATCCCTTCTCCTCTATTCTCCTCTTGGAATTTGGGCATGCACACACACGAGTCCAGCATGAGTTTCAAATCTTCCTGATTTGGGTCTCGAACCACAGTCGACCATGTGGGAGTCCAGTGATGTAACAATGCACCATTTGCCAGTCCCATTTTAAACTTTTTTCACTCATCAATATATTTGGATCATATTTTTATATTACTAATTCTTTGCATGATCATTTTTAATTCCTTTGTATGGAGGTACCATAATATATATACGTTAAAACCAGAAAGCTTGTGTGCTTACCAAAGAGAGACAGAGAGAGGGAGGAAGAAGCATCCACCTCCAATGGGGTGTGGTCATGCCACAGTCCCTTCTCTTCCATGTCTCTGTCCTGTCGAGATTTGGGGCATGCATTCATACATGCCCTGTGTGTTTTTCAAACTTCTAGCTCTGCATTCAGCCATGTGAGTTCCAGTTCCCTTAGTTACTAAACACTGGGGCCAGCCCAGAACCATAATATTTTAGCCATTTTCCATTGACAGATATTTAGGATATAAAGATTTTTAAAATAAATAATACACATCCTTTACATACATTTTTGGATCCTTACATGATTATATCCTTAGAATAAATCCTTAGAGGACTCACTAAATCACAACTTTTGTTTGGTTTGGTTTGTTTTTGTTAGAGGGCATGTATACTCACCAGAGAGAGACAGAAAGAGAGAGGGAGAGGAGCAGGCACCTTCTATGGGTCATGCTGCAATCCTTTCTCCTCCATCTCTCCCTCCTTCTGTGATTTTGTGCATGCACACACATGTGCCCAGCATATTTCTCAAGCTGCTGAGAAATATGAACCACATAGTTAACCATGTGGGGTTTGGTTGCCTTAATTACATTGTCACGAAACCAAACTATATGCATTTATTTAAAGAATTTTTCTATGAATTGCCTACATGCTCTCCCTTAAGTGTCCACTTTTCAGATTCTTGCCAACAATAGGCAACTAGTCTTGTCTTTAATCTGATACATTCTACCAGTCTTGGTACACAGTAGTGTTTTTACAATGAACAACTGGATTAGTGTATGGAGTAGCCCAGAACTGTTTGGCATCCCCAAAAGAGAATGCTATGAGAGCTCCTTACCCTTGAGATGTTGTATAAAATGCTGAGAGCTGCAGTGTGAATTAATGTTTGATTTTTGCTTTTGTGCTCTAAAGACAAACTTCTTGATAGGATAGGGCAAGGACATAATGAAGCAGTCAGCTACATTTTATTCAGTTCAGCCTCCCTACATGTAGTTATTTGATGTAGTTCATTCTTCTCACTTTTGTCAGGCTCTAAACTCTAGTGTTCATTACCCCTTTCCTCCTACCCAAACGCGCATCTGTTCAGGAACAGATCATTTATTCCCAACTTAGAAAACATTGAAGTCAGTGAACTCATTTTTCTAGGTGTTTGCATTTAAAATTTATCCCTATGAATACCAAAAATGCATTGTTCTTTTTAAAAGGTTTATTAATTTTACTAATGATAGAGAGCATGTGTGCATGCATGAAAGAGAGAGAGACAGAGAGACACAGAGAGAAGCATCTTTGACAGGTTATCATCACACTGCATCCACTTTCTCTGACCCTCCAGTTCCTCAGAATATTGGGCATGTGCACATATGCTGTGTGTGTTCTCAAGCTGACCTGGGGATCCGTACCTGAAGTCAGCTATGTGGCTTCTGGCATTGTAGTCTAGTTCATTACCAACTGTAATTACCAGGCTAGGGGAAAAAAGATATATAAGATATATAAGATATATATATACACACACACACACACACACATATATATATATATATATCGAGAGAGATCTTAGTGGAAAAAAATACCAGCTGAAGATCTGTTTTTTCCTTTTAAACAACCCTTACAAATTCACCACATTGAACCTGTTTACACAGAATTAGACTGCACCTGACTACCTGGACAATTTCAACTATCCACATAGACCATTACCCAAGTTAGCTCTCGGCAAAGAACAGGAGAAAAAGTGTCTATGCTGGAAGGGCATATGATTCTTCTTTTCAAGGGTTTTAGGAAGGTGACTGCATTCTGTGTTTTGGATTTGTTCCTTAGTATGTTCCAGTGGTATGTTGGTAAACCAACTTTCTGTGGGGAAAAATAAGCCCTGATTTATAGCATTTGCTAATTTTCATTTGTAAACACTCACCCATAGCAGATTTCAGGTATTGATGGATTAACAAGCAACTAACTTGTTCTTGACTATTTAATAATCAGCTCTTTCACTGAGAGTGTTAGCAGTTGCTTTTATAATAGACTCTTTTTTAAGTATTCAGAGACTATCTATGTATCTCACTTACTTATTATAACGGACAGACACCAAACTATCTGTCTCACTTACTTATTATAACGGACAGACACCATTGGAGGAATTGCATCTCAATGTTAGGAGTCCTGTGAAATAATGTTGTGATCATGGCAGTTGATGGCTAACACATGTCTTTGAAATGAAAGCCAGTGTTTTATGTCTTCTATACTTCATGTGCATGACCTTGGTTTATAACCAGATGCTCATTTAGGTATATAATTTTTAGAGAAAAAATTGAATCCTGCCACTTTGGGAATGGTGGCATTTCTTTGAGAAAGAGTGGATGTCAGATCCCTTAATTTTCACAACAGTTTGTCAATTTTGGTAGCTGGCTTCAGGTACCTGAAGAATAGGGATTTCTTTCTATCTAGCAATGCTGACAAATATAAAAGAAAATGCTTACGGGGACATGTATACTCATTTTTTTTTCTACATCTTGGTGTCTCAAAGTTTAGTGGGCATGGGCTCGCCAAGGGAGTTTCAAAAATGTAGATTTGTAGCCCCTTCCTCCAACTATTTTGATTCAGAAGGTTTGTATTGGCTCAAGAATCTCTATTTTATCAGCAGTTCAGCTGACTCAGATGTAGGTGCTGGATGGAGTGGGGAACACATTGGAAAGACACTGGTCTAGCTCTTTCTCTAAGTCCCACCCTTGCATGAAGCTGGTCATGAGAAACGAATGTGTCCAGACCTGTAAAATCACCCCTGCTCTGCTGTAGAGCAATATTCTACACTATTGGCATTATGGAAGCTAGCCATAAAAAATAAATGTAGTCTTTTCACTGACTCTTATTTCAATTTAATAATAAATTCCTTTTAAAATTTAATTTCAGAGTGGAAAAAACTTCTTTACTATCTTGAAAGGGAACCATTTTTTTCCTTAGCTTCTAAGATGCTCAAAATGATCTATATTTAGTATTAAATAACAATCTTGTCACACCCCTGGTTCCTGACATAATTATGATTACCATTTTCTTCATAGTTTCTGATGTCTCAGATTTTAATTTAAGGTGCTTTAAATCCTTTTTGAAAGTATACAATGTGTAACAAAGCAAAAAAAAAAACAAACCAGACAAAACATAAAGAGATCCATTATATATCATTATATTAACAATAAACAATTTATCTCTTGATGCATCTAATAAAGGACTTTATAACCCAGTTTACCATAACATTTCCTTCCCCTTCTTGCTTCCTTCTTTAGTTTAGGTCAGATTTGCCTTTGAAAACGCCATCAACAATGCTATAGACTGAATGTGCCTCCATTTCTCCAAATTCCTACGCTGAAGCCCTAACTTCCAGTGTGATAGAATTTGGAGAGGAGAATTTGGGGAGGTGTTTAGAGTTAGGTTAGGTCATGGGGGTGTGGCCCTCATGATGAATTAGTAGCCTTATAAAGAAAGGAAGAGAGAGAGAGCAAGCTCTCTCTTGCCATGCCCAGCCATGTGAGGAAAGGCCATGTGAGATCGTAGCAAGGTGACTCCAGAGAGTGAGCCCTCACTAGGAACAAATGAGCCAATAGTTTCATCTTGGACTTCCACCTTCCAGAACTGTGAGAAATAAATTTTGGTTGATTAAGCTACCCAGTAAATGATGTTTTATTATGAGAGCCTGAGCAGAATAAGAGCATTTATGGGAACCTGCCTTTCACCCAGTAATCTGTCTTAGTTGTTCTTTCTCTGAAAAGAACGGGGCCAATTTATGAAACTGGACAGAAGTCTTTCACATTCCTTACTCATAGAGGACTAGTCTCCTGGTAAATTATCACACTTTCATGTCTGCTGTAATTTTTTCTGACAAATCCAGCTTTGTGAATATGTCACTGTCCTAGGAAAAAGTGTGATTCTACTTTTTACCAGAGTAAGAGAGCATCAAAACCACCCCAGCCCATAGCTCCATCACTGTGGTAGTGAGCTCCTCCAGGTAGGAACCCTAGCAAGATGATGTCCTGAAGTCTGTCCTCCTGGAGGCTCACCCTGAGAGGTGATCTGTTGAAACACTGTTCATTGCATTGGCAGAGCCAAGGCTCTAAGCTATCACATGCTGAGGAGCTCTTTCTAGCTTTGAGTCACCCAGAGTTTCTCCAGGAGTTTTGACCATGAGACCTGTGCCTTTTTATTTTCACATTTTGAAACAGACATGTTAGATATCAACCATCTAAAGGCTGTCATCAAACTCTGACTCCATGAGCACCCACATGCACCCTCCCCTCTCTGAGGAGGCTCCGGTTTTGCAGGGCAGTGCCAACTTGGGCTGTCCCACCCTGTCCTGATAGAAAGCTTCACCATGAAAAGAAATGCTTGTTTTTCCAAAAACTGAATAGAGAAAAGTTTATAACTGTAAAGCATTTAATAACAAGTTTAGCAATTAAAAAATATATGTGTGTGTGTGTGTGTGTGTGTGTAAAAGGCCAGAGTGGTCTGATAGAAGATGCTATGAAGAACAAAATAGTTGGAAGAAAATAATAGTGATTTCAAAGTCTGTGGAAGAGGTGGAGGAGAAATGAGTTGCTTACTGGGTGTATTATTTTAATTTTGCAGAATGAAAAATTTTTGAAGTTTGGCTTCACGACAATGTGAATACACTTAATGCTACTGCACTGTACGTCTAAAATGCTTAAGATGGTGAGACCAGCAGTTCATGTAATGGCTATGTCACTGGACTCCCATGTAGTCGACTGTGGTTCGAGTCCTAGACCCGGTGGCTTAAGCTCACGCCAGGCATGTGTGTGTGTGTGCGTGTGTGCCCAAGATCCTCAGAGGAGAATGAAGGAGAAGGAATTGTGGTGTGGCCATCCCCCTGGGGGGTGATTTTTCTTTTTCTGTCTGTCTTTTTCTGTCTTTCTGGCAAGCACACACACCCTATAGCAAAAACCTCTCAAAAACAAACAAACAAACAAACAAACAAAACTGGTTAAGATGGTAAATTTTACATTATATATTGTTAACAGCATAATTTTAAAACGTATGTGGAGGGTTAAGGAGGGAAAATAGGATGAGGTGAACAAACATCTGGAAAGCAAGTGCTTAAAAGTAAGTAGTGATAGGGGCTATTAGGTGGAGTAGTGGTTAAGGTACTGGACTTCCACATGGCCGACCATGGTTCAAGTTCTGGACCCAGTGGCTTGAAACTCTCGCCAAGCGAGTGTGCGTGGGTGCCCAAAGTCCCCAGAAGAGAAGGGAGGAGAAGGGATTTCGGCATGGCCATGCTCCCTAGGGGTGAATTCTCTCTATCTCTCTGGTGAGCATGTGTACCCTATAGCAAAAAGCTCTCTAAAAAAATTAAATAAATAAAAAATCTCATTTGCATTCTCTCTTTTTCTGCCCTTTTCTTTTCAGACAACTAGACAAAACTATGATGGCCATATAACATGAGGTCACAGATTATTTTGGCCACTTCTTTTTCAGAAGACTGAGATCTCCCTGCTCTTAATCACTACAGTCTTCAAAACATCTCATATAACTTAGACTCTTGATTCCTCCAATGCTAAGTCACTGCTTCAGGCCCAAGGTTAATGGATGAGGGGAGAATTAATTCATTGATTAATATGTTGGGTCAGAGCCCAGCCTTTGTTTTTGCTGAACTGCACTTTGGACTCAGAAGTTCTGCCAAAAAACTTGTGACAGTGCCATTTGATGTGAGATTGGAACCATTAACTGGAAACAGAAGAGGCTTTTTTATAATGTTTCTCAACTCCATTAGTGGGCATGAGCATGGATCCTTCCCTTTGTACAGAACTGCAAGCTCTGTGTGTCTAATAAGACTTTGGCCATAGGTAATAAAAATTAACATTATGATGGCTAACATTTTACATTGTTTGATATTTTATAAGCCCACTACCTGAATTATCTCATGTGGTCCTAACAAAAACCATCCAAGATCAGTCCTAGTATCCCCTTTTGAAGTTCAGAAAGGATAAGTACTTGCCTAGGAACCCATAATAATTGATCTTAATTTATAAAAACCGTGATGGAGCTAGGATTTGAACTCTGTGCTTTCAGCTACCCAGGATAGAGGGTGGTTTGGTGCTTATAAAGACTTATTTGGGGTAAACAAAGAAGAATTTTGCTTATGGAAGGGATCTATGTATGAAACGCTACTTTAATTCTGGTTTCCTGTTTGATTTCACTGATCCATTATATACCAATCAGGTTGTGAACATAGTTGCTAGCTTAAGAACTACGAGGATAAGTTTTGTAATTCTGATAAGCATTTAGTCATTTTCTCAGAGTAAGGGCCTAGCACAGAGAGAGTGGTCCTCTGTGGTACCAGCCTGCAAAGTTACACAACACCTGATACTGATCCTATGGAGAAGGTCTCTTGAAGCCCATGGCAGAAGGCCAGGAATGTGGATAATGAGAATGGTTTCTGACCTATGAATCTTAGCTACACGATGTCTATGGCAAAAAGCAGCTGAGTTTCCTGACCATTCTTGTGATGGAGCTGGGCTGTGTGGACAAGGACCTCCAAAAGGTAGTTCTTCTTTCAGTCTGCTTGGCAAGAAGCATGTTGCAGGGATAAGGAAGAGTATTACTGCCAATCACCAAAGATCTTTGATCTCTTCTATCTCTGAAGTATTCCCTTTTTCTTCATTCCTGATCTAATAGAAAAGAGAAGGGTATATTTCTTCCCCAAACTCTGCTTTATGAAAGAGGCTTTTGACTAAGTGACATGTGTAATGACTTCGTACCTGTTCCCCATTTGTGACAGATATGTAACATAGCCTTAGCATGACATAACACAGGACCTTCCAGTCTGCCAACACCTTCACTCCTACTCTCAGCTCTCACCATATCCCCTGATACAGCTTTTTTTTTTTTTTAAGAGAGATATTTGCTATAGGGCATGTGTGCTCATCAGAGAGACAGAGAAAGACAGAAATAAAGTGAGAAATCACCCCTGGGGGGATGGCCATTCCACAATTCCTTCTCCTCCATTCTCCTTCTGGGATTTTGGGCATGCCTGCATGCATGCCCGGCGTGATTTTCAAGCCACCAGGTCTGGGACTCAAATTGGGGTTGACTAGGTGAAGTCCAGTGATGTAACCATTACACTATCTTTTGGTCTCCCCCAATGCACTTTATAAATTATTACAGAGGATGACTGGAGGTTCCCCCCAATACCAAGCCGTTTCTCATCTTTGTTCTTTTCACTTGAATTTCTCCTGCCTGGAGTGTTGTAATCCCCTCCACCTCCTGCTGGCTATAGAGTTCCTTCTTATCTTCTGAAACCATTCAGAAAGGTAATCACTTACTCCTTTGCACTCACATACAAGTTGGCGTATATCGTATGACAGGATTATAAAAATTTCCCTTGATTATTTTTGTGTGAGTTTCTCCATCTCTAATTGGGACTTTATCTGTCAACTTCCCAGCATACTTTCCACACACAGTAGGTGCTCAATATTAGCTACAAGGAATTAATAATCTGCATCTTAGACCTTCCAATGACAGCTCTAATGGAGAAAGCACAACAGGCCTCATAAGAGATACGCTATAACTTATTTCCAAAGTTATCCTCATCAGGACATCTTTTAACTACCCATGAAAACTGGTAAGTACTCAGCTTACTTTTAGAGGAGAACTCCTCAAAATATAATATGTTCTAGAATAGTCCTGTGCTAACAGATTCAATGACTCAGAGGACTCCAGCTGAGGATACCAGGAAGCAGAAAGTGCAGAAATGTATCAGAGTAGCCCAGCGTCTCCACTGACATCTCCTTCAGGGCATTTGTACACTCTCCCCAAAACAGTACTAACTTTCTCTTTGAAAGACCTCAGTCTGTAAACTCTGTCTTCATCAGACTTTATTTCAGTGATATTTGGTCTTCAGAGAGGAACTTTATAAAATAGAAATACTAAGAGGATCCTGAGAGCTTTTTAAAAGTAGAAATAGGGGTCAGTTCCTTGTAGTAGTAAGACATTCTGTCAAAGAAGGCTGTGAAAAGCTGCTAGCAACAAAAATGGCCTTACTGTAGTCTCATTTCAGACATCTGGGCAAACCTATGGCCAACTCTAAGATGGGAAGAAGAGAGACTGTCCCAACATTGCTTCATGCACCCTCATCATTTCTGCTACCCTCATTCCAACTAAAGCTAGCAAAACCCACCCACTGAAAAAAGCCACAGGATTACTTATTTGCTGCTATTTTTTTTTTTTTGCTATAGTGCACGTGCGCTCACCAGACAGAGACAGAGAGACAGAAAGCGAGAAATCACCTCCCAGGGGGGATGGCCATGCCACAATCTCTTCTCCTCCATTCTCCTCCAGGCACATTGGGCATGCACCCACACACGCCCGGCGTGAGTTTTAAGTCACCCGGTCCCGGACGCGAACCGTGGTCAACTATGTGGGAGTCCAGCGACATAGCCATTACGCTAACTGCTGGTCCCTGCTGCTAAATTTTTAACACTTATTGTGTCTACCCATTATAGGTGCTCAACAAATGATAAATGGATGAATGACTAGAACTGAACTAAACGGCCAGTGGATTCATCTGGCAAACTGCTTTAAGGACCAAATCATGTATAATATTAAGCCAAATAAGCCTCCCATTTATTTATTTTTTTTATTGCTGTATATTTTAAAAAGTTTTTGCCATAGGATGCATGTACTCACTGGAGAGAGATGGTGAAAAGGAAAGTGAGAAATCATCCCCCAGGAGGTATGGTCATGTAGCATTCCATTCTCCATTCTCCTCCTGGGATTTTGGGCACCCATGCACATGTGCCTGGTGTGATTTTCAGGCCACCAGGTCCGGGACTTGAACCATGATCAGTCATGTGGGACTCCAGTGCCTTGACCACCATGCCACCTGCTGGCCTGACATGTTTGTTTTATTATTAAGACTAATCTAAAAAAAGATTTGTGGGCCAGCAGGTGTTGTGGTGGTTAAGACACTGGGTCCCACGTGGCCAACTCTGAGGTTGAAGTTCTGGACCTGGTGGCTTGAAAATCGTGATAGGTGTGTGTGGGCGTGTGCCCAAAATCCTAAGAGGAGGATGGAGGAGAAGGGTTGTGGTGTGGCCATTCCCTGGAGGTAGGCAGCGGGGGTGGTGGTGGTGCTGATTTCTCACTTTTCCTTGCTCTGTTTTTCTTTCTTTCTCTGGCTAGTGCACATGCCCTGTGGTAAAAATTTATTTTATTTTATTTAGAGGTTTTGCCTTAGGGCACGTTTACTTGCCAGAAAGAGGGAGAGTCAGAGACAGTGAGAGGGGAAAGTGAGAAATCATCCCCTGGGAGGGATGGCCACACCATAATCCCTTTTTTCTCTATTCTCCTTTTGGCATCTTGGGCATGCACACACATGCGCCCAACATGATTTTCAAGCCTCTGGGTCTGAACTCGAATTACAGCTGGCTATGTGGGAGTCCAGTGATGGAACCACTATGCCATCTGCTGGCCCCAAAAACTAAAATAGAAAGAAATAAATATTTGATTAAGGTTATATTACTCTAAAAAATAATTTTACTATAGGGTGCATACACTCACTAGAGACAGAGACAGAGAGTTAGCATGACATACTCAGGACCTACATATGGTAATATTCATCAAGAAAATTTTCCAGTTTGTGAGGGGGATTTCAATCTGTCACCACCTTCACTCCTACTCTGAGCTCTTGCAACACGCACTGATGCACATTATACATGGTTATAGGGGGTGACTGGAGGCTCCCCCCAAAGCTATGCTGTTCCTCATCTTCATTCTTTTCTTCTTGACTTTCCATTGCCTAGAATGTTATAAATCTTTCTACCCCTTGGTTGGGGGATGGTCACACCACAACAGTCCATTCTCCTCTTAGGATTTTGGGCATGCATGCACATGCACTAGGCATGTTTATCAAGCCTCTAGAACTGGGATTCAAACCAAGCAGTCAGCCATGTGGGATCCAGCTGCCTTAACCCTCACAGCCCCTATTAACCTCCAAAATTATAGTTGTTTTATTTATTTATTTATTTTTTAGAGATTTCACTGTAGGGCGCGTGCACTCGCCAGACAGAGAGAGACAGAGAGACAGAAAACAAGAAATCACCCCCCAGGGGGGATGGTCACGCCGCAATCCCTTCTCCTCCATTCTTCTCTCGGGATCTTGGGCACGCACGCACACGCGCCCGACGTGAGTTTTAAGCCACCGGGTCCGGGACGTGAACCACGGTCGACTACGTGGGAGTCTAGCGACATAGCCATTATGCTAACTGCTGGTTCCCCAAAATTATAGTTTTTGAGAAGTGCATCTAAGAGTGACAATTTCCTGGTTTTGAAAAAAAAGAAAACGTCATGCCAGAGGTAGAAATTTCATCGTCCTACATATGGTAATCTTCATCAAGAAAATTTTCCAGTTAGTGAGGGGGATTTCTGTCTGAGTGCCAGGGTGCAACCCTGACAAATGTTCTTATAATCCTAAACAGGAAAAAGTTTTCTGACTTGACTTTAATTTGATTCTCAAGGATTTAAAGATGTTTGATGTTTTCTTTGCAACCATGGCAATGAACAAAACTGGAAACTGTGAAAAAGCAAATGAAACCATGAGAAAAATAATTATTCATTAAGAGTAAAATAATATATCCAGCTGTCAAAATTTGAATCCCCTCAGTGTGTGTAGTTTTGTGATGTCAACCCCCAAAACAAAGCTTCAGACTTCAGGGAAACTTTGATTGGAGAGGATACTCTTTCTCTAACCAGAACTTGATCTCAGATGAGTCATTCTATCCAGCCAAGCAGATTCTACCTCTATCTCAGTGTGAAGATGTTTCAGTGAATCACACTGTTTGCAGCCAGTAGACTATCTAACATCCTAAGAGCTGAGCCCTTGGTAGATATTCAATAAATATTTGCTCAGGTAAACCAGATGTCCTGTGTAAAAGCAAAAAGCTAGAATTTCAATGTTGTTGATTCTTTGGTCTCCCATCAACTACTGATGCATTTAGTCCTCAAAAAATCTGCTTTTATTCTGCCTTTATCTTCTTTCTCTTTTTGGTAAACTAGAAAAAAGTTTACTTAACATACACCTCCTAGGGGATGGAACATGGGCTGCTCTTTCTACTTTGACAAGTTATGGGGCTTTACCTCTATGCTCAGATGGTCTTGCCTATCTCTCTACCCCAACTACACTCAACTTTTCTTGAACTTTCCAGCCTTTCTCATTTAAAAATTATGGTGAGCCCACAGTCACCTGTCCTCTCTCTCTCTTCCAGTGGTGCAGCATTTACCAAGTTTTTTCTTTAGCCCTTAATATAGAAATAACTGATGACCATTCTCCTAAAAACCTCCTATGCAACGAAAACTCCTTTATTGTGAATTTACATTCATAAATAAATGCAGAAACCAATTTTTACAAACACTAGAAATGTCAATGCTAATCTGCCTCCCTACACCATGCAGGTGAGCCAGCTGTTCTCTGTGCGTATCTTCCACTACTTTTGGTACTGGAAATGATCCAGGAACTAAAGAGAATAACAGTGTGCAGAGGATGTTTTAGTAACAAAGAGGACAAACCAGGCCCCTTCCTAGGAGATGTGCCTGAATGTTGTAGGGAATTGGGATTTCTTGTGATGTCAGAGTGAGAAAATAATGACCTTTGGGGCACCCATTTTCAGCCTTTTTCTCTTGTGATGAGTGAAGACTGTTGGTGTTGTTCTTTATCGGGAAGTTACTGACAACATCCTGCTTACAAAGGTAACTCATTTTTCTGGGCACAGACCCAAAGGGAGGCAATTGAAGAGATGTTATGGTAGAAAAAAGGAATGAGACCCATGGTGTTAAATTAATTAGTTTGCCTTTCTGAGTTCCAGTTGGCTCATGAACAAACTAGGGGTAATAGTGATCACAAGTTAACTCCCTGAAAACTTTCTGGGAGAAGGGCTAAGCAGTAATGTGTGTGCAAAGCTCCCAGTGACAGCCTGGAACATTGTAAATGTTCAATAAATGGTTGCCTTGGGAGGCTGGTACTTCCAAGGTCAATCCCTTCACTGCAGGGTCTTTGTCTAAATCCTGATCTCCATGGAGGTCTCTGCAGCAGTCATATGGAGGAGTGACCTCATAGCCTTCATGAAGAAGACAATGGTAGCTAATGTTTATTGAACACCTACTATATGTTAGGTGCTATCTAAACTTTTATTATTTTTAAAGTTTATTTATTCATTTCTTTCATGAGAGAGAAAGACAGAGAGAGGAGTGACAGGCACCCCCAACCAGATCCTCAGGCTATAATCTATCCTCAGCCTCAGTCACTCAGGATCACAGGCACCATGTGCTTAGCATGCCCAGGGAGCCCCAGAACATGAACTCAGACCTTCCTATGTAGATCTAGTTACATTACTGCTGTGCCATTGCCTGGTCCCTGTTAAAACACCTTATATGTATAAACCCCATCATTACGAAAGTGCCATGAAAGAGAAGCATTATTATTTCCAAGGTACAGAGGAAAAAATGGAGGCAGTGGTGTGTGTGTGTGTGTGTGTGTGTGTGTGTGTGTGTGTGTGTGTGAAGGGGCATTATTTTGCTGCCCACTGCTGCTCGGAAAGCAGGTCATAGAGCCCAGGACTTGGACTCAGGGCTTCCCTTTTTGTTACACCTTTAACAGTGGAGCCTTTGTGGACCTGATCAGAAATAACTTAACAATTCTTTGTGACACCTTTTTGAGGAGAATGTGTTTTGAGTTCCTAAAGCCAGCACCTCCAGAAGGGACTGCTGGTATTTGGGTTTGGGGCAGGGGCTCCGGCATATCTATTGGGGCCAAGTGGTGTTACATGGTAGTCATCCTCACTGCAGGGCTGCAGCTCGAATGCTCACTTTCCACACATCCAGGGGATTATTCTTCTAAGTCAGTGGGTCTGGCAGGCTTCCAGCAATTGCTTTATGCTTTTGGACAATCCACCTGGACTGGCCTAGTTTCCAGTGGCTTCCTTCACATAACTCTCCAGAGACAGCAGTGCTGTTTTAAGTGCCAGCTCCCACGTGGGAGGTCTAAACTACAGCAAGGATCTGGGGGTTCTCAAATATTTTAACCATTACTTGTCACTTACATGAAAGCATTTTCCTGCTTTTGTCACGTGGAATCAGCAGAGAGATGGACATGCAGTTTCATCTTTTCTGTCTCTTTATTAACAAAAGAAGGGAGTCTGGTGCCTCCTTAAGGAATTCTTTGTTGCTGATGATTGTAACAATCATTATTTCATGGGTCTACTCTGTGCCTTGGGCAGCACACTGAGGTTTTTACAGGCATTCTCACCAATTGCACAGACAAGGAATTCGCGGTTCAGAGGATTTATATCATAGGTGGAGTTGGGATTGAACCTGGTTCTGTCTAGTGCTGAAGCTTGTTTTTCTAACCTCCAAGCTCTCCTGCTCCCAGCTGCCTGTGGGCTTCAACAAGTATAAAAGGTGGCTCATGCAGCCAATCCAAAAAGTCAGCTTTCCAAAATTTCTATTTGTGGAACAGCAGGTGGTATGGTGGTTGAGGTGCTGGACTTCCACATGGTCGACCACAGTGAGTGCCAGACCTGGCTGCTTGCTTGCTCTCTCTCTCTCTCTCTCTGGTGAGCACACATGCCCTATAGCAAATTAAAAAAAGTGATGATGATAAATAAAATTAAATAAATAATTACTTAAAAAATTTCTATTTGGGGCAACCAGCAATTAGCATAATGGCTATGTCACTGGGCTCCCACGTAGTCGACCGTGGTTCGTGTCCCGGACCCGGTGGCTTAGAACTCACGTGGGGCGTGTGTGCGTGCGTGCCCAAGATCCCGAGAGGAGAATGGAGGAGAAGGGATTGAGGCGTGACCATCCCCCCTGGGGGGTGGTTTCTCGCTTTCTGTCTCTCTGTCTCTCTCTGTCTGTCTGGCGAGTGCACGCGCCCTATAGCGAAAACCTCTCAAAAAAAAAATTCCTATTTGGTTCTGGAATCCTTTATTTATAGGATTTACTTATTTTATCTAAACTAATACATTAATTTGCATTTTGTGAGTTTATGGTAGTTCAGGTTTCTAAGGCTGAAAGGAGGGATAAAAGCACAGCTTGGGAGCCTGGGAATCAAGGAAGAAATCAGACTGAGGTTAAGAATTAGACTCATTCCCTGTTTCAGTTCCCAGACCAACCTATAATAGATAGACTGGGTGTGATTACATGCACCTGTGGTCCTGCCTAACTGGGAGGCTGGCAGGAGGATTGCCAAATAGCGACATGGTGAGACTCTGCCAAAAATTACCTCTCCTTCCCTCTCTCATGCTCTCTTTCATTACAATACCTACCTACCTACCTACATACATACATGAATACATAAATACATACAGTAAACAGAATGATGGCGTAGACGTGGTCACCAAGGAATTGGCTACGTGTCTAGTTTTATTCAAACTTTACGAAACAATGAATTTCAGTTCATAATACAGTTTCATTAAGTTCAGACACTTTTTTTTTTTTTTTTGGAGAGATGTTTCCTATAGGGTACCTGTGCTCACCAGAGAGAGAGAAAGTGAGAAATCATGCCCCAGAGAGAATGACCAGGCTGCAATCCCTTTTTTCTCCATTCTCCTCTTGGGATTTTTTGGCACACACACACACATGCCTGGCCTGAGTTTCAAGCCGCTGGGTCCAGGACTCCTACTGCGGTCATCTATGTGGGAGCCTAGCGCCTTAGCCACCCCACCACCTGCTTGCTCAAGTTCATACACTTCTAATTTGGAATTTATAGTGACTGAGTAGCAGCTGAGTCGAAGCTTTCCTTTATTTACTTAGCAAAAATGATTTCTTTAAAGAACATAAAAATGCGTAAGAGAAACAAGCACTTGAGGACTATTTAAGATGAGCTGGTGTGAGTGAATTTTCAGAAACTTAAACACATTTATTTCCATACAAAAATAAATATGAAGTACATATCTTATTCCCACTTTATTAACTTGGCCCCACAGAGGCCACTATTTGGCAGCCTTCTCTTGAGGTTGTCATCCTTCTTTTTAAAATTCTGAAATTAGGATTTTCTCAAATTGTCATATCTTCCTTCCGATTTGATGAAGTCTCTGAAAATGTTCATTATTGTACCCACAAGACTTGAGCAGTGGCCAGTCACTGGTGTGCTGTGGTTTGATGCCCATGTTTATCATTTATACAGAGGTGAGGATATCACCATGAAAGAGGGAAACCCAACTAATCACAATAAAAGGGGTTAATTTTCCCCGTCTTGCTCAAGACTCCCTTTTCCCTCATGGCCATTTCTGGGAAAGTCAAGCTCTCTCTAGATTCATACAAGGTTAGTGCTAGATGAGAGCTTCGATGTAGTCCCCACTCTCATTTTCAGATGTTCCTCAGGAACATCTATTAATATTTCTTTGAAAACACAACTCAAAGAAAATACAAAAAAAATCAGCTGTCTCACTGGCTGATCTTCTCAGTCCAGTGCTTGTTTTCAGTGGGGGCATCTGCACACTCCCTTTCATCTACAAGTCTCTTTCTCTTTTCAGCCTATTCTTATTTACTCACCTTCAGAAGAAAAAGGTGAGGCTGCTGCTCTAGCCCCAAGGAGATTAAATAAATGCGATCAGCTTGCTCATCACATGTAGTTTTTTTTTTTTAACATTATTTTTGGTTGTTCTAGATAGATAGATAATATTCAAGCCATGTGATAATCTCCAAATTGCTAACATCATGAATTTAACTGAGAAATAAATATGAATATATATTTATGTATATATTAATATTAATGTGTATTTGTATATATTAATATTTATCAGTTAAATTCAGTATCTTAGCAGCTTGGACATTACTACATGGCTTTAATGTTTTATATATATATGTATACACACACACACACACACACATATATATATATATATATACAAATATATATTAATATATTTAAATTTGGTATAGGGTGCATGTGCTTGCTAGAGAGAGAGACAGTGAGTGAGAGGGAATGTGAGAAAGCATTCCCCGGGAAGGATGGCCATACTGCAGTCCCTTCTCCTTAATTCTCCTGTCAGGATTTTGTGCATACATGCATCCACCAGGCATGTTGTTTAAATGGCTAGGTCTGGGACCCAACCCTATAGTTGGCCATGTGGGAATCCAGTAGCCCCAACCATTATACCACTAGCTGGCCCAAATTTAACTGATGTTGACTTATTTCTCATATATTTCTTCCACATGCATTCATAAATTCATTTACTCAGCAAACATGTACTTAATTGATTGCCATATGCCATTTTGATGGTAGAACAATGAAGCATATATCTTGTTCTGCAGGAGCTTACAGCCAAGTAGGTGAGGCAGATTGATCTGCCTTTACGAGGATGGGCACTTTATTTTCTAGTGATGGCAACTGGTTGTACTGACTTAGTTCACCTAGATTTATCTGTGAACCAGGATATCACTTTCCAAGGAGTTGAGTTTGGAACACACAGAGGACTCTCAGAGAATCACCATGTGATCAGTTAGGCTGGTTGGACTACATCTGTGATGTAGCTTGTGATGATGGCAAAGACTGCAAGTCAAGTTGATTTGCAAGATTTTATACTTAGATGAAGAAGCTGTCTTCCCCAAATCCTTGATGGTCAATCCCAAACTGAATAGGTAGCAAGTTCCTACCTTTGTAAACCCATTTCACAAGAACATGAGTCCCATAAGAAGAATTTCAATGTAGAGTTGATGATTCATCTGTCACTTCTAAAGAATAGAATAAGTGAATTTGTTTCTATTTCCTATGGATTTTCTGCTCATTCTGAAAGTTTTCTGTTTAGGAAAGTGAAGTTCAGGTGATCATGACTTTGACCTACAGATTCAGGTTTCCTTGAGGTTAGAACACCTATTCTCAATTTTAAAAAAATAAATGAAGCAAGCTTGTGTTCAGATTTCACTACTGCTTTATTTTGACTTTTTTTTCAATTCAGTAAGTGTTCCATTTTTAAAACCAGGCCATGCTTTCTATTTTGTGTGTGTGTGTGTTGTATGTGTTTCTACCAAAGAAGCACAGAATTGCAAGATCATTTTTAGATTTAGTCCAGACTTCTGTTTCTTAGGCCATTTTCCTTTTTTTTTTTTTGAGAGATTTTTGCTATAGGGTGCATGCGCTCACTGGAGAAACAGAGAGACAGAAAGCAAGACATCCTCCAGGGCAGATGGCCACACCACAATCCTTTCTCCTCCATTCTCCTCTTGAGATTTTTGGCACACACACACAACTAGCATGAGTATTAAGCCACTGGATCTGAGACTCAAACCTCAGTTGACTGTGTGGGAGTCCAGTGATGTAACCATTATGTCATCTGCTGGTCCTAAGGCCATTTGTCATTTTCTTTTTTAGAGAGAGATTTTTGCTATAGGGCACGTGCACTCACCGGAAAGATAGAGGTAGACAGAAAGTGAGAAATCACCCCTGAGGGGCAATCCCTTCTCCTCCATTCTCCTCTCAGGCTCTTGGGCATGCAGACACACAGGCCTGGCTTGAGTTTTAAGCTGCTGAGTCCAGAACTCAGAGCATAGTTGATGTGGGAGTCCAGCAACATAACCATCATGCCATCTGCTGGTCCCAATTTGTCTTTTCCATAGGTAGGAGAAAAGAAACGAGAGAACTGGATGGTCTTTATTTTCATCTGGAATTATTTATAAAACAACAGATCTGTGAAACAATTAAAAGTTCTATATGTATATTTTTAAGATTATAGTACTTAAAGCAGTATGCTAAAAGAAGAAAAAAACAGTGTGCTATTGGCATAAGTAATAAAACACAGATGACCAGAACAGAAAAGACAGCCATGAAGCAGATCTTAGAACACATGAGTTTATGAAAAGAAACTTTACAAACCATTGCTACAGGGAAGAATTATTTAATGAAGGATGATGGGAAAATGGAGTATCATCCCCCCTCATAGAAGTCTCAAAGTATGTTTATCTTCATCACCAGAGAGAAAGGCATGTCAGAGTGAATTCAACATGGATTAAGTAAAATGCCAAAATGAAGCCATAAAAAAACACAAGAAAATATAAGTGATCTCAAAGTAGATGTTGCAATTAAAAAAAAAAAATCGGTGGAAGAAATTAAAAGGGGCATACTAGTAGTTTGAATTACACAAAATGTGAAACAGTTTTATTGTCTTTTTTTAAAACAGGTTTTTGCTGTAGGGTGCGTCTGCTTGTTGGAGAGAGAGGCAAAGATAGTGAGAGGGGGGACCAGCAGTTAGCGTAATGGCTATGTCGCTGGACTCCCATGTAGTCAACCGCAGTTCAAGTCCTGGACCTGGTGGCTTAAAACTCACGCTGGGCGTGTGTGCGTGTGTGCCCATGATCCCAAGAGGAGAATGGAGGAGAAGGGATTGTGGTGTGGCCACTTCCCCTGGGGGGTGATTTCTCGCTTTCTGTCTCTCTGTCTCTCTCTGTCTGCCTGGCGAACACACTTGCCCTATAGCATAAACCTCTCCAAAAAAAAAAAAAAGATAGTGAGAGGGAAAGTGAGAAATCACCCCCTGGGGAGATGGCCATGCCACAATCCCTTCTCCTTTATTCTTCCTGATCTTGGCCATTCATGCATGACCAAGCTACCAGGTCTGGGACTCAAACCAGAGTTGGCTCTGTGGGAGTCCAGTGACATAACCACTATGCCATCTGCTGGCCCCTAGTGAAACACTTTTTGATCAAAACATAATAAGCACAATTAAAACACACATTATAATAAATGCCAATCAAAAAAAGTAAAATGTAAAATCATAAATGCTTTGCACCAAGAGAAAAATAACCAAATATATATATATAACTCATAGAAATATACATTAATTAAAAATGAAATTCACAAGTAACAAAAATGATTATTTAAATTTAGTTCTATTTTTCACTTATGAAACTATCAAATTAAAAAAAGAATACTTATAGCTTGTTTTCCTCTCCAGGAAAACAAGTCCTTTCATGTACTCCTGACAAATGTGTAAATTGATAAAAATATTTTTTTGAAAACAATTTGTCAATCTATATTAAATTCTAAAAATATGTATACCCTTTGCTCTGGTAATTTCATATCATGAAGTAATCAGAGCAATGCAGACTAATAATTTATATATTGTAATGTTCATTGCAGAATTATTCATAATAATGAAAAATCGAAGACAACTTCAGTGTTCAAGAGAGAGCAATCATTAATAATATCGTGAAACATTAAGAAAATGGAATAATGTGCCGCTAATGAACATCTTATGCTCAAAGAATATTCAACAACATTAGGAAAGTCTTTTGATATGGTGTAGAGTGAAAATACATACACTAGCCATTTTAAAACATACCAAAATGTTAACTGGTTATCTCTGGTTGATTGGGTTACAGGAGAGTTTTTAGGCTTTTCTCTATTCAAGGTTTGATCTTTATTTTCATGTAGAATTATTTATAAAACAATAGAAAACCCGTAAAACAGGGAAAAGGTCTACACGTATGTCGTGAGATAATAAGCCTGTATTGCATAATGCAGAGCACAAGAATCAAATGAGAAAAGCAATGTTTATTTTCAGTAAACTGAAGAGCACTGTCCACATGCATTTTAATTATATTTGTTTTCTCTCACTGAATCAGATGGCCCAGAACCTTTTATCTAGAATTCAAGTTCCTTCAAAACCAACCTACCTACTCCCTTGTTATTTCTATTCCCCCCGCCCCCCCGCCTTCTGTTCCTCATGCAGTCCTTCTTCTGGTTTCCCAGAACATTTGACCCAGGTCTCCTTCCTCTTTACATGTGCTGTTCCCCCCATTTGGAATTTTTTCAGCCCTTCTCTCTGCCCAGACATGTCTCTGGAACATCTCCCTAGTCAGGTCTTTGAATTCCTATAAGCCTTTGATATAGTTCTCTGTCAAATAATTTTCTTTGTGGGTGTCTTTCTGCAACTGGATTGCAAGTACCCACAGGGCAG
The DNA here is from genome assembly GCF_000334495.1 of Tupaia belangeri chinensis. NCBI lineage: Eukaryota > Metazoa > Chordata > Mammalia > Scandentia > Tupaiidae > Tupaia > Tupaia belangeri. Next base: position 1,138,697 of record NW_006159757.1, on the reverse strand, counting down.
CCACTTTGTGGTATTCAATGTGTAATACTTGGTATACACAAGTAATGTTAGTACACAGCAGGTGCTCAATAAATGCTGTAGATTATTTTATTCCTAATCTAATAGAGGTAATACAGTCCTCCACACCTTTGGAGAACTTTTTTTGTGTGTGTGTTATAGGGTGCAAGCACTTGCCCCCCCATACACACACATACAGAGAGAGAGAGAGGAGAGAGTGAGAAGTCACCCCATGGGGAATGGCCATGACACAGTCACTTCTCTTCCATTTTTTTCTTGGGATTTTGGGCATGCATCCTTACATGCTGCAGTGATTTTTTGTGACTTGAGCTGTGCAGTTGGCCATGCAGGATTTAGCTGTTTTAACCTCCAAGCCACCTTCTGGCTGCCCCCCACCCTTGCATGCCTCCCTTTTATTCCCTTCTAAAACAAAGTCACTTAGACTGACAGACCTCTTGGAGAGTCAAATGAGTATCCCAGGCTGAATAGAAATAGCCTGTAGACCTAGCAGACATACATCATCCTTCTTTCCTTCTGTTGCTTTTCATATGTTTCCATGCTGGTAAGGAATCGCTTGATATATGAACTCTGGGCAGATGCTTGGACTCTTCGACCCTTTTAACTTAAAAAAGGAGAAGGAGTTGTAGAACATAATGACTTATTTTACTGCCTCTTAAATAAATGAAAGCATTCATTGTTTTAGTTACTAGAGTTTAAGAGAGTGTTACAGGGTCAGGGCCTAGCTGTGTTTACACTGGAAATCAAGGCTGGGGACTAGGAATGGTGGCAGGAGCTGGTGGCACAAGGTCCCCACTTAGATGCCTAAATTGCTAGGCAGATAGCAAAGGCAGGAATTGGGCTGGGTGTGACCAGTACTGGGTTTACCATGGAAGTGCATCCCTTTTAAGCTTCCTGGGTCCTCACTTGTTCAGGCCCTGGAAGAGGCGCTAGCAATTTTGTATTTAAAATTTCGTTTATTTTTCTTAGAGAAGTCACTCCAAGTTGTATAAGCTCCAGGCCCATAAAACCAGGCTCTGCCCCTAGTAGAAGGCTGATGCCTGATGTCCCCTGCCCAAACAAGTAGGACGTCTCAGCAGCAAGTGATGACAGCGAATCAGAAACATTGCTAGAACTCCCAATTTTTCCAAAGAAGCAGAGATCTAGATTTTTGTATGAAATTGCCTGCATTTTCAGTGTTGGCAACTAAAAATAAGCAAAAAAGCTTCTTTGGCTAAACAAGTAGCATTTACATTTACAGGCTAGATTGAACCGTGGACTCAGTCTGTGATTTCCGATTATGTAAGTCTGGAGGAATTAGAGAATTGCTAAATGCTAGGGATGGCTCCATGGCATCCTCTGCCCGCCTAAGAACTGGTTTGAATCAGTCTATACCAGTGAACCTTTATCTTTTTCATGGGTGCAGCCAACAACCAGACATTCTCTAAAAATGTCTGCCACTGGTCACAAGGACAGCTTTGATGGAGAGTGGTATAAGATCTTCCCCACGATTAGCAAAGCCGATGAAGCACATGTTCTGTGGACAGTGAGGTAGCAGTAGCAGCAGGGTCATGTGATCATTTGAAGACAATGTGAGGTGGCTGTTATTCTTCCTGGGCACTAATTAGGCTTGTAGGTGGGTTAGTGACTGTTTTGCTCTCCTCCGTAGGCAGCAGCCAGTGAATTCAAGGAAGATTTATATAACCATTTAAACAGCAATTTGCTGCTCTATAATCCTAAATATTCCTGAGGTTTTTCAGCCCAATATTTCATAACTCCAGGCTTTCCACATGTTAACACTCTTTAGAAATGACAAAAAGCCCCCCAAGTTAAAGTAATTACTTCTGGGTGCCATTCAGGGACAGAACATGTGTGCTCTTCTAAAGCTCCTGGAGTGACAGGGGACCCCAGATGGAATCAGGAGTGGCTTCAAGGTAGAAGGTGGCTATAGGGGCTCCAGGTGAGAAAGATCAGGCCTGTGGAGATGAGGGATTGCAAGTGAAAGCCACCGGATGTCCTTCTGCTGTCAGCTCAGGACTGGCCCTAAAGCTGCTTTGAGTGGTTGCACTTTGATTGCAAATGAGCTTGTTGTGGGAGCTGCTTTGCCACAGAGTGATTTAGGGCCTGCTGCTTGGCTTTTAAATTCCAGAATCTTGCGGTGATTGATGAAATGTGTCGAGCATCAGGCCAGAGCCTAGGGGATCTGTTGTATGAACTCTACTTATTTTCTTCCTCCTTCTTTTTTAAAATTTCTGGGTTTTATTTTCTTTTTTAAGAATTACTTATTTATTTAATTCCATTTGTTATTATTATTATTTTTATTTTATTTGACTAGAGAGAGACAGAAAGAGAAAGGGAAAATGAGAAAGCAAACTGCCAGATCCAGGACTCGAACCATGGTTATGTGGGAATCCAGCGCCCTTTAACCACCATGCCACCTGTCAGCCCAAACATTTCTGGTTTTATTTATTTATCATTTTTTAGATTTTTGCCATAGGGTGTTTGTTTGCTGGGGAGAGACAGAAAAAGAAAGAGATAGGGAAAGGGAGAAATCACTTCCTGAGGGGATAACTATGCCATCATCCCTTCTTTGCTTTAAGTGATGACAGCGAATCAGAAACATTGCTAGAACTCCCAATTTTTCCAAAGAAGCAGAGATCTAGATTTTTGTATGAAATTGCCTGCATTTTCAGTGTTGGCAACTAAAAATAAGCAAAAAAGCTTCTTTGGCTAAACAAGTAGCAGTTACATTTACAGGCTAGATTGAACCGTGGACTCAGTCTGTGATTTCCGATTATGTAAGTCTGGAGGAATTAGAGAATTGCTAAATGCTAGGGATGGCTCCATGGCATCCTCTGCCCGCCTAAGAACTGGTTTGAATCAGTCTATACCAGTGAACCTTTATCTTTTTCATGGGTGCAGCCAACAACCAGACATTCTCTAAAAATGTCTGCCACTGGTCACAAGGACAGCTTTGATGGAGAGTGGTATAAGATCTTCCCCACGATTAGCAAAGCCGATGAAGCACATGTTCTGTGGACAGTGAGGTAGCAGTAGCAGCAGGGTCATGTGATCATTTGAAGACAATGTGAGGTGGCTGTTATTCTTCCTGGGCACTAATTAGGCTTGTAGGTGGGTTAGTGACTGTTTTGTACTCCTCCGTAGGCAGCAGCCAGTGAATTCAAGGAAGATTTATATAACCATTTAAACAGCAATTTGCTGCTCTATAATCCTAAATATTCCTGAGGTTTTTCAGCCCAATATTTCATAACTCCAGGCTTTCCACATGTTAACACTCTTTAGAAATGACAAAAAGCCCCCCAAGTTAAAGTAATTACTTCTGGGTGCCATTCAGGGACAGAACATGTGTGCTCTTCTAAAGCTCCTGGAGTGACAGGGGACCCCAGATGGAATCAGGAGTGGCTTCAAGGTAGAAGGTGGCTATAGGGGCTCCAGGTGAGAAAGATCAGGCCTGTGGAGATGAGGGATTGCAAGTGAAAGCCACCGGATGTCCTTCTGCTGTCAGCTCAGGACTGGCCCTAAAGCTGCTTTGAGTGGTTGCACTTTGATTGCAAATGAGCTTGTTGTGGGAGCTGCTTTGCCACAGAGTGATTTAGGGCCTGCTGCTTGGCTTTTAAATTCCAGAATCTTGCGGTGATTGATGAAATGTGTCGAGCATCAGGCCAGAGCCTAGGGGATCTGTTGTATGAACTCTACTTATTTTCTTCCTCCTTCTTTTTTAAAATTTCTGGGTTTTATTTTCTTTTTTAAGAATTACTTATTTATTTAATTCCATTTGTTATTATTATTATTTTTATTTTATTTGACTAGAGAGAGACAGAAAGAGAAAGGGAAAATGAGAAAGCAAACTGCCAGATCCAGGACTCGAACCATGGTTATGTGGGAATCCAGCGCCCTTTAACCACCATGCCACCTGTCAGCCCAAACATTTCTGGTTTTATTTATTTATCATTTTTTAGATTTTTGCCATAGGGTGTTTGTTTGCTGGGGAGAGACAGAAAAAGAAAGAGATAGGGAAAGTGAGAAATCACTTCCTGAGGGGATAGCTATGCCATAATCCCTTCTTTGTTCTCCTCTTGGGATTTTGGGCACACAGGCATATGTGCCCAGAGTGTTTTTTCAAGCCACTGGGTTTGGAACTCAAACCCTGCAGTCAGCCATGTGGGATCCAGCGCCTTAACCACCAGCTGGCCCTTACTTCTGCTTCTAACAGGGGCATAAACAGGAGTGGGGAGAAGCAAGTCCAAAGTGT
>NW_006159757.1:1127689-1134415 GCF_000334495.1 Tupaia belangeri chinensis | reverse complement strand
AAAGTGTGGATCCTTTGAGGGCACCATCCCCCTGTGCATGGACTTCCTCTGGGGAAGGACTGTTGGAATCACCTCAGAAATTCTAACAGAATACTTTGATCCCCACTCAATCCTCCATTCTCCCATGGTTTGCCCTGTTCTAACCTTTTTATCCTACAGCTGAGGCCCTGGGCCCCAGGGGAGTGAGTGACTAGCCACAGTGCACAGGCGGGGGTCACAGAACTGAACCACTTACCCTAGTGCTGCATAGCCTCACATGTAGCCTAGGGCTGTTTAACCATGTCTTACCCATATCCTGAGCAGAGTGGTGGGGTATCCCTGATGGCAGGATCTCCGTAGTTAGTTGGAGATAGGTGTAAGGCAGGCGGTTTTGATGCAGAATAGGGCGATAGTCAAAGCTATCTTTTCTGTGTCCTGTAGTACTGCTGGTGCTTGATACCAAGTACAGAGCTGCACTTTTTGAAGAAACTCAATAAAAAGCAATTTCATATAAGTCAGTTTTCACCCTAAATTAAAAAATAAATAGTTCTTGAAACTTCAATAGATAATATGTAATGGGAAAAGATTAAAGGAACAAGAGAAAGAGTTTTTCTTTTCCTCAGGGAGTTATACTGTCAGTCTGTCTGTCTGAAACCTTCCTGATGGCCAGTATTCCTTGGTGTGCTTAGTAGAATTGCCTTGTTTTGCCTTCTAATTATTTTACTCAGTTTAATGTGTGAATTCCTATTGTAATCTAGATCTTTGTTCATATGCTACCTATATACAATGAATAAAATACAGTCCTTGGTGTTGGGGAACATCATAAAAAGTGCTGTAAAAACTAAATGTCCCAGGCTGACAAGAGGTGTAGTGCTTAAGGTGCTGGATCCCACGTGGCCAACTCCACTATTTGAGTCCTGGACCTAGAGGCTTGAAAAGTACATCCATGTGTGTGCATGTATGCCTAAAATCTGGAGAGGAGAACGGAGGAGAAGGGAATTGCAGTATGACCATCCCCTCAAGGAGTGATTTCCTACTTTTGCTCTCTCTCTGTCTCTCTTTGGCAGGTGCATGTACCCTATAATATAGATCATCCCCACCAAGTCTTGGATTTAATTTCATCTTAGCATAGATGGGATCATTTGATCATATAGGGTCCTAGTCATGAGAGAAAAGTGTAATCTTTCATTGTCCTAACTCATCTCCATCTTGTTCTTGCTGACTTTCTTTTTTCTTCTTTAATGTGACTTCAGAAATCCACTCTTTGGCACAGCCCCATAGCACAGTGGTTAAGCACTGCATTGGGAACTGGATTCTACATAACTGATCATGGTTTGAACCTTGGACCTATCAGGTACCTGTGCATGTGTGCCCCAACTCCTGATGGAATGGAGAAATGGAAGAAAAGGATTGTGGCATGACCATGTCCCACTGGGGAGTGCTTTCTCTCTCTCTTTTTCTCTCTCTTTTTCTCTCTGATATGTGAACACACTCTCTAACAAAAACAAACAAAAAAACAATAATTTGATCTTTCATTTATTTCTTCTGATTACTACTAACTAGCAGTACCATGTGGAAATATTCTAGAAACACAGAGAGATTGTGCTTAGGTCTTGAGGGGAAATGGACTTCCAGGAAGTGAAAAGAAAGCCAGATTTGGCCTCACATGATCTAAGATCATGATTTCTCTCTGTTTTTTTGTTTGTCTGCTATTTCTCTTTTTGGTGCAAGGGGATTTCAAAAGTTTGTACGAAAATGGAACTTAAGTATGAGTTTATTTTGGTGCAAAAAAATTTTGAACTTGGGACCAGCAGTTAGCGTAATGGCTATGTTGCTGGACTCCCATGTATTCAACCACGGTTCAAGTCCCGGACCCAGTGGCTTAAACTCACACCAGGCATGTGTGCGTACCCAAGATCCCAAGAGGAGAAAGGAGGAGAAGGGATTGTGTTGTGGCCATTCCCCCGGGGGGTGATTTCTCACTTTCTGTCTCTCTGTCTTTCTCTGTCTTTCTGTTGAGCGCACGCACCATATAGCAAAAACCTCTCTAAAAAATTTTTTTGGGGGGAACCAGCAGTTATTGTAATGGCTATGTCGCTGGAATCCCATGTAGTCGACCGCGGTTTGCGTCCCGGACCCGGTGGCTTAAAACTCACGCCGGGCGTGTGTGCGTACGTGCCCAAGATCCTGAGAGGAGAATGGAGAAGGGATTACGGCGTGACCATCCACCCTGGGGGGTGATTTCTCGCTTTCTATCTCTATGTCTCTCTCTGTCTGTCTGGAGAACGCACGCACCCTATAGAGAAAACCTCTCCAAAAAAAAAAATTTTTTTTTGAACTCCATTTGTATTTTTTTCATAATATGCATTTTCTATGAACTTTTGAAGATCCCTCGTATCTAGGTGTAAATTTTTTAAAGAATTATTTTATTTTACTTCATTTATTTTATTTGTTTATTTTAATTTGACCAGAGAAGGGCAGAGTGAGAGAGAGAGAAGGGAAGTGAGAAAGGAAGTCACTGGGTCTGGGACTCGAGCTGTGGTTGGCCATGTGGGAGTCCAGAGCCTTTAACCACCATGCCACAAGCTGGTCCCAAGGGGTAAATTTTTAAAAATTCATGTTACTTGAGATTTGCTGGGCCTTGAAACTGTGAGTTGATGTCTGCCATTAGTTTTAGAGAATTCTTTATTTCTTCAAACATTGACTTTGCTCCAGTATCTCTTTCCTGTTTTTCTAGATGTCAAGTAAATGTATGTTAGACCATATATAAATAAATAAATATCCTATCCTCCAGTTCACTAAATCTCACTTTGGCTGTGATCATCTGCTGTTGAATTAGTCATTGGATTTTTAACTTCAGTGATTATATGTGTTCTCAGCTTGAGAATTTCTATTTGGCTTTAAAAAAAATCTTTTATATAATTTTCTATAGTTTCTAGTTCCCTGTCAGAATTGTCAACTGTGGCTTTTGTGTTCCTGAATATGGTAAGCAGAATTGTTTTAAAGACCGTATCTAAGAATTCTCATTTCTGAAGTCATCGTGAGCCTATTTCCGATCTTGGCTGTTCCTGCAATTTTTGTTCATAATGTATCATTTTTTTTGGTACCTCCATACTCTTCGATGATATCAGGCATTGCATATATGAATATACATGCACGTATATGAAAATTAGTGCGGTCTTCTTCTAGAGGAGTTCTTCACGGTGTCTGCCAGGCATTAGGGCACTACTCATCTAAAACTGCCTTAGTCAAGTTCAGACCTTCAGACTCTTTGGACTGTCTAGAAGATCTAAACTTTTCTGTAAGACTGAGAGCTGTGTAATTCCTCCTCTCTTTAATCCTAAAGACTGGTTTAAAATGGAGAGTGGTTTATCTGAATCCTTAACTTTTAATCTTATTCCCCTATTCTTGTGAGGCTATTGAAAGAAAAGTTCATTTTCTTTTATTTTTTCTTTAAAGAATTATTTTATTTAACATTATTTATTTATTTATTTATATTTGACCAAAAAGGGACAGAGTGAGAGAGAAAGAAGGAAAAGTGAGAAAGCAAGCCACCAGGTCTGGGACTCGAACTGCGGCTGGCCATGTGGAGAGTCCAGCATCCTTAATCATCATGCCACTTGCTGGCCCTGAACAGCTCATTTTCAGAGTTGTTATCTTCCAGATTTACATATGTCTTAGAATTAAAGCTTTATGGACTGGGCTAACCTCTTCTGGGTTTGTACTGTCCTCAATTTTGGCAGATGTTCCTCTCACTACCTTATTATTGCTTTGAAGCTTTTAAGTAAATTAAACAAATATTTCATCTAGCTTTTGAAGTTGTCTTTGATAGAAGAATTGCTCTGAATTACTTAACCTGCCATTGCCAAAACAGAGGTACTGGATGACTCAGGCTCAAATCCTGGGTCTGTCACTTCTGGCTGGCTGATGTTGGCTAAGTGTGTTCCCTCATCTGTCAGATGTGCACGTTAAACCCTACCTACCTGATGGTGAGAATGCACAATCTGAAAGTGAAAGATCTTTGTAAAGTGGTGCTTAACATTTTTGTTTATTGTCTGTGTCCCACACTGGAATATAAGCTTTAGGAAGAAAGCAAATTTATTTTCTTCTCTGTCGTTTACCTGACAATGCCTGATACACAGTGAATACTCAGGAATATGAGGATGGTTACTTTGTAAAAATAAGCAAGTTCAAAATCAAAGTGTGTGCATTTAGAAATAAAAATGTATTGGAGAACTACATTCTTGAGGGTCAAGATCAAATCTTAACAGCAGCATCTACTCTTCAGAAAATCTCTTCCCCTTTATTATTTTATCAACCTGGTTGTTAGGTCAATGCAATCATTGTTTGTTTCAGTTTTTCACTTGCTATTATTTTGAATAGAGTCTGCACCTTAAGTGAAAGTCTCCTATTCCATTGCTTTGTGAAAACATGGCTCTGACCTGTTGGATGCTTGGGCTATTTCCAGTTTGGGGCTATTACAGATAATGCTGGCTTCATTGTCTGCTGATGACATTGAAAAGGGTAAAATGTGTCTGTCATCAAACCTTGACACTACGTTCAGATGCATGGCTTTCAGTGCTTGAAGTCTGGCACCCTCTACTATATGAACACAATCAACAAAAATTGATCCCCAAGTCTTCCAAGGGAAAAGCTTAGGCTACCTCCAAAGAAGAATAAGGAAGAAAGGTATTCAATAGGAAATCTGGAGTCACTGCTGAATCATGATGCTAACCTTGTTTTCCCTTGGAACCAGCAGTTAGCGTAATGGCTATGTGGCTGGACTCCCATGTAGTCGACCGCAGTTTGAGTCCCGGACCTGGTGGCTTAAAACTCATGCTGGGCACGTGTGTGTGCATGCCCAAGATCCCGAGAGAATGGAGGAGAAGGGATTGTGGTGTGGCCATCCCCCCAGGGGGTGACTTTTCACTTTCTGTCTCTCTGTCTCTCTCTGTCTGGTGAGTGCACACGCCCTATAGCAAAAAAAACCTCTCCAAAAAAAAAAAAAAAAACAAAAACTGTAATCAGAAAAACTAAGAAACCCAAATATGCTTTTGTTAAAATAAACAAAAGTGATCAAACAGTTCCATTTCCAGTGAAGAAGTCATGGAAACAATAATAGCTACCATTTCTTGACTTTGTGTCAGATGCTTTACTGTCACTCCTGGTCTCATGCTCTTAAAACAATTTGGCAAAAGGGCCAGCAGGTGGTGTGGTGGTTAAGTCACTGGATTCCCATGTAACTGACCATGGTTCAAATACCAGACCTGGCAGCTTGAAAATCATGCCAGGCATATGTGCATACCTGTCAAAAATCTCAGGAGGAGAATGGAGGAGAAGGGACTGTGGTGTGACAATCCCCCTTTGGAATGATTTCTCACTTTCCCCCCACTCTGTCTCTCATTGGAAAGAACAAGCACCTTATGGGAAAAACCTTAAAAAAAAAATTCAGCTAAGTATATACCATTGTTTTTTCCATTTTCCAGATAAACAGAGGGTGAGAGGTAGTATGCAATTTGCCCAAGGCCCCAAAACTAGAGTGGTAGAAACAAATCGATGGTGCCTAATTCACTACACTGACCGCTCTGATTTTTCATTAGCATTAAAAGAAAAGATGACATTTCCATGTGGTGGTTTGAGTGTTAATTAAATTCATTAAATGTTTCTTTAGGACCTAGCAATGTTAGCCCTCAGGGCTGCGGGTAAGGTGTCTTAAAAGATGATAAGAGGCCCAGACACAGTAGTGGTAGTGCTTGCTAGTAGAATCTGCTACTTAGCATGCTGAGGCCACATAGGAGGCCCAGTTTCAATTTTTTAAGGCCCACCATAATAAAAGCTGAGCATGGCAGCATGCATCTACTGTTTCATCTATGCAGGAGGCTGAAGCAGAGGGATTGAAACCTAGTGAGATGTTGTCTAAAAAAGATAACAAACAAAACAAAAAATGACAAAAGCTTAAGACATGGGATCGATCTTTTGGGGCTCAATGATAATTTTTCACGCACACAGAAATAAGCAACTCAAGAGGGAACTGGCACGATCAATATTGATGATGGGCATGTGGAGACCAGAGGGCTGGGCATGTGTGCTGGGGGTGAGGGGCGATCTTGGCCAGCCCATCACTCTCAAGCTCAACTAGGATTCAAAAGCTCCATTTTACAGATATAAAAACTGAGATCAATCTCCCCTGGTTATAAAGATACAAATTTGAATTAACAACCAAAGCCAAATTTGGTATAGTTTGTCTTCCCTCAGTGTACAGGAATAGGATAAGCCTGGAATTTGAGATTGGAAGCTACTCCTGACTAGCACTCATTTGCCCCCTTCTCCTACCCAGTAGCCATTGTCATTTGTGGGAAAGAGGAGCTAGCAGATGGAGACAGAGCTTGCTGAAACCCCAGTTCCTCCTGGCTTTTTCTGCACTGGGCTGGAACTCACACCCACAAGAGCGTGCAAACATTCAATTTCTGGAAAGAGCATTGTGCAGAGGGTCTTCCTGGGTCACATTAAAACTTTGGACTTTACGTAGATACAGCAATGAGAAGTTGGCGTGTCTTGTCCAAGGATACACATCAAGCCAGAAATAGAAATTGGCTCTCTGGCCTGCCAGTCTGGGACTGCGCTACCTCGTTGTAGGGACTGCCTCTAATTGAACATTCCACATGAGTCACAGATTTATCCGGTGCAGGGAGGAACTCAGGGGTTCAGCATCTTTTCATAACCCTCAGTAGCTGGGTTGAGGGAAAG
>NW_006159757.1:1117180-1127438 GCF_000334495.1 Tupaia belangeri chinensis | reverse complement strand
GAAAGAGAAGTTTTTGTTCATGATCTCATTCCAATCAGAATATGTCCAGACGCCCAAATATTTGATTTGAGCCTGGTTGCTAAGAGACCTCCCACTGGGACCCAGCTGCCTGCGGGCAGGAGGGCGGTATTGGCATCTCTTCAGATTTCTGCCAATTTATTTTGAAACCAGAAAACCTGGAACCTCAGCCTCCTCCAGGCAACCACGGGGAAAGGGGAGATCTGAGTCAGCCAGACAACAGAGGAAAAACCCCCACTGACCTTCTGCCAGGGAGCTGTAGGAGGGCTTGAGATAGAACTATTACATTGCATTGTTTACTCAATGTGAAATACACTGGCCGGGAAATGAAGAACAAATTGGAGCTCTCTGCTAGGAAATGCAGGTGATATCTTGAAGCAACCTCAGGGATTCCAGAACAACACTGGGTTTCTGAATTATAATTGGTCGTTGTGAAGGCTACCCCGATTCAAAATTAACCACACATCCAGCATCTTGAGTTTTAATTGCCTGGTGACTTAAACCCCTTGGGGAAGTGGTGTGAGCCACACTGTTGTGGATGAATGTGTGAGGGGTCAGCGCACACAGGAGAGTTGGGAAACCTAGCTCCTGGCGTCTGGGTGAAAGATGGAGAGCTGGACCAGATGGTGATATATACAGGATTTTAACTTTTCCAGGGTATTTTGTCTGAATTTCACTTTTGTACTTAGTTAAAACATAAGTATATTTATTATTTATGGGAAAAACTTAGTTTGGCTGTTAGAACTTCTGAATTGGATTTAGAGTGTAATGCAAAAGGTAAAGGCCATGGGTTACTCTTGATTTCCTCCCATAGCCTTTGTGTTAGGGAGGGTTCTCCAGAGATAGAATATTGGTTCAATTTCTATTTCTCTTCCAAAAGTTTGTGGAAAATACATATTAAGAAAAAAACTTCTGTAAAAATGGCCAGAATCAAAAGGACGTCATTTGTGTCGACTTGCATTAAACCCTGACTAAACCAAGCTAAGGAAAGCCATGGTGGGGGTGAGGGGTGTTTTCTCATGCAAACATGCCTGAGCACAAGAACTGTCACAGGGAGCCTACTAGGACTATAACCTTGTACAAAGATCACTGCAACCTGACACAAGGAATGCTTCTGCAAGGACATCTGCCCAGAGACTGCTTGTCCAACCTTAGACTGATAGCGCCCTTGTTATTGATCCTGGTAGCCAAGGATAATTGCATCAAAACAACTGGGATTAAAACAAACAAACAAACAAAAAACAACTGGGATAATCCCTTCCCCCCTCCTGGTTGTGGCTTTTGCCTTTAAAACCTGTTTGAAGATTTTAAGACCTTGGTACTCTTTTCAGGGCAACCTGAATATGTTTATTGGGAGAGTATGTCAGGTGTAGTCTTGAAACTTACGCCGAAATAAACTCCTTTGGCTGTTATTTAATGTAGCATATTTTGCCTCAGTTCATCTTTTAGGTTGACAATTTCAACACTTTTTTTGCACCATAACAGACTCACACTTTAATTCCATTTTCTACAAACTCTTTGAAGTCCTCTTGTGTACAAATGTGTGTGTGTGTGTATGTGTGTATACACATGTGCACATGTAATCATGTACTACATAATAACATTGTGGTCAACAATAGACTGCATATTTGACATAAGGAGCATTTAGGTATAGCCTAGGTGTAAAGTAGGCTATTCTACTTCGATTTGTGTAACTACGCTCTAGGATATTCACATGACAAAATCTCTGAATGACACATTTCTCTGTATGTATTCTCATCATTAAGTGACGCATGGCTGTATATATACACATATATTAATATATGTATTTGTATTTATCATGAGGAATTGGTTCTGAGATCGTGTAGGCTGAGAAGTCTCACAATAACTATGAGCTGGAGACTAGGAAACCCAATGGTGTAATTCTAGTCCTAGTCTGAAGGCCTGAGAACCAGGGGAGCAATGATAAAAGTCTCAGAGCAGAGGAAGACTGATGTTCCAGACTAAGCAGTAAGGGAAGGGGAAAAGGGGATTCCTCCCCCTTCTACCTTTTGTGCTATTCAGTCACTCAGGGAACTATGTAATGCCCACCCACCTGCAAACATTCCAGTTTCTGGAAAGAGCTTTGTGGAGAGGGCCATCTACTTTACTGAGGTCCATGGCATAGTCAGGCTGACACGTGAAATAATTACCACAGTCTTTCTTTCACCGACTTCCCTGGAAACAGCATAGCATAGTGGGTTCTGCTTTCAGATAGAACTGTATTGTGGGCTTCTTTCTCCTCTGTCTGGTCATGCCAACCCGACCAATTCTGACATCTCAGTTTCCTCATCCTTTAAACGTCATCCTGAAAGAAGTATTTGCCAGGTTTCAGAAATGCAGACAGTAATTTGGTACTTAGCAAAACAAAAACAGCAAATAAGAGGAAGTTTAAGTTAACTATGGAAATAGAACAGAGACTGAGTGGATCTACACTCAGCACAGAGTTGGGCACCCAGGAACCAACTATAAGGCGTCCTGGATTAGTTTTCAGAGGCTCAACTCAAGTTTGCTCAAGTTTGAGGATGAGAAAGGAAACGTGCACAGTTCCATGGACAGAGGACAGTGAAAACCAAAGACAAATAGTTAAACACAATGTAGAAGGTAATGAAGAGTCACAAATGCAGTCCACAGTCAAGTCTCATGGCTCCAGAAGGCATCAAATTAGCAGGTAATATAGTTTCAGACCAGGGAAAAGATATCTCAACAAGTAAAATATACCTAATTGCAAAGAGACTTGCCTTCCATAGAGGAAGATTTTGCCTTTATATATACACATTTTATGATATAAAGTGCATGCATATGAGAGTGAGGTGGGGAGAGAGAGAGAGAGACTTATGACGGGGTAGTGTCATACGTGATCCCTTCTCCCTGGCCTCCAGCTCCTTAGGATTCTGGTTTCCCACATACACATCCAGCTTTTAGGCAGACCTGGGGATCCAAACCCATGGTCGGCCATACTGCCTCCAGCCTTGTTGAGCACTTGCATTACCACTGTACCATAGGGGCCGGTCCTGCAAGAGATATTTAAATTTGTTATCTCCTTCCCTTGGTTAAGTATATCATGTCATCTACGATCTGTGTCATCCATGAAAGAAGTCATGATGTCATACATGTTGCATCCTGATGTAATCACAAGATCCCTCAGGCACCTGACCAAGAGAGATAGTGTCTTGTTTTGAGTACACATATTCTTGCCAATGAGGTATACTTGCAGGGAGAAGAAGAAGGCCACTCCAAAGAAGAGAAAAATGTAGCAGACAGAAGGCCAAATTATGTGTGGAGATCTTGAATATTCCACAGGATATTCAGCAAAAATCTGACTGTTAGTTTTTCAGTAATGATGGATGACAAAGCTCAGGGTAAAAATAAACCCCACTTCCAGTGTTGTTTCTGGCTGGTTCAGCCGGAAACAGTATTGCTAACCTTAAGGGGACAGGGAAGATGTTTGAGGTCTGGAAACCTTGGCCTGTCCGTGAGTAAGGGTTGGCGCTATAGAGCCAATCTGGCCAAAGTTCTTCACCATTCTCTTTTTCAGTTCCTGTGTCAATGTAATTGGAGAAAGGCTCTTAGGGAGGCTGGAAATTTCAACATCTTTCCTAAATGTGTCAGCTTATAGCCAGCAATTGCATTAGGTAGAGCACCTGCATTTTTTGTCCCTGTGTAGTTATCATCCAGTGACCTCACAGACTGGTTTACATCTATGGATGCTTTAATTTAGGAGCCCTGGAAAAAGCTGTGGGACCAGGAATTCTGGGAAGTACTGAACCAAATTTCCCCTGTAACATTTAGGGTGGGCTACATTCCCCTCACCTTTCCTGCACTTTTAGAAACACTTGGAGAGGTAGAACCACAGTGGCCCAACAGTGATACTTTGTCAACTTGAGAATATCTTTTTTTCTTTTTAAATGAAAAATGACAAGTCCTTTGCCTTTATAAAAATATTGGTCTTAACTTAGAGGTCTATGGCTTAGTTTCCAATGATAGATTTAAAAAGTTTTGGTTTAGAAGAGTTAATGCCTACAGTGCCAAGGCTCTCTCACAAAATAATGAATTGGCAAGATTCTGCTAATTGATAGGTTTTCTTCAGCTAGAAAACCTCTGGAGGAAGCAAGAATCTTGTGACATTTCAAGATTATTTACATCTAATATAAAATGCACTCATCTAGTGGAAGTCTTGTGGGTGGATGTGTTTTTAGTAGAATATTGTTTCTTTTGAAACCATTCATTTTATAATCCAGGCAAAAAAACAAAGAGCCAGATGTGACAGCTATTAAAAAAAAAGACGCATACTATTAATACCTTCTGTTTATCTGTTGCTTTTCTTCTGAGAAGTCCAAAGTGCTTTGCAGATGTTATCTCTCTACCTCCATATGTTCCCCCCAATTGCAGACAGGACTGGAAAATGCCTGAAGTCAGGGAGTGTGTTAGATGTCAGACAAGACCTTGTTTCTTTTATTCTGCACAACACTATGCTTTGGTTTGCACCCTAGATTCGGAGCACCAATACTGGGACACAGCAAGATGCCTTTCACCTAAGACAACATTAAAAAACAAAAAACCCTCTATTGCACTCACTTGGTTGTTTCGCTGTGGCCCTCAGGCAAAAAGCCTGAACAAGGGAGCAGCTCTCACCAGACTGATTGACGAAGCCAATTACTCGTTCACTTGTTCCCTGCATCAGGCTGTCTACAAAGTCCCTTATGCATGATGTACCTACCTCCTCACCAATAACATGATTCCAGGGCACAGCTCTATTGAATGGGAGTTAAGATTCATAAACTGACCCTGACTGTCTCTGAAGTATTAATGCCTATAGGGATGCCCCCACAGTAGATTACATTTCAGAATCCTGGTTAATTAGACCATCTTTTTTTGTTTGTTTGTTTTGAGAGGTTTTTGCTATATGGCATGTGTGCGCACCAGAAAGACAGAGAGAGTCAGAGACAAAGAAAGTGAGAAATCACCCCCTGGGGGGATGACCACACCATAGTCCCTTCTCCTCCATTCTCCTCTTGAGATTTTGGGCATCCATGCACATGCACCTGGTGTGAGTTCTAAGTCACCGAGTCCTGATCTCGAATTGCGGTTGACTATGTGAAAGTCCAGCAATGTTACCATTACACCATCTGCTGGTTCCAATATGTGCATGTTTTAAAAGCTGCTCAGCACATGATCAACTAGGTAACGGACATATTTAAAATGCTGGCTTTCAACTTTGGCTAACCTTGGAATCCCTTCAGATACATTAAAAAAAAAAAAAAAAAAAAAAAAAAACCCAAGGCCCCATATTTGCCAATTTAACAGACTCACACTTTAATTCCATTTTCTACAAACTCTTTGAAGTCCTCTTGTGTACAAATGTGTGTGTGTGTGTATGTGTGTATACACATGTGCACATGTAATCATGTACTACATAATAACATTGTGGTCAACAATAGACTGCATATTTGACATAAGGAGCATTTAGGTATAGCCTAGGTGTAAAGTAGGCTATTCTACTTCGATTTGTGTAACTACGCTCTAGGATATTCACATGACAAAATCTCTGAATGACACATTTCTCTGTATGTATTCTCATCATTAAGTGACGCATGGCTGTATATATACACATATATTAATATATGTATTTGTATTTATCATGAGGAATTGGTTCTGAGATCGTGTAGGCTGAGAAGTCTCACAATAACTATGAGCTGGAGACTAGGAAACCCAATGGTGTAATTCTAGTCCTAGTCTGAAGGCCTGAGAACCAGGGGAGCAATGATAAAAGTCTCAGAGCAGAGGAAGACTGATGTTCCAGACTAAGCAGTAAGGGAAGGGGAAAAGGGGATTCCTCCCCCTTCTACCTTTTGTGCTATTCAGTCACTCAGGGAACTATGTAATGCCCACCCACCTGCAAACATTCCAGTTTCTGGAAAGAGCTTTGTGGAGAGGGCCATCTACTTTACTGAGGTCCATGGCATAGTCAGGCTGACACGTGAAATAATTACCACAGTCTTTCTTTCACCGACTTCCCTGGAAACAGCATAGCATAGTGGGTTCTGCTTTCAGATAGAACTGTATTGTGGGCTTCTTTCTCCTCTGTCTGGTCATGCCAACCCGACCAATTCTGACATCTCAGTTTCCTCATCCTTTAAACGTCATCCTGAAAGAAGTATTTGCCAGGTTTCAGAAATGCAGACAGTAATTTGGTACTTAGCAAAACAAAAACAGCAAATAAGAGGAAGTTTAAGTTAACTATGGAAATAGAACAGAGACTGAGTGGATCTACACTCAGCACAGAGTTGGGCACCCAGGAACCAACTATAAGGCGTCCTGGATTAGTTTTCAGAGGCTCAACTCAAGTTTGCTCAAGTTTGAGGATGAGAAAGGAAACGTGCACAGTTCCATGGACAGAGGACAGTGAAAACCAAAGACAAATAGTTAAACACAATGTAGAAGGTAATGAAGAGTCACAAATGCAGTCCACAGTCAAGTCTCATGGCTCCAGAAGGCATCAAATTAGCAGGTAATATAGTTTCAGACCAGGGAAAAGATATCTCAACAAGTAAAATATACCTAATTGCAAAGAGACTTGCCTTCCATAGAGGAAGATTTTGCCTTTATATATACACATTTTATGATATAAAGTGCATGCATATGAGAGTGAGGTGGGGAGAGAGAGAGAGAGACTTATGACGGGGTAGTGTCATACGTGATCCCTTCTCCCTGGCCTCCAGCTCCTTAGGATTCTGGTTTCCCACATACACATCCAGCTTTTAGGCAGACCTGGGGATCCAAACCCATGGTCGGCCATACTGCCTCCAGCCTTGTTGAGCACTTGCATTACCACTGTACCATAGGGGCCGGTCCTGCAAGAGATATTTAAATTTGTTATCTCCTTCCCTTGGTTAAGTATATCATGTCATCTACGATCTGTGTCATCCATGAAAGAAGTCATGATGTCATACATGTTGCATCCTGATGTAATCACAAGATCCCTCAGGCACCTGACCAAGAGAGATAGTGTCTTGTTTTGAGTACACATATTCTTGCCAATGAGGTATACTTGCAGGGAGAAGAAGAAGGCCACTCCAAAGAAGAGAAAAATGTAGCAGACAGAAGGCCAAATTATGTGTGGAGATCTTGAATATTCCACAGGATATTCAGCAAAAATCTGACTGTTAGTTTTTCAGTAATGATGGATGACAAAGCTCAGGGTAAAAATAAACCCCACTTCCAGTGTTGTTTCTGGCTGGTTCAGCCGGAAACAGTATTGCTAACCTTAAGGGGACAGGGAAGATGTTTGAGGTCTGGAAACCTTGGCCTGTCCGTGAGTAAGGGTTGGCGCTATAGAGCCAATCTGGCCAAAGTTCTTCACCATTCTCTTTTTCAGTTCCTGTGTCAATGTAATTGGAGAAAGGCTCTTAGGGAGGCTGGAAATTTCAACATCTTTCCTAAATGTGTCAGCTTATAGCCAGCAATTGCATTAGGTAGAGCACCTGCATTTTTTGTCCCTGTGTAGTTATCATCCAGTGACCTCACAGACTGGTTTACATCTATGGATGCTTTAATTTAGGAGCCCTGGAAAAAGCTGTGGGACCAGGAATTCTGGGAAGTACTGAACCAAATTTCCCCTGTAACATTTAGGGTGGGCTACATTCCCCTCACCTTTCCTGCACTTTTAGAAACACTTGGAGAGGTAGAACCACAGTGGCCCAACAGTGATACTTTGTCAACTTGAGAATATCTTTTTTTCTTTTTAAATGAAAAATGACAAGTCCTTTGCCTTTATAAAAATATTGGTCTTAACTTAGAGGTCTATGGCTTAGTTTCCAATGATAGATTTAAAAAGTTTTGGTTTAGAAGAGTTAATGCCTACAGTGCCAAGGCTCTCTCACAAAATAATGAATTGGCAAGATTCTGCTAATTGATAGGTTTTCTTCAGCTAGAAAACCTCTGGAGGAAGCAAGAATCTTGTGACATTTCAAGATTATTTACATCTAATATAAAATGCACTCATCTAGTGGAAGTCTTGTGGGTGGATGTGTTTTTAGTAGAATATTGTTTCTTTTGAAACCATTCATTTTATAATCCAGGCAAAAAAACAAAGAGCCAGATGTGACAGCTATTAAAAAAAAAGACGCATACTATTAATACCTTCTGTTTATCTGTTGCTTTTCTTCTGAGAAGTCCAAAGTGCTTTGCAGATGTTATCTCTCTACCTCCATATGTTCCCCCCAATTGCAGACAGGACTGGAAAATGCCTGAAGTCAGGGAGTGTGTTAGATGTCAGACAAGACCTTGTTTCTTTTATTCTGCACAACACTATGCTTTGGTTTGCACCCTAGATTCGGAGCACCAATACTGGGACACAGCAAGATGCCTTTCACCTAAGACAACATTAAAAAACAAAAAACCCTCTATTGCACTCACTTGGTTGTTTCGCTGTGGCCCTCAGGCAAAAAGCCTGAACAAGGGAGCAGCTCTCACCAGACTGATTGACGAAGCCAATTACTCGTTCACTTGTTCCCTGCATCAGGCTGTCTACAAAGTCCCTTATGCATGATGTACCTACCTCCTCACCAATAACATGATTCCAGGGCACAGCTCTATTGAATGGGAGTTAAGATTCATAAACTGACCCTGACTGTCTCTGAAGTATTAATGCCTATAGGGATGCCCCCACAGTAGATTACATTTCAGAATCCTGGTTAATTAGACCATCTTTTTTTGTTTGTTTGTTTTGAGAGGTTTTTGCTATATGGCATGTGTGCGCACCAGAAAGACAGAGAGAGTCAGAGACAAAGAAAGTGAGAAATCACCCCCTGGGGGGATGACCACACCATAGTCCCTTCTCCTCCATTCTCCTCTTGAGATTTTGGGCATCCATGCACATGCACCTGGTGTGAGTTCTAAGTCATTAAGCCACGGGTTCGGGACTTGAACCGCGGTCAGCTATATGGGAGTCCAGCTACATAGCCATTACGCCAACTGCAGGTCCCGACCATCTTTTTTAAATAACAAAAGAATTATTTTATTTATTTAATTTTTAAAATTATTATTTAACTTTGCTTATTTATTTATTTATTTATTTATAATTTGATCAGAAAGGTAGAGAGAGAGAGCGCGAGAGAGCAAGAGAAAGAGAGAGCAAGCAAGTTGCCAGGTCCAGAACTCAAACCATGGTTGCCCATGTGGGAATTCCAGCCTCAACCACCACACCACCTTCTGGCCCCAATTAAACCATCTTTGACACATCCTTAGTACTTTACCTCAGACTTAAGGTTCCTTAATGACTGGAAATTGAAATCCATTACTAATATCTAAAGTAGAAATGTAGGAAGAAACATTGTAATTTTCTGTGGAGCTACTGGCCTGAATTCCTTCAAAGATTTGTGCAGTGTTCTGTTGTGGCTAAGGCTGACCTCATGAGGATTAGAAAAGCCACCATAAGCCCATACACGTCTTATCAGTGACAGGGCCATTGCTGAAATTGTGGGTGGTGGTTGCTGTGTTTTCCATGCTGATTGTCAAATTCATTGAAACACTTAGCAAATATTTTAGTTTTTTAGTCCAAAGGAAGGACACTGGAGGCCTTTCACAAACAGATCCTACTAGATTTCTCCTACCTAATTTGTTGCTGCCCCTCCATGCTTGTCGCATCTGATCCTTGTACACACAACACTACACAGAGCTTTATGGGTGCCTTTATGGCTCATGAATGTTGTTCACCAGGTATTTCTGGCTGTCCACTTTCTGGGCACATGATAGGATTTTGCTTTCTGGCCCCCTTGTGGTTGGGAGGGTCTGTGCCACTAGTTCTAGGAAAAACTTGTGAGTTCAAGTGAAGTATGTCACTTTCAGGACAGAGCAATTAACTGCTGATGGGAGACCTCAGTTGATTCTCTCTGCCATAGTGACTCACAAAGTTCAAGATTGTGGCTAGTTTGCCTGTAGGTCCCAACCAATTTATGATGGATCTGAGAAACGAACCTTTGTTACTATAAACCACTAAGATTTTACGATGGGAACCAAATTTTTATTTTTTATTTATTTTTATTTTTATTTATTTATTTTTTTTGGAGAGATTTTCACTATAGGGCGTGTGCGCTCGCCAGACAGACAGAGAGAGACATTAGAGTCAGAAAGCGAGAAATCACCCCCCAGGGGGGATGGTCACGCCGCAATCCCTTCTCCTCCATTCTCCTCTCGGGATCCTGGGCACGCACGCACACGC
>NW_006159757.1:1111991-1117166 GCF_000334495.1 Tupaia belangeri chinensis | reverse complement strand
GGGACGCGAACCGCGGTCGACTACGTGGGAGTCCAGCGACATAGCCATTACACTAACTGCTGGTTCCCGGAACCAAATTTTTAAATGGCTACGTATTTCTTTGATTTTTCTCTTTTTTTAAAAAAATACTTATTTAATTTTATTTGTCATTATTATTATTATTGTTGTTGCTATTTTAGTTAGATTTTTGTTACAGGACGTGTGTGTTTGCCAGAGAGACAGAGAGAGAAAAGTCATCCCCTGGGGGAATGGCCATGCCTCAATACCTTCTCTTTCATTCTCCTCTTGGGATTTTGGGCACACATGCACACACACCCAGGACAAGTTTTAAGCCGCCAGGTCTGGGACTTGAACTGCAGTCGACCGTGGGAGTCCAGAGATGTAACCATTATGCCATCTGCTAGTCCCTATTATTATTAGTACTTTTTTTTTTTTGTAGAGGTTTTTGCTGTAGGGCGCGTGTGCTCACTAGAAAGAGAGAGACAGAAAGTGAGAAATCATCCCTGAGGGGGGATGGTCACGCCACAATCCCTTCTCCTCCATTCTCTTGGGATCTTGGGCACGCATACAGGCACACGTGTGTAAGCCGCTGGGTCCGGGACTCAAATTGCGGTCAACTACGTGGAAATCCAGCAACATAGCCATCACGCCAACTGCTGGTCTCATTATTAGTATTTTTTTAATTTGACCAGAGAAAAACAGAGAGAGAGACAGAGAGAAAGGAAAAGTGAGAAAGTAAGCTGCCAAGTCCAGAACTTGAACTATAGTTGGTCATGTGGGAGTCCAGTGCCTTAACCACCATACTACCTGCTGACCCCGATTTTTCTATCTTTACATGTACTTTCTCTTTTATTTGAAATCATACCTGCTGTTTACTGCTTGGCAAATTATTATTGATTGCTCCAGGCCCAGTTTGCAAGTTATCTTTTCTGTGAAGCCTCTTCTGACAGCTCCAGAAAGTTGACCCTCTCTAATTTTTGCTTCCCTTCTGCTCTGTGCAAACCTCTTTTCTAGTATTAATCACATTTTATTCTTGCTGCCTATTTACATGTCTGCTTTCCTATTTTAGACTTTGACATCTTTAGGGCAAGAACTGTTCTTCTTTTTCTATCCACAGTACAAGCCAAAGTAAAAGCCCAACAAATGTCTCTCGGAGAAATGAAGGCACCTCAGAAAGTTTGAGGTTCTTAATTAAGGTAGTGGTATTCATGGTCTCCAGACAAACCTGCTCTGATAATTTACTAAATGTTGGAAGATATTTGTTAGACTTTGCCTACTCCTTGCTTCAACATTGTTTTTTAGTTAAGAAGAAAGTATATCTTAAAATTAAGTTCCCACATTTTGATAACTGTACCTTTTTTTAATAGGAAAAGATAAAAAAAAACTATCTATCTATCTATCTATCTATCTATCTATCTATCTATCTATAGAGAGAGAGAGATGGTATTTTGGAGAAAACCTTCATGGATAATACTCTTTTTTTTTTTTTGCCAATAAAATCCATTCATTTTCATCATAATTAAAAATCCAGTACAGTACAGTTTTATATTCTTGCTGCCTTTATTAATTTTCCCTGTAACATTCCAACTTAAAGCATTAGCTAAAGATCTAAGAGCATTTTTTCTGAATATGATGCATGAGCTTCAGTTGGATGATACTTTTGATGCCATTGTGATTATTTAGGCCTGGCTCTGTGGTTATATGAAGAAGCATATTTGTTGATTTAGTGCCCTTAGTTGTTGTCTTTTGTTTGTTTGTTTTTGTTTCTAATTGCCAGAGAGTGCATGTGCTCATCATAGAGGGACAGAAAGAGAGAGGCAGGATGAGGGAGAGAGCACCCCCCAACTGAACGTGGTCACACTACAGTCTTCTTTCATTTCCCAATCTGTCAGGATTTTGGGCATGCACATATTTATGCCTGGCATGTATTTTAAGCCACCAGGGCTGAAATTTTTAAATAATTTTTAAAGATTTTTTTGCCATGGGGCATGTGCATTTTCTGATTACAAAAAGAGACAGAGTAGGTCATTCCCTCAGAGGGAATGACCACACTGCAATACCTTCTACTCCATTCTCCTTTCCGGATTTTGGGTATGCATGCACATTTACCTGGCATGTTTTTCAAGCCACCAGTTCTGAGACTGGAACTATGTAGTTGGCCATGTGGATTCAGTGCCTTAGCCATCACACCACTTGCTGGCCCAGGGCTGGGATTTGAACCATGTTTGGCCATGTGGGATCTGGCTTTCTTAAGACTAGGCTATGGGGTAGGCCCTGCCCTTAGTTTTTCCAAATGCACATATGTACATTATCAAATGTAACTCCCTCAGTTGTTTGGGATATACTATTAAGTTCCGATATAAAATGGTAAGATTTTGTTTCAGTGTCTTTTGTAGATGAAGTAGAATTCAGTTCAAGGTAAAAAACAAAAAACAAAAAAACAAAACAAAACAAACAAACAAAAAAAACCCCAAAATTCCCAGGAGGTCCCATTTTTGTTTAGGGCCGGTTCCCCATATCAGAGGCAGCATATTTATTGTTATTGTGTCCTTAATTTTATAAATGCACCTGTGCATATTGCCAAATGCGCCTCATTGAATTGTTAAGAATAGACTCTTAGTTCTAATATGAACTGACAAGATTGTATTTCAATGTCAGTTGTAGAAGAAGCAAAATGCAGGTCTGGAAGAAAGTCAGGAAAGGTCTATACTTTTTTTAGCTCTAGGTAGACAGATACAGCGACAGATATAGGTTAATGTTCTCTACATGAATATCTAGAGGGGTGTGTTTATTTAAAAGTCCCTTGAGGCTTGAGAAAAATGGTGTGGATAATACAAATACATACATCTTTGTATTTACCAGTCATCTACGAATCTTATTTTGTTTTTGAAAAACTCTATGAATTCTTCTCTTTTTCTTAAGTTTTGCTGTAGGATGTGTGTGCTTGCCAGAGAGAGAGTAAGAGACAGAGGGAAGTGAAAAAGCATCCCCTCAGGGGGATGATCACACAGCAATCCCTTCTTCTTCATTTTCCTCTTTTAAAATATATTTTTGGGACAAGTAAGTGGCTGGTGGTTAAGGTGCTGGACATTTCCACATGGCCAACCACAGTTCGAGTCCCGGATCTGGTGGCTTGCTTTCTCACTCCCCCGCCCCTTCCCCCTCCGTGACTCTCTCTGGTCCAATTAAAAAATAAATGAGTGAATAAATAAAATTAAATAATAAAATAATTATTTAAAATATGTATATATATTTA
Source organism: Tupaia belangeri chinensis (assembly GCF_000334495.1). Classification (NCBI taxonomy): domain Eukaryota; kingdom Metazoa; phylum Chordata; class Mammalia; order Scandentia; family Tupaiidae; genus Tupaia; species Tupaia belangeri. Next base: position 1,113,910 of record NW_006159757.1, on the reverse strand, counting down.
TGCCAGAGGACATGTGTGCGTGCATAAAAGAGCCAGGAAAATAGATGGAGAAAGAAAAAGAGACAGGAAGGGAAAGCACTCCCTCCACCCCAGTTGGGCCTATTCATGGTGGAGTTCTTTTTCCTTCAATTCTCCATCTCATCACATCCTGAATGTGCATAACAAATGCCCAGTGTTGTTTTTTTTTATATTTTTGTGCAGGAGGGAGTGTGTGCTCACCAGAGAGAGACAGACAGAGAGAAAGAGAAAAAGCAGCCATCCACAAGGAATGGTCACACTTCTCCATCTCTCCCACCTTTGGGGATTCTGGGCATTCACACACAGGCTCCTGTATGTTTCTCAAGTCACTGGGTCTGGAACTTGAACTGTGCTATTGGCCATGTGGGGTTCAGGTGCCTTCACCACCAGGCCATGGCATCTGCTTGCCTAACATGTTTTGGAAGATGCTGGGGCCAGGACTCAAACCCTCATCAACTAAGTAGGATCTGACTTCCTCTGCTTAGGGCTTAATCACTGTGCTACAAGGCTCCTCTTCTTTATTAAAAGGACTATTTTTACATTATGGTGTATATTTGTTGTGTTTATTGTTCACATCCATTTCTCCCTCCTTTGCTGATTGCTTCACTGTTTGTCTGATGCCTTTTATTTGATGAACATGTAGACAGAGGCATTATGGTATAATATTGGGCTGTCAAAAAAGTTGTGATGTGTTTTTCTATGTTTTTTCTCTGCAAAAATGCATCATGGCTTTTCCAATGACCCAATAATTGAGTACAGGACTCTGGTGCCAGGCTGCTTGGGTTTTATTCACTCATGCTGTGAGACCTGAGATGTGTTACTTAACTTTTTTAAGTCTTGGTCTTCTCCACTATAGAATGGGAGCAATGATTTTATCTACTTCATAGAATTAGTTATTAAAAACAGATAAAACACTTAGTTGATATCAGGATGGGGCCTGATATCAACTCGATAAATGTTAACTATTGTTTTTTTCAGGCTTTTGGCCTTAGGGCAAATGCACTTGCCAGTGAGAGACAGTGAGAGGGAAAGTGAGAAAGCAAGATGCCAGATTTGGGACTTGAACTGCAGTCAGCCATGTAGGAGTCTGTTGCCTTAACTAGCACACAACCTGCTGGCCTTCAGTGTTAGCTATTTGTAGGAAATTCCTATATCACAATTTTTTTCTTGGGAACTTTATAGACATTGCCTTGTATCATTGGCCACTCCTATAGAAGAGTTTGTGACAGGCTGATATATTTGTTTTCTACATGTGACTTGACTTCTTGTCCTGAAAAAACAGAAGGATTATTTCTTTGGAGTCAAGTCATTGTATTAGGACATGTCTTGATATTGGCCATCCATATATTTTATGATGCATGAAATACATCTGTAGATTTAAGTTGTTCTTCATTTCTTTAAAGTGTTCTTGAATAACATTGTTAAATATTTCTGTTCTATTATTTTAGTCTCTTCATAAGGGTTACCATTTATGCATATATAGAACTTCTTAGGTGTTCCACCACTTTTCTAGCTAATTTTTGTTTATTCTATTTTTATATTCCCCACAGTTTTTCTTTTCTCCTGTATATTCCTTATGAGGTTTTTAGCTATTTTCTCTGTGGCATTTCCAATGCAGATTTTTTATTTTCATAAATTTGTAGAGGGCATGTACACTCACTGGAGAGAGATAGAGAGTGGAAAAATTAGGGACAGTGAGAAAGCACCCCCCCATGGGGAATAATCACGCTGCAATCCGGATCTTCTCCATTTCTCCCTCCTTTTGGGATTTTGGGGATGCATACACACCATCATGTTTTTCAAGCTGTAGAATCTGAGTAGTTGGCACGTGGGATCCAGTCACCTTAACCACCATGCCACTGGCTGGCCTTCCAATGGAGTCTTTTTTTAGAGAATTTTTT
>NW_006159757.1:1108034-1111843 GCF_000334495.1 Tupaia belangeri chinensis | reverse complement strand
TTTCTGTCTCTATGTCTCTCTCTGTCTGTCTGGTAAGCGCACGCGCCCTACAGTGAAAATCTCTCCAAAAAAAAAAAGAGAAAGCGAGAAATCACCCCCCCAAGGGGGATGGCCACGCCGCAATTCCCTCTCCTCCATTCTCCTCTTTGGATCTTGGGCACGCATGCACATGTGCCCGGTGTAAGTTTAAGCCACCGGGTCCGGGACTCGAACCGCGGTCGACTACGTGGGAGTCCAGCGACATAGCCCTTATGTTAACTGCTGGTCCCTCCAATGCAGTCTTGATGTCTGTGTTTGTTTTGTTTTTCCTGTTTCTTTCTTAAACAATTCTAACTTCCGTTCCAACTCCTTCTGTTCTATTTTCTCTGAGCAACTACAGTTTTGCCTTAAGTTCTTGTTTTATACAACAAATATTTCAAGTTTAAAAAAAATTAGAATGTTTGAATACAAATCTTACCTTTTCTATAGCATTATTTTTTTCTTGTGGCAATTTTTAACTGCTGTTTATTTTTTCTATTTTTTCACTTGTTTTTTCGTTTGTTTTAATTGGTGAAGTTTTGTAAAGGTTTTGTGCTGTTTCTTCTGTGTTTTTTTTTTTTTTTTTTATTATCTTTGAACTAGATAAGTTCTTTCACAAACAGCTCACAAGAGGCTCATGTTAAGGAGTGGGCCTGAGACATTTTTCCAGGCTAGCTGGAATTCTCATTGGAAGACAATCAGGTTCTTTATGACTCAGGTTTGTGATGGAAGATTCTTATAGTCTTTATATCTTCCAACAGAGATCTTAAACTACAATGCTGAGTTTCTATTCCCCACATTGCCTCACCAACTGCTATCGCAAAGGTGGCAGTTTTGTGTAATTTCTCATTTAATTGTGCTTTTACTTGGTGTCAGTCTAGTGGACACCATCAATAACTTCTGTTAATGATCAGCATATAGGAAACACATTCCAGTTACTCTCTTCTAATTATTTCTAAGAACCAAGTTCACAATTTCAAATGCCAATAGTTTTGCAATTTTTGTGAAAAGAGGCCCCTCGTCTTTTTTTTTAATAAGGTTTTTTTCTGGGACCAGCAGTTGGCATAATGGCTATGTCACTGGACCCCCATGTAGTCGACTACGGTTTGAGTCCTGGACCCAGCTGCTTAAACTCACGCCGGGTGTGCGTGTGTTCGTGCGCAAGATCCCAAGAAGAGAATGGAGGAGAAGGGATTGTGGCGTGGCCATCCCCCTTGGGGGGGGGATTTCTCACTTTCTGTCTCTCTTTCTTGTGAGCGCACGCACCCTATAGCAAAAACCTCTCCAAAAAAAAGTTTTTTTTTCCAAATAATTAATTTATTTAACTTTATTTATTTATTTTAATTTGATCAGAGAGGGACACACACACACACACACACACACACACCCAGAGAGAGAGAGAGCGAGAGAGCGCAAGAAAGTAATAAAGCAAGCCACCAGTCCTGGACTCGAACCATGGTCGACCATGTGGGAGTCCAGCACCCTTAATCACCATGCCACCTGCTGACCCCAAAGCCCTTCATCTTTTTTTTTTTTTTTGATTGACCAAACTTTTTATTTAGTATTCTGTAGTTGTTTAACACACACTTAAATGGTCTTATTGAGGGAGGGGAAAGGGGAAGTTCTTGCAGATTCCCAAGGAAATGTCAAAAAGGCAAAATATGGCCAGCATTATCCATCTGTTTTGGGTTTACCAGGTGGATAGCACTTTCCTTTCATAGGCATCTGCCTTCACGTTTTTCTTACTGAGAATGTTGAGATTTCAGTTTGAAGACACCCTGAAATCCTATAAATAGCATACCTCAACCACCCTCTAGCAGCTAGCTTGTTTGTATAGGTAGAATGATTCACCTCTCCATTTAGATGGCTAGATGTTTGTGGAAGATCTTAAAACTGCTTGCCTCATTTACTGAGAAAAATGATAGGAAGTGGCCTTTAGGGACACTTGGAAAATTAAAACACTAGTATAAGAAGTCAAGTCTTACACATTTAACGTTTGCTTGTTGGAAGCAATGTCATAAAATCAAATAAAATTAAACATGTTTTAATCTTTTTTCCTCACAAGAACATGAAAATTATGGAGGGAAACTTAACAGGAACTTTAAAATGGTAACACAATTTTCCTTTTAGTAGTCCTTGGAAAGTTATGACAGAATAGTTTCCACTTTGTTTCTTTGAACAGGGTTTTTGGTGCAAAGTTTTGTTTGTTTCTAATATCTGTTTCTACCTCCCCCTCTATCAGATCAGCTTCCTCCATGGCTACCACCTCTTGGTGCCCTGTGGCTTGAACTGCTGTAGGAATCACGTGGAGGAGGGCACCCCCTTTCCATAGATGGGGGAAGCCCTCTTTCTTGTCTGCCAACCCGATCACACTAACTGGAGTAGAGATCACTTTGGCTGCTTGAGTAACTGTCTCGACTTCCACCATATCTGTCACATGAGCTGTTGTAATTATCATAGTGACTGCTTCCACCATAATATGGCGGGGGCCCTCGTGTAGATGGAGCACTACGTGAGTTACCATAACTCTCATATGAAGCTCTGTAGGAACCTCCACTTGGATGATCTGAATAATCGCAATCGCGACCATAACCATCTCTGTCACTACAGCCTTTTGACGAATAGTCATCACATGAACTAGAATGACCATAATCATGATAAGTATAATCTCTTGTATCACGAGAACTTGGGTAATCTCTGCTTGAATAGCTGTCTTTTGGAGAATATCCATCATCTTTTGGAGACAAATAAACATTTCTACAAAAGGGCAAGGGTTCCCTTCGAGGTGGGCCTCCATAACCATCTTTTCCATGAGATACAGGGGCTCTTCCTCCCATTCCACTGCTGCTGCGAACTGGTCCTGATTGGGCTGATCTTTAAGGAGGAGGATCTCCACTTTATGGTGGTGGCCCTCTTTTTACTGGAAGTGGTTCCCTAGAAGAACTCATGTTAAAATTCATGGAATAGCCACCATCATCCATGTGCCCTCCATAGGAGGGAGGTCCCCTGGTTCCTCCACTTCCTCCTCACCGACCTCTAAGGCCTCTGGGAGGGCCTCTGGTTCTTGGAGGTGGTCCACGTCTACCACTTTCAAATGATAGTTTAGTGGCTTATTCCGCCTTGATGGCTTTTCCATCTAGTGACTTTCTAATCATGTCTCTGGGTGCATCCTTTGCCTCTGCTGGGCTTTCAAAGGTGACAAAAGCAAATCCTCTTGATTTGTTGGTTTCATGGTCTTTCATCAAGAGTACTTCCACTACCGTTCATATTTGCCAAACACTGCTTCAAGGGCTTTCTCGTTTGTTTCCATATTTTTTTTTTGAGAGTTTTTTTGCTATAGGGCGCGTGCACTTGCCAGACAGACAGAGAGAGACATAGAGACAGAAAGCGAGAAATCACCCCCCAGGGGGGATGGTCACACCGCAATCCCTTCTCCTCCATTCTCCTCTCGGGATCTTGGGCACGCACGCAAACGCGCCCGGCGTGAGTTTTAAGCCACCGGGTCCGGGACACGAACCGCAGTCGACTACGTGGGAGTCCAGCGACATAGCCATTACGCTAACTGCTGGTTCCCTCGTTTGTTTCCATATTAAGCCCACCAATGAAGAACTTTCCTGGGCAATCTGCTTCAACCATTTTAAACTCCTAGTAGTAATCGGTGGGGTGACCATGGTTCCAAGCTCCTACGAGCTTATTGACCCGAGCCTAGTAGCAGCTCAGTGTGAGTGTCGGCCATGGGCTCGAGGACCGGGGGAGAAGCCGCTAGCACTGCCGCACAAGGAGAAGAGCCC
>NW_006159757.1:1103714-1107632 GCF_000334495.1 Tupaia belangeri chinensis | reverse complement strand
TGGACTTCTTTTTACTGGAAGTGTTTCCCTAGAAGAACTCATGTTAAAATTCATGGAATAGCCACCATCATCCATGTGCCCTCCATAGGAGGGAGGTCCCCTGGTTCCTCCACTTCCTCCTCACCGACCTCTAAGGCCTCTGGGAGGGCCTCTGGTTCTTGGAGGTGGTCCACGTCTACCACTTTCAAATGATAGTTTAGTGGCTTATTCCGCCTTGATGGCTTTTCCATCTAGTGACTTTCTAATCATGTCTCTGGGTGCATCCTTTGCCTCTGCTGGGCTTTCAAAGGTGACAAAAGCAAATCCTCTTGATTTGTTGGTTTCATGGTCTTTCATCAAGAGTACTTCCACTACCGTTCATATTTGCCAAACACTGCTTCAAGGGCTTTCTCGTTTGTTTCCATATTTTTTTTTTGAGAGTTTTTTTGCTATAGGGCGCGTGCACTTGCCAGACAGACAGAGAGAGACATAGAGACAGAAAGCGAGAAATCACCCCCCAGGGGGGATGGTCACACCGCAATCCCTTCTCCTCCATTCTCCTCTCGGGATCTTGGGCACGCACGCAAACGCGCCCGGCGTGAGTTTTAAGCCACCGGGTCCGGGACACGAACCGCAGTCGACTACGTGGGAGTCCAGCGACATAGCCATTACGCTAACTGCTGGTTCCCTCGTTTGTTTCCATATTAAGCCCACCAATGAAGAACTTTCCTGGGCAATCTGCTTCAACCATTTTAAACTCCTAGTAGTAATCGGTGGGGTGACCATGGTTCCAAGCTCCTACGAGCTTATTGACCCGAGCCTAGTAGCAGCTCAGTGTGAGTGTCGGCCATGGGCTCGAGGACCGGGGAAGAAGCCGCTAGCACTGCTGCACAAGGAGAAGTCCCCTCATCTTAAATTGTTGTCAAATGACCCATTTAATGGGAGGATCACATCCAACTTGGAATATGGAAATGTTTTTCCCTCCCACTCGGCTCCTTTTTGAGGTAAATTAACTTTTTCATGTAAGGTGTATCTGTATGAGGTCACTTAATGAAATATTTGGTTTCTGAGTTTTCACAAAGTAGGAATATTCTGGATAAGCTTTTCACCATATGAAAAAAGCAGTGATTTAAGAGACCTAGAAATCATCTAGTTTATGTACCATTCTCCTTTCTGCAACCTGTATTTATATTTCAGATGGTTCAAGTATCTTACACAAACTTAGTGGCAGATTTGGTATTTGAGTCTACTTCCCTGGACTTGTAGTTCTTTATACCACCTCAGCCTGCCTTCCTGGCTTATCACTTTAGGTATGATAAGCTGAAGAAAGGTAATTCAGAAATTAAAAAAATTAATCTGCATATTTGCTTTGAAACTATGCAGAATTTGTTTCCCCCACACCATTTTCCCAGTACTGAATCTGGGCCACATAAGCGTGATCTATTGACAGGAGGGCTCATCAGAGAAGAGTTTGATGGGCATAAAATTAGTATCTAGTGATGGATTATTAAATGTGCCTTTTCTGTAGGCTCCTTAACAATATAAACACTTAGCCCATAAATTTGAGTAATCAGAATATTTGGCAGAGCCTTTTGGTATGAATTTTCGGAGAACCCAGAGCTTTTGGCTGATAGGTAACAAGGTATTGATGATGGTGGTAAGGGTAGGATGAGAGAAGAGCTTGGCTGCTATCCCCATCTCCCCCAGAAGAACATGACAAACCAGAGAAAAAGCCAGACACACTGGAGAAACTTCCAAACTAGGGCCCTCAAGTAAACTAAAATAGGAAGTTTAATGGTTAAGGTTTATATAGTCATAGGAAAATGGGGCTTTTATTTTTCATTGCAATTTCCAGGATTAAGAGTTTTATTTTACATGGTACCCGTAAAGGAGAAATAACTGTATAAAGTCAGACTGAATTTGTTGTTATTTGTACATTTTTCATGGGATCCATTCTTCTGGGCTGGACTTCCCAATTCCCCATTAAAAGTTTCTGTCCTTTCTCAAGGACCTAGTCCAGCTGAGGAGAACTTGATAATGCTGAATGAACATCATTACAGACAGTTTAACAAACAGAGCAAGCTCCTGGTAGCATTTCTGTGAGTATAACAAATATGACCTTATGGCTCAGTTAGTGTGTGTAAATTACTGTGCCAGGTGCCAAAGGTATAGCTGTGAAAAAGTCAGCATGCTCCTGGCCCTCATGGAGCTTTCCAGCCTGGGAAGTCTGGGCCACTGCAGCATGTGGAACTTCTCTTCCGCTTTCCCTTTCCCTTACTGTAAACTGCCTCCTTTAGATGGGGAGAAGAGAACAGGAGTGGTGCCAACCAAGCACATCGGCTTTTCCTTCTTAGCTCCGAGGACAAAAGTTGAGACTGAAAATTGTTTTCCAGAGCTCTGGAGGCTCATCCTTAGGCAAGGGAGCAGGGACACACTAGGAAAGACCCAGGAATTAAGAATGGGAGAGGAGGGAACCAGCAGTTAGCGTAATGGCTATGTCGCTGGACTCCCACGTAGTCGACCGCGGTTCGTGTCCCGGACCCGGTGGCGCGCGCCCAAGATCCAGGGAGGAGAAGGGATTGCAGCGTGACCATCCCCCCTGGGGGGTGATTTCTCGCTTTCTGTCTCTATGTCTCTCTCTGTCTGTCTTGCGAGCGCACGCGCCCTACAGTGAAAATCTCTCAAAAAAAAAAAAAAAAGAAATAAAAGAATTTGAGAGGAAAACAGAATGGGAAGTGAGGAAGAAAAAAAAAAAAACCCAGAAGCTGCTGGTGGTGGGGCATAGGAGTGTCAGTTGAGGTCTTGGTTGACTTTGCTCTGGTTCCCATGGCTTATGTTACCTACCCTTTGACACAAATAACAGATGGGATAGTTTTCATGGAAAGGTGTGCCGTTAGCCTTGGACTTGGGTGAGGAGCTCCCACTCTGAGGGAGGTTCCTTACTAATTCTTCTCACCTATCTCTTGGACATTGGGTTTGTTGATTTAATCTGCATTTCTAAAGGCATGTAATCCCTGCTTTGCTGTCCTCAGCTTGAAGAGCCTTAAGTTAAAATAGAAACCAGCATGGAGGTGCCAGGAATGGGGAGGCCAGGATATCCTTTGAGCTCCTGGTGTGGAGGTGGGGGTAGGGCGGGGGGTCTGGGAAAGGGTTGGAGGGAGCACAGCTGGCCTGTTTCTAGCCAGTCAGAGCAGGCAGAAGGTGTAGGATGAAGTTTCCTTTTCAGGGAGCGGATTTTTTTTTTTTTTCCTTTGACGGCAAAATTGGAACAATCTTGGGAAAATGGGACAGGTGTCCCCAATCAAGAGATGGTTGTTTACCCTATTCCGCGGAGGGGTCCTGCGGGCCCTTGATACAAAGAAAGCTAAAAATTTCCGATCAAGAGGCAGCTCCTGCAGGTTGGGGACCAGGGAACAGAGCCGGGTGGACAGGCCTCAGCACCTCCAAGATGGGAGCGGGGTGGGGGCGAATTCTTTGGGTCCGTCTCTCTGACCTGCAGGAAAGGAGGTTTATAGGTACATGCTCCGCCACCCGGGTACCCTGCTAACCAGCTGCTCCTGGAATTTAGGAGGAGCAACCCATCTTCCAGGGGAGTGTGGGGCAGACGTTCACTTTCCACGAAGTCCCTGGGTTTCGCCCGAAGCCGCAGAGCGTCAGGAGGGGCGAGGGAGAAGCCAGGAGCCTGGGTTCAGGGCTGCCAGCGCGGTCCCCGCATCCACCCGCCTCCGGGCTGCCCAGTAACCCCAGGAGTTGTGCTCGCAAAAGGACCACGAGGAGAGACTGGCGCGTCCTGCGCGTGCCCGCCCCCGAGGCTCCCAGGCTCTCTCCTCGCCAGTCCCGAAATTGACGCGAGGCCGATTTTGGTGCAATGCGAATTAGCTCCAAGCGGCCGAGTAGGGAGGGGACTGAGGCTAGAGGAGCACCCGCCCCGGGCCGGCG
>NW_006159757.1:1095101-1102980 GCF_000334495.1 Tupaia belangeri chinensis | reverse complement strand
GCCCGTGCTCCCGCGCCGCGCCCCCGGCGCCCCCTCCTCAGCGCGCCCCCGGCCGCAGCGCAGCGCAGCCCACGTCTGCCATGGCCCGGGAGAACGGCGAGAGCAGCTCTTCCTGGAAAAAGCAAGCCGAAGACATCAAGAAAATCTTCGAGTTCAAGGAGACCCTCGGAACGTAAGTGGGGGCCGCGGACAAGAGGGTGGAGGTGTGTTGCCACCGCTGCCGCCACCACGACAGGAACCAAGCCTGTCGCCGCGTCCTCATTGTCCGGTTCTCGGCTCTGCCTCGGTCCCCGCGCGCCCAGCGTGTGGGTCTGCGCCCCCCGGGGGGGCACCGCTCCTTGGCAGGGGAGGGAGCCGTTCTGGGCTTTCAGAGAACAGCCCACGCGGACGGCGACTTCTCACTTCCCCTGCCACCGCCGCCCTCGCCACGCGTGACTGTGGGCTGAGCATGGTGGGTATTGCTGTTTGCCGACTGTGTGCGTTTACTCCTCGTGTGTAAGGGCTCACAGTGTCGACGAGAGTCGCGGTCCCTAGAAAATCAGCCTTCTGCTATACCCATTTTTCCCTATAGCACATATGCATAGATCATAGAACTGGCATCTGCGCACGTAGTAGGTGTAGGCAAGACTTCGGATGTCCACCCATTTACGGAGGGGAAGATTTCGCAGTGTTTGGGGTCACATGTGCGCAGAGCCTCACCTGGCTGTACATTTCACATAGGCTCAGCCGCACGCGCTGGAGTGCAGATCTCCAAGCCAGGGCTTGTGAGAGTCTCTGGACAGGCGGTTCTCTCCAGGGCTCTATGTAGTCCAGCGTTGATGGCTGCATCTCAAGAAAGCAGAAATAATTAGAAGTCGATGGCATGAAATGCTCCAAACATGTGCTTTTAGGTTCAGCTGCTGTTCCTCTTTTGCCCCAGAACTGGTTTTTGTTTTGTTTTGGAGCGTCTCAGAATAAGTAGGAAGGCTGACAGTGGCATCTGAAGTTCAAGTTCTTTTTCTCCTGACAGAGGATCAGTATCTGTCATTGATCGGATCTGTGGATGTATTCACACATGTGCCATGTGAAATGAACATCTCACAGGGGTTCGTGAAAGTGTTACCAGGGAGGAAAAAGAGATGTTTCTTGGCATAGATCAGGGAGTTGTTGGGTGCTTTTCTAACTTCCTTTTTTCCTTTTATTTCTATTTATTTTGTTTTAAAAATATTTATTTATTTATTTATGATTTGTTTTCCCAGAACCACATTTTCAAAACTCAGATTGTCTTATGCCCCACCTTCAGGGTCCATTGCAGTTGTTAAGTCATTTTCCCTCACCTCCACCTCCGCAGTGGGTCACCCAGAGGGAACTTGTGACGGTAGCATTGTCAGCCACACTTCTGATTCCGGGACAGCCCATGTGCAGAAGACTGGGGTAGGGTCTCCAAGCTGTTGCTGCTGTATTTCAGGGAGGGCACCTGTGTGTGCAGACTTGTTGTCTTCGTCACAACAAAGGACTTAGCTTTTTAATAAAGGAAAGTTTAGAGCTGCCTAAAACTTTTGGTCAAAACTTTAAAATGTTGCCATTGAGGTTTCTTGGGACTTGGAATTGTAACTCAGAGATGCTCAAGTGACTGAGAAACAAAACGTGTCCCTTGGTTGTCATCCCAGGACTGACGTTGCTATGGATGGCTAGACTGGAGAGTGGAGCCCTTTCTGTGTGAATGAGTTCCTTTGGGTGGCTTATCCCCACCAGGCCCCTCACGCTGGTCCCTTTGCCTGCAGCCTCTTGGCTGACTGATGCAGTCTCCTTTAGCTGACTCCTGCTCCACGCCAGAACCCGCAGCCAGGCCTCTGCAGTGACTGAGCTGCTGGGGCTTGGTGAGCTGTGCATAGCACACGGTTGGGATGACTGCGGGTGGTTTCCACCTCTGGGAAGGATGGGAATTTGCCTTCTGGTGCCAGAGTAGAAATCTGGCAGAACAGTCTCCTGGACTCTGGCCATTTTCTGTGGGCTTTGCATATGGGTCTCTTAGGGTCCCAAAGCATTGCCTTCTGCCTTGGAAAGAATTCTTTGCAAAGAAACTCCACCGTAGTGCTGCCAGGAGTCCTAGAGAAGTGAAAGACAATAACATTACCAAGGTTTTGTTTTTTTAACTCCATGGTGTGATAGTAATGGTAATCACAGGTGACATTCTGAACTGTAATTCAAGTATCAGGCATTATTCTAAGTGCTTTATGTGTATGAACTCATTTAAATCTCGTGATGATAACCTAATAGGTAGTTATTTATTATTATCCCAATTCGTAGATGAGAAAACAGAGAGTAAGTGACCTGGTAAACATTAGCTAGCTGTTAAGTGATACAGCTGATATTCAAAGCTAGGTATAGCAATTCTTGATTATTCATATGGGATTGAGCCATTTTGGAGACTTTTGGTAACAGCAAGTGCTTGATAGTAATTCGACTAAGCTTCAGTACTTGGGAAGCTAATTTTCATATTAATGTAAAGAAAATATAATTATGGAGTAGCCTGCTAGCTTTTCAAGGTTTCGAATGGTCATCATTTTGTCCCCTTGGACTTTCTAGACAGGATTTCAAGTTTAGGATGTCTGTTTCACCCTGGGCCAAATCCAGTGACCTTGGCTGAGTCTTAATTTGGAGGTCACTTCCGGTCTCCTCAGTGTGGGTTTTGAGTCTGGGTTATTCTCTTGTTTGTAATGAAATCTAAAACCAGTCAAAGACATCAACTATTACGATTGGAGTTCATTTCCAAAGTACTCTGCAGTTCCAATCATTTTGTTTGTCACACCTTCACCATATGTCTTTAAGATCCTAAGGCAGGAAAGCCCTGCAAGAAGCTAGGCTGTCAGCTTAGAGTGTTAAAACGCTTTTAAAATAAAGCTTTGTGAAGGCCTGAGGAGCACTCACTTTGCCAGACGTCGTAATCTGATGCTTGGCTGCCTTATCCTGGTACCTTTCCCCATAAAGTGGAACATTTACTGGTGGAAGCTAAGGGGTCAAGCATTTCATCTGTGGTTAGAGAGATCTTGCTGGGGGGGGGGGCACTGGTGAATGGGCACGAAAATTGGCCCAGGAGGGTGGAAAAACAGATAGAGAAAGCAAAAGGCAGCACAAAGTGAAGGATTGGGCTTTGTGGTTAGTAAGGCCTGTGTTTCCTGATGTTCCTCTGAGCCAGGTGTCAGGGGAAAAAAAAAAAAAAACAACTTTCAACCTCTGGGCTTCCCTTTAGCTTCCTTTAAAAGGAATCTTAGAACCTAACTATATCTCTGGAATAAGGTGGTGAGACTTAATTACTGTTTATTAATCAACAACTTGTTTTCAGATCCTTGGCACACTGTGAGAGCAAATAAATGTTGTGTAACAGCAAATTAGGAGTGGTAAACATTTCTCTTGGCATATTTGCGGAAGCTGTTCAGACCATCTCTACTGTAGATGCCTTTCAATGGCTTCTGAAACAAAAGAACCTCAAATATACCATTTGCAGAAGTATACGGACAGGAAGACAGCTTCAGTGTGGTGTCTGGGAAGTACCCCCGACTCTCAGAAGTCAGTCTGCAATGTCTAGGCTCTGAAATGCATGTTGAATAGAGAAGGCTCCAGTACTTCGCACAACACAGAAATGCCCCTCCTAACACACCTCATTTCCCCTGGAGTATAGAAAATGGCATGTCCTAGTATATACATCTTCATCTTTGCAGGGAGTCTATACATGTTTGTCTTGTAGACTGGACACTTGAAGTCGTTACTGCCTGGAGGTGGTTGCCCAGGCATGCTAGATCTGAGCTGGGCTCCAGGTCTGGTTCAGCTCCTAGGGGGTTGTGTGCCTATGTGCTTGTTGGCACATTGCCCACATTACCTCCTCTCTGTCTCAGCTTCCTCATCTCTAAAATTGAGAGTTGAGGGGTGTGGAGGGAAGACTGGATCTTTTCCGAGTGTCCTGACCACTTGAGATTTGTGGCTCTTCTGTGTAGGGAGGACACTTGCTATTGTTCTACAGGGGCCTCCTTGTGGCAAGGAGCAGCTAATTTCTGTTAGTAGAGAGATTTCTGTTAGGAGAGACATTTTTATGACAGTGCTAGTTGCATAATGAAAGTGCTGGGGACTGGAAGCCTTATCCCACTTCAGGTCAATAGCAGTGGGTACTCTTTTTCCCTCAATGAATGCCTGCTGGGTGCTGCTTTAGGAAAAGTATGAATAGAAATTTCTGTGGGGGCACTGTCTTTTCCCGCTCTCACTCATACTTGCAGTACTTATTCTGAAATTGCTTAATAAGTACACCTGTTGAGGGTGCAGATGATTGACTTGTCTGAAAGCTCAGATGGAGAACATTCTTAACTCTGTGTGTATGTGTCTGTGTGTGCGCACGCGCGCGTGTGTGCATCTCTGTGTGCGTGCACATACTTGCATGCAGAAGGAAGGGGGAGAGAGCACAAAACTACTTGGAGTGGTTTGTACAGTTGGCTGGCTCATTTAATAGTAGTTATTCTGGGACCAGCAGTTGGTGTAATGGCTATGTTGCTGGACTCCCATGTAGTCGGCTGCGGTTCGAGTTCTGGACCCAGTGGCTTACATTCATGTCAGGCACGTGTGCATGCGTGCCCGAGATCCCAAGAAGAGAATGGAAGAGAAGGGATTGCGGCGTGATCATCCTCTCTCTGTCTCTCTCTGTCTTTCTGGCAAGCACTTGTGCCCTATAGCAAAAACCTCTAAAAAAAAAATTAGTGGTTGTCCTGGGATTGCTGAGAATTTAGAGTGGGAGATGCATTTGAAAGAATATTATGAAGAGAGAAATGGGAGTAGGAAGCCCCTAGATTTCTACCAAAGGTTATTCCAGTTTTACAATTTGTGAGAAGTTTGTATTTTTCAGTCCTCTAGTTTGGAGGCATAATAGCAATTCAACATCTCATACTAATAAAACTCTCTATAGAACACCTGCTCTATTCTAGGCACCAGGGATGCCTCAAGAGATGAGAAGCTTGTTCTCCTGGAGCTGACGTTTTAGTGCAATGGCCAGAAAATATAAAAACAGATAAAGCGGAGAGTATGTTATATGATATACACATTAGGAAGACAAATAAAGCAGACAAAGGAAATCTGGTAGCATGAAGGTGATGGCAGCTCAAGGCTTTAGGTGGGGTGACTGGGGAAGACTTGGAGAGAAGGTGATATTTGAATAAAGATCCCAGGGAGCCAGAGGGATATCTGAGGGTGGAATGTTCTAGTCAGGGGAAACAGCAAGGGCAACTGCCTGAGGCAAGTGCGTGCCTAGCATTTTTGAGGCCTGTGACTTCAAGGAGGCCAGTGTGGCTGGAACTGAGTAGTGAGGTTGGCAGATGGAAGGTGGGTTGAGCTGAGGAAGGAGATGGGTAGCAGGGCAGAGGGTTCTGGAAGGGGAGAGTTGGTAAGGGTCTTGTAGGCCCTTGTAAGGACTGGACTAGCTTTTGCTCTAAGAAAAATGAAGAAATGAGCAGGGGAACCAGCAGTTAGCGTAATGGCTATGTCGCTGGACTCCCACGTAGGCGACCGCGGTTCGCGTCCCGGACCCGGTGGCTTAGAACTCACGCCGGGCGCGTGTGCATGCGTCCCCAAAATCCCGAGAGGAGAATGGAGGAGAAGGGATTGCGGCGTGACCATCCCCCCTGGGGGGTGATTTCTCGCTTTCTGTCTCTATGTCTCTCTCTGTCTGTTTGGCGAGCGCACGCGCCCTATAGCGAAAATCTCTCCAAAAAAAAAAAAAAAAAAAGAAATGAGCAGAAGAGTAGCTCGATCTGATCTGTTTTTATTTTTATTTATTTATTTTTTTGATCAGATAGTCAGTCAAGGGTGGGGGCAGGGAGATGAGGCAGGAGGCTATTACAGTGATCCAGATAATGGTGCCTCAGGGTTGGGCAGTAGCTATGAAGGTGGCCAGGAGTGGCTGGCTTTGGGATATATTTTGAAGGTAGAACCAGTAGGACTTGCTTATGGATTGGACATGGTGTAAGATTATTCAAGATTTGCGGTTGGAAGAATGATAAATTTGATGGTTCTGTTCAATTTCCCGCGGACTTTTGGAACCCTTATCCTGGATGCACACTGGGGCTGCCTGTGATTTGGGAAGCTCTGAGAACAGTTTCAGGGTAAGCTCATACCCTTTGGGTTTCCAGCTCCTCTGGTGAGCCTGCATTCGCAGGTGAAGTTCTGGAAAGGAGTTTTCTTTTGTTGTTGTTTTTGGTTAAGTTTTGCTTAAAACTTATAAGGTAGGCATGTTCTCCAGAAAGAGACAGAGGAAGAAAGAGTGAGCACGCACCACTGCAGGGAGGATGAGCACACTGTAATCTCTTCTTCTCCATTCTTCTCTTGGAATTTTGGGCACACACGCACACATGTCTGGTGTCTTTTTCAAGTTGTTGGGTCTGAGATTTGAACCATGCAGTTGCCCATGTGGGATCCAGCTGCCTTAACCACCATGCCAGCTGGCTGTCCCATTGGAAAGGACTTTTGAGGTACTTCTGTCACAGTAGAATGCTGAAAATTTTAGCAGCAAGAACTGGTTAACTTCCCAAGACAATGCTGTTCATTCCTTTAGAATCATCAGTGGAAAGGGCTAGATACCTTTGACAAGTGGACCTCTAACCTGTATCACTCCCACTTGACTAAGGAATGTGCAGCCCAAAATTCAGTGCAAAGTAATAAGCATAAGAACCTTTATTACTCCTTTCTTTGCTAGAATGTTTTGTTTTTGGAGAGGAAGAGCCAAAAGTTTTTCTTGAATGAGAAAAGATAACAAACTCTAGTGTCCTGGTTGATTTGTTGCGTGAGATTTGGGAAGTGGGACTTTTGGATAGAGCTTTTTCCCAAAGAAGCTAATGATGATTGTGTTTCAAGTACAAATTTCTGGTTCAAACTTGGCAGCTGAATGGACAATAATTGGGCTTGGCTGGTGCCAGGTGGACATTTGTGCGCTCTCAGGGGAGGATTTTAGGGGTTAACTTGTTGAATTTTACTTTGGCTGGGTCTCCATAAATCTCTTTAATCTTTCCTTTCCCCAAATAAATCCCCTTAAATCCCTTTCAATCTCTTTCCTCCTGCTTCTCCTTCTCTCTCCTTTGGAAAGGCTTAGGCATTGGTCCATCAGGGAATTGTCACATTACTGGTCAACCTGCCTGAGAGGGTGGCAGACTCCAGGACCTCATGCCTCCTCTCCTCACTGTGTCTCAGATTTCATAGAATTAGCCAGGGGGGACCAAAGCTCAGTTTCTTCAATTAATGAAGGAACTGCTTCTAGGTGGCCAACACGAAGCTGCTGTCATAGGCACTGGCTGAGTTTCTTTTCTGACTCCAAATGGCCAACTCAGTGTTTCTGTCATGAAAACAGGAGGACACGTGAGCTGTGGGAGAGATGCCAACTTGATTTTCTCAGTCTATGTTGGTTATGCCCCTTTGACTTTCTGTGGGGTGGGAGATGAGTTTTTCTTTGGGCTAGTTTTGTGTCTTTTTGTTTATTTTCTTCCTCAGAGACACGGAGAAAGAGAGAGAGAAGCACCTTCAACAGGATCTCCAGCTATGATTCTCCTCCCAGCCTTTTCAGCCAGTCAGGATCAGACACGCATTTGTGCGTGTCAACCCAGGAACTGAACCTGGGTCTCTGTATGGCTTCTGTAGCGCAGAGTAGTGTGCTGCTGCTGGGCCACAATGCTGGCCTCTTTGAGCTAAGTTTTTAGGTTTATTGTACAATGTATGGATTATCCAGGCTCCAACCAGATTAAGGCTAACCTGTAAAGGAATGCTGCAGACCAAGTTCACTCTGCAGTCGACCAAGTGTATTCTATGACAGATCAACCATGTCTTCAGCTGTCAGCTATGTGTTGTGGGCCGTTTTTTCCTTAGGATTTCA
>NW_006159757.1:1067801-1095070 GCF_000334495.1 Tupaia belangeri chinensis | reverse complement strand
AGGGAGTCTGTTTCTTGAGGATAAGACTTTAAGACAGTGTGTTTGCTGAGTCCAGGTAGGGGAGGCAGTGAAACATGGTAGAGTGAAGGTTTTCACACAGCCGTTCATAGCTTTGGCCTCTGGAAAAGTTCCTTAATCTTAATAAGCGAAGATGGAGATAGAAGTTGCTGCCTCATGGGATTGTCGTCAGAATTTAGTGTTGTATATAAGGTGCCTGTCACATGAATGGGATTGAAAAAACTGTATCTGTTATCAGCCATGGTCGACGAAGCATGGATATTCAGTGCCAGTGGGGAAGAACATGTCGGCCTCTGTGGAAAATGGATTTTTGGAAGCTCTTGTTGCCAATATGCAGGATGGTGCATATTTGACATCCTGCCAAATTGGTTTAAGAAACTATAACAATTTTTCAGTCAGCCAGGGAAGAACAATCAATGGTTATTCTTCATTACATGGCAAATAACAGAGAACGTGGGTTTGCATGTTATGCCAGTGTGGGTGTGAATCCAGGGTCTGCTGCTCCCCAAGGTTCGTGCTACCTTGTGTATGAAGGGTCTGGTCTTCACATAGTTCATGAAAAATGTGAATTAGGGAAAACAAAACAAAACTACATGTATTTCAAAAATTTTTGGTACCAAAGTAAGCTCGTGCTTGAATTCATTTTCCCATGAACTTTTTGAAGTCCCCAGTGTGGCTTTGGACAAATTATTTTACCATTCTGACCCTCATGTCCTCATCTATAAAACAGGACACTAGACCCTTACCTGAGGTTGGCGGTGGAGATTGAGAGTACATGACAGCCACTTAGAATAGGGCATGGCACACGAAGTGCACGGCTCAGTAAGTGCCAGCTCTCTCATTAGTTCTTGCTCCTCAGAGGCCATTTGCACAGATTTGGAAGGTACACTGAGCCATTCAACATTTGCTCCCAACAGGAGGTGATTAGTTCATGTAGTGCTCGCATTAACCAAAAGACTCAGCCTGAAACGTCCTCTGGGCCAGCTTGCGTGTTGGAGTGACCTAGTTTGCTATATATCACAGGCTCATCCCTCCCTCTAGTTAGCTCATCAGCTTTGTCTCTCTGCACCTTTCCCTGCACCCTGAGTTGGTTTTAAAAAACCGGCTTGTACAAGACTGTTAGAACTGCACCTGGGGTTTGGTGTAGTGATGGCCCTTCTTCAGATTCAACATGTTTCTCTTTTTGGAGAATTGTTTCAGTGTTTCTACTTTGTTTGTTGTTGAAAATAACATTTTGATTTGATGACTTATTTACTCAGTAAGAAAGAAACTTAATTACAATGTTTTTTTTAGCATAGAGTTTCAGATCTATACCTATGGGATTTATTTTAATGTTAGCATATTTAAAAGTGGCAGTGGGCATATCTATATGCCATGTCAGCACATGTAACAATTTATTTAAAAATATCTTTATGGGGGATTTTTGAATGGGAGAAGGAAGTTTTCAAACATTTTTAAATTTCTGTGATCACAGGATGTAAATATAACATATGAGGACCTGATTTCCAAACCGGGCATTATTTCTCATCTTGATCTGTCTATTTTAGCTCTTGTGGTGGCCAAACAATCTTGACGGTCATGATTTATTGGTACCTCTGTCATAGGATGAGGAGGGGGAACACAAAGCTCCTCAAACTGAAAGCGGTCAATATTTCTACTTATTGAGAGGACCTTTCTGTGTCTTCCATGACCACAATACAGAGCACTGCAATTGGTTTTACAACAGATTGGATTTGGTGCTGTAAATGGAATCCAAAAGGTATTGTATTAGATCAAATGTCAGACGGTTCCTGATTCCCAAATGACACTCTTGCCTGACTCTCCACACAACTCTGCCCCTCCCACTAAGGCCCACAGTGTTATAGGAAAGAAAAAGAAAAAGAAAGAACTCAAACCTTTGTGGCTTTAGAAAGCTTGTGGGTGGAAGGCAGAAGAGATGTGGTACAAAAGCCAGCAGGTGTCGTGGAGTGACTGACAGGCTGGTGTCCCCTGCCTTAGGTATCTTCCCACAAATAGGCTGATTCTTCCCTAACCTTGAAAAAATGAAATCACTGCCTGAAATTTGTTTTAAAATCTTGAAATAGGTTATATACTATGTAAGTGACTTTAAGGCAAGTATGTTTTCTTCAATACATAAAAAAATTAGTGTTTGAATGAGAGATGGGAAGAAGAAAAGGTAAGTCTAGTCTTGGAACTTTAGGGGAACTGGGGAGGCTCCGACTGGTTGCAGATGGGGGAGTGAAGGGCCAGTCAGGCAAGCAAGAACAATGCACTGGGCCTTGGGGAGAAGGATCCAGGCTGACCTACATGAACCATTATCAAATTACTGTCTCTGTGATGTCCCTTCTTCTTCCTTCTCCCCCAGCACAGTCCTGCTCCCAGGGCTAGGCCAGGACTGTTAACACCACAATTCAGCCATGTCATGGACTCCAAGTCTTTAGGTCCGAGCAGTATTCTAATTTCCATGAGCAATTTTACTTCTACAAGAAAATATGTCTCAGATAGCAACAATAAGGACAATAAAAAGGTAACACGAGGGGCTGGCAGGTGGCTTGGTGGTTAAGGGCACTAGACTCCCACATGGTCGATCGCAGTTTGAGTCCCGGACCTGGTTGCTTGCTTTCTCATTTTCCCTCTCTCTCTTGTTCCTCTGTGGTCAAATTAAAATAAATAAGTAAATAAATAAAGTTAAATAAAAAAATAAAAAGCTAACATTAACTTTTGGAACAGACCTACATAAGTTGGGGCCATCTTATTTGGCAGCAATGTACAGAATTATATTCCTTGGATTCTTTTTGCCTAAATTAGCATTGTCAGTAAAAATGGAATTTGTAGGCCCAGTTGCAGTGGCACAAGCAGAGGGTGCTCCTGTGTGAGGACTGCCTAGGAGGCCTGGGTTTAGGTCCCGACCCAGCCTAAACAGGCCGAGTGCAGCGGTGCACACCTGTGGTTCTAGAGACTGTGAGGCTGGAGCAGAAGGGATTGTGGTATGGTTAGATCTTGTCAGAAATGCCTGTGTTTTTCTCTTTTCTATGTGCTCGCATGTGTGCTCTCTCTCTCATTAAAAACATAAATGAATAAAGTAAAAAGGAATTTCTGTTCCTAGTAATGAAAAACAAAACAAAACCCAGCAACAACAAGAACAACATTGTGGGCTTTCTGTGGCTCTTTCTGCTCCTTTGACGACTGGGTTATAATAACAAGACCCTATGTTTCAGTGTTTTCCTTTTCAAAAAGTTGTAGTTAAAAAAATCTTGGGTTGTTGGGGAAGTCATGATGCATTTTTGTATAGAAAAATATACAAAAATATGTTGTGACTTTCCCGACACCCTAGTACGTAACACTGGGGCCAGCAGGTGGCCTGGTGGTTAAGGTGCTTGACTCCCACGTGGTTGACTACAGTTTGAGTTACAGACTTAGAGGCTTGAAAAATCATGCTGGGCACATGTGTGTGCCCAAAATCACAGGAGGAGAACAGAGGAGAAGGGACTGTGGTGTGGTCATTGCCTCTGAGGGACAATTTCTCACTTTCCTTCTCTCTGTCTCTCTCCAGTGAGTGCATGTGCCTGTTGGAAAAACAAACAAACAGACACATGAAACTTTCTTTCTTTTTCTTTTCTTTTTTTTTGCCAGAGGTCACATGTATTTGCTATAAAGAAACAGAGAAAGGGAAAGTGAGTGAGTAATCACACACACCCCCCCCCCCCCCAGGAGAGATGGCCATGCTGGAGTCCCTTCTCCACTTTCCTGCGATTTTGGGCATGCACACACATGTGCCCAGTGTGAGTTTCAAGCCGCTGGGTCTGGGGCTCAAGCCATAGTCGGACATGTGGGAATCCAGCCCCTTAACCACCATGCCAACTCTTGGCCTCTATCTTAACCATTTTTATGTATTCAGGTCAATGAGATTAAGTACATTTACATTGTTTTGCAATCATCACCAACTCTCCATCTCCAGAACTTGATGTTCCCAGTTGAACTTCTGTGTCCATTAAACATTAACTCCCCAGATCCTTCTCTCTGGAGCCACTGGCAAACCACCCTTCTGCTTTCTGTCTGTGAACTTGACTACCCTAGGGTCCTGAAAGAGAGGAGTCATACAATATTTGTCCTTTCATAATTGGGTTATTTCACTTAGCATGATGTCCTAAAGGTTCATCCAAGTGGCAGCAAGTAGCAGAATTCTTTTCCTTTTTAAGGCTGAATAATATTTCATTGTATGGATGGCCCACATTTCACTCATCTATTCATCTGTCAGTGGGCACGGGTTGCTTCCATATCTTAGCTAGTGTTAATAATGCTCCTGTAAACACGGTTGTGCAAATCTCTCTGAGACTCTGTTTTCAGTTCTTTTGGGTATATACCCAGAAGTAGAATTACTAGATTATATTATAATTCTGTGTTTGATTTCTTGAGGAACTGCTGTTATCTTTTCAATAGCTGTGTGGAGTTTTGCAGTTTGCAGTGTTTGTGTATCTATGACTCCTGATTCTTAGAACCCAAATTATTGTCCTCATCTTACAGATAGGATAATGGAGGGTCATTGAAATGAAATGACTCAGGTGAGAAGGTTGCTAAGTGGCTGGTGGAGATTTTGGAGTCTGACTCCTAATGCAGTGCTCCTCCTTCTGTGTCATCCTCCTACCAAGCAGCTTAGTGGAGTTGAGGGACTAGAAAATGGTAATTGACAGACATTAATGAAACAAAACAAAAAACTCCAAAAACACAAAAAGCAAAACCTCACTCTCTGTTCTGTAATGGCATGGTTATGGAATGCTGAGGAGACCATCAGAATCAGTCGTGGGATGTTAAACTGGCCTTGGGGAAGCACTGATTTGTAGCACTTGCTGATTCCCATGAGACTCCCACATGGGCTGATTTCAAGCTCCCCGTGGTTTAACAACCTCATGTAAATTCCTGAGCAGTATGAGGAGACTCTAACACACCAGTGACCTCTACTTAGGAAGTAGAGGTTCTGAAGTCTGAATTTACATCTTCACTCTGTCATTTAGGAACCATGGACTCTGTGGAATCTTGACCTTATCCTTTTTTTTCTCTCTTTAAAAAAGTTTATTTATTTATCCCACAAGTAAAAGAGATAGAGAGACATAGATATAGTACTCCTAGCAGAGTCCTGACACTGCGATTCATGCCCAGACCTAGACGGCCCAGATCACGGCACACACATGCCTGGTGTACTTCGGGAGGTCTCTGGACGCAAACTAGCAACCTTGGGTGAGGCTGCCTCTCAGAGCATTTCATTTCACTGCTGCACCACTATTTATTCTCCACCTCCTTTTGAAAGTTCATTTATTTATTTCTTCCATGAGAGAGAAACAGAGAGAAAGAGATAGAGAGTGAGAAGCACCCTCAACTACAATTCATCCCTTGCCTCCCCCAGCCAGGATCATGGGCACACATGTACGTACTCACCTGGCATGTTCAGTGAGACCTCAGGACTCAAACCGGGGACCCTCCCATGTGGCCCCAGCATTGTGGAGCAATGGGTTACTGCTGCACCTCTGCAGCTGGCCCTCTCTGGGTCTTGATTTCCTTGTTTGTCAAGTGGGATAATTATACCTGCTTATAGTTCAGATGTTTTATAAGTTCCAGATGAGATAAGTGAAGTATGATGCTTGGAATACAATAATTCTTAATTCAAACAGAAGGTATTATTATGCTATGAAGATTATAGCTTTAAAAATATTCCTTTTTCATAACTGTTAGTATCATGCTATCATTTTGGGGGCAAACTTCTTGTAGAAGTTAGGTCATAGGTTTACCTTGAATTGGAAGAAATCAACACAACACCCTAAGTTTCATAGTATATTTTGTCTGACTCTATTCAGGTGTTGGTATGTTGATTCCATTCTTGGTGTTTAAGTGATTGGTACCTTAAGAAAAAACTTTTTTTTAAGTTTATTTTTTCCTTCCATGAGTGAGAGAGAGAGCACCCCCAACAGGGTCTTGGTGCCATGATTCACCCCTACCCTCAGTGAGCCCCAGAACATGGACACACATGCAACTTGTGTGTTCAGGGAGATTTCTGGACATGAACCCAGAACTTTCTCATGTGGATCAGCCTGATAGAGCATGGTGTTACTGCTGTGCTACCATCTGGCCCTGAAAAACTTAGAAAAGAATAATTAATGTAATATAAACATACACATTAATGAAAACCACGTGCCATCCTATTGTAGTAGAGAGTTTGAACAATATGGAATAGTGTAAAGAAGACGGTAAGAATCGCTAGTGGCCTGGGTGGATCCTGGGCAGTCAGCTTCTCCAGTGAGTAGTGGGATCTCAAGAGAAGTCTCAGAGGTCAGTGGTGCAGGTGGACCCAGTGGGGTGTTCTGGGTTGTGGTTATTTATTAACCAGTCTTGGAGGTATTTTATAGTTTCCTAACTGGTGTGGTTGAACCACTGGGCACGGGAAGTGTTGACTGTGGATGCTGTTGAGTGCTGTGGGTGTCTGACTTTCTTATGTTTATCAGTGTTTTGTGTTAGCTTAGTGATGGTGGTGGTGATGGCATTGCTTGGGTTATGTCATGGTCACCATTTCTACCCTCATCACCACTTCTAAACACGTCCTCAGGAGTCAACAGTGGGACAGGACCTCCTGCCAAGATGAGACCCAACTCAACCAATTTCCAGAGAGCTAATTATACATGTGTGAAAAAGTAGATAAAAATACTCATATACAAATATGGCTACTCTCCAGGTTAGGATCAGTCACCTGACCTGGTGTTTCAGTTGCCTCATGACATAAAGTAAGTTCGGACATACCCACAGTCCTGCATTCTGCCAAACTACAGACAGTAGAAACCTTCAGGTCAACCTCTCTTTAGAACACAGCCTTCAGGATCAACCCATTCTTGCAATTAGAAGGTGAGATTTCAAATGGAGACTGACTAGACAATCTCTCTCATTATTGGGCTTTGAGAGTAAGTGATGTTTCTGAGTTCCCCTGGGTCACCTCGACAACATTCATACCTCTGGACCTTTGGCCAATTCTCTTTTAGTTGTGTTGCCCGTAGACTGCAAACAGTGATTTTTTTTTTTTTTTTTAAAGAGAGATTTTTGCTATAGGGTACGTGCACTTGCTGGAGAGACAGAGAGAGACAGAAAATGAGAAATCACTCCCCAGGAGGGATGGCCATGCCACAATCCCTTCTCCTTCATTTTCCTCTCAGGATTTTGGGCACCCACACACATGTGCCCATCTTGAGTTTTAAGCCACCAGGCCCAGAGCTTGAACCCACAGTCAGTTATGTGGGAATCCAGTAACCATTATGCCATCTGCTGATCCCTGAACAGTGAATATTAGGAAGCACCATGGCACAGTGTCAAGGTAACAGTGACTGCTAGAGAAGGACCAGTCTGTGTCAGAGATGTGCCTGTTTGCATCAATGCTTTTGCATTCCTTCATCCTTTGAAATGGGGACCTGCTGGGCTCCAGAGAGAATATGGAGCTGTGAACAGGTGATACCTTTGCTCCTTCTGTAGCTTTCTGGGTGCACATCCCTAAGTAGGTGAGAGGGAGCCACACTGAGATCAGAACACAGGTTCCTGAGGTCCTTACAAAGTCTTCCTGGCATGTGCCCGAGTTGGGCTTGTCCTGGGCTGAGACTGGCAGAGAGACTTTCTTGTGCCCCCATGGAGCAAACCTCACAAACAGGCAGCACGCAGCTCAGGTGGGACACCTGTAAGTGTAATAAATCCTTATTGAGTAAATAAATGAATAAGTGGAATAAAAGGAACGTTGATTTTGATTAGATTAATGAAATTCAAATCTTTAACTGTGCCACTTATGAGCTGAGAGACCTTGGGTGAGTTATATAAACTGTCTGAATTTTCTGTGTTCTCATATCTAAGTGGAAATGACAGTGCCTACTTTTCCGACTTGTGAAGTTTTGTTGAAAAAAGCAAAATAAGGAATATGAAGCATGCTACATATTCAGGTACTAAGTGAAGGGGCACTGACATGATTTTTAAGCAAATAGGCATTAGAGCCCTTCATTGAAAAAAACCTCTACCTGGTGCTTTTTGGAATACCATTAGAGATTAATTCCTTTAGCTAAAGGCATTTTCTTATGTACAAAAAATTAAGACATTAGTAGCCATTTATAGATCAGTGTAAAGAGTTTATGTTTTATTAGAATGAGCTTGGAGAAAAAGATGGGAAAGAAATCTTGGAAGAGTCAGGCTTTGAAGAAATGCTGACCCACAGAGATGGGAAAGAGATTTAGAATTTGGGGTCTGCTGTGTTGGGTCCCCGTGTGGCAATCAGGTATTGTCCAGAGACACTAACCTTGAAGTAGACTCTTGAGTTCATTTGACACTGGGTGAGTTCAAAGACACTGGGCCTGTCTTTACTAGCTCAGTACATACAGTGGGAACGGGAGAAACTTGAACTAGTCCTGGTGCTGGGAATGTGAGTGGAGTGGTCTGGTCCAGGCCACCTGGGAGTGGGTCTTCATTCATTCTCTTTAGTCAGGCTTCTGATAAGGTTGAAGAGTTGAGAGACTGATTACACAGTTCTTTGTTGTTTTGTTTTTACATTCATCAGATATTATAGATTCAGGGTTTCTTCCATGCCGGGCACTGGGGAAATGTTGGTAAACAACATAGTTCTTGTCCTAAGGGAACTTTTGGGGTACAGATGAACATAAAATTACAGTTCAGTGTGAGTCTTGTGGTAGGCAGGTTTATGAGAAGGGGAGAGACCTTGTCAGGATTGGAACTCAAAAACAGGGAGCTGACTGTTGCCTAAGAATGTTCTGGAAGTCAGAAATGAGAAAGGCTTAGCATTGTTCAGTATTTAATGAGCTGTTGTGTCCCGAAGAGAATGCTGGTTTCTGTGTGTCACGTAAAAGGATATATCCTTTGAATGATAATGATAATATTTACTGAGCCCTTAACAAATCTGTTAGATACTGTGTCTAGTATATTTCATACTTAATCTACATAGCAGTTTAGCAGAACACAGGCTATTGTTATCACTATTTTAGAGATGAGAAAGCTGAGGCTCAAAAAGGTTAAATAACTTGGCCAAGATCACATAGACCTGTCTGTATTAGAAGAACTGGGGTTTGAATCCAAGTTGCCTGTCTAGAGTCAAAACCAGTGCTCCTTTTTTTTTTTTTTCTTTTTCTTTTCTTTTTTTCTTTTTAAGAGAGAGTTTTGTTATAGGGCTCATGCGCTCATTGGAGAGATAGAAAGTGAGAAATTACCCCCATCCAGGGGTGATAGCCATACCACAATCCCTTCTCCTCCATTCTCTTCTTGGGATTTTGGGCATGCATGCACATGCACCGGGCGTGAGTTTGAAGCCACAGGGTCCAGGACCTGAACTCTAATTGGCCATGTGGGAGTCCAGTGACATAACCATTACACCATCTGCTGGCTTCCCTAAGCATTATCTTAAAGTGTTTTCCTTGCACAGGATGGTAAATATCTTTTATTTATCTTTTTTTATTACTTATTTTTATTGTCTGTGCATTCGCCAGAGTCTGAAAAGGACAAAACATGTGCCAATGCCTACAACATGGCTGTGCAATCCCTTCTCCACTCTTCTATCCTGTCCATATTTGGGCACACGAGCACACACCACCAGGCCAGGATTTGAATCACTGTCAATCATGTGGGACCTGGCTCCAAAGCATAGTCCTTAACCATTTTCCTCCAGGGCTGGCCCCAGGCTGGTAATTTTTATCCCCTGAACTCTTAGTAGACAATGCTGGGGAATTGCTTATATCCTCATGATGCACAGTGGCCTATGGCAAGTGATACAATGTGGTTTGAAGTGTTTTAGGTGTTCCTAGAGAGTGGAAGTGATTTCTAGCAGAAGTAATAGGTGGAGGTAAATCATAAGAGCTGGTAACTGAGTTGTTTCTCCTGGGTGGCTTTTCAAGAGACCCACCTTCCCAGGGGGCTGGTTGGTGCCCACAGATAAAGTGCAACACTCCGTGGGGCAGACCCACCAGGGGAGATTCAGGGTTCACATCCGGAAACTTTCTTGAGTACTTCAGTACCGGTGTGCACCCATGATCTGGGGCTGTTGGGGCTGGAGCTAGATTATGGTGTCAGGACACTGTTGGGAGTGTGGTCTTTCTCTCTCTCACACCCTCTTTCTCACTCAAGGAAAAAATAATTGGAAAAAAAAAAAAAAAAAAAAAAAAAGAAGAGAAAGTCAGTCTTATGTCCCTGATGGCAATCATGTATTCATTTCACAAACATTTGCTAAACACTTGCTTAACACTTGCTTAGGGCCGATGCTGCCCCAACTGGGACTTTGGTGGAACGTGAGAGATGTGGGCCCCTTCTTCCAGATCACAGTGCTGTGCCCCATAGATACCCTGGACTTAGGCCAGTAGTCATGTGGTACCTCCTGCTTCCAGAGCCTGCCCATCAATTCCAGGGGTCAATTTACGTCTGATTCCTTCCATCAAATCCCCAGTGAGCTGCATCCCCCTACCCCTGTTCTCCTGAGGTTCAGTAGGGGTCTTGTCTTGAGCTTAGAGCTAGACGTCATATTAGACTCAGTCTGAAGCTGAGAAGCCAGGCGTGGAATCTGTCACCTGGCTAAGGATGGGCAGAAAACTTTGTTAGGGGCCAGACGATGGTGCAGTGGCAAAACATGACGCTCTGTGAGGCCCACCTTTGTGGGCCAGGTTTGTGTTCAGAGACATCCCTGAGAACACCAGGAATGTGCGTGCCCATGATCTGGAACTGGCTAAAGTGGGGTTTGCTGTCTCTCCCTATCTCTCACTGTGGAAGAAATAAATAAATATGAAAGGAAGGAAATAAGGAAGGGAGAGAGGAAGGAGGACTCTCTGTGGTGAGGGCCAGTGACACAATGTTTATGCAACTGGACCCACTTGGGAAAGTGCTGGATTTATATCCCAAAGTCTTCCTATGCATGTTGGGCGTGTGCATGGGCCTTGTGCTGTAGGCTAACAGAAGCTGGGGGTGGGTTGTGGCAGGAGGGCTCTTTTAGGGTGTCTGTCCCCCACCTCCACTGTGGAAGAAAGCAATAAATATACTGAAAAACCCAGCAGTTCTGTGTTAAGAGAGGAATGGGCTTAATAACTACTTTATAGATCAAGAATATACTTTGTTATTTTGCTGTTATTTCTATTCTATCAAAATGAAGAAGATAATTGAAAAAAAAAATCCAGAGAACCCTAGGGTTTCCAATTAGACTATTTGCAAAAATGAAAACAAACAAAAAACCCCCAAACAAATTACAGTGCTTATTTCAAGATTCTGGCAAACAAAATGTAGTATTCTCTGGAGCTTAAATAAATATACATCCTTTATAGCTTAGGTATCCATTGGCAAAAGGCCATGGAAAATCCAATCAGATATCCAGAAATTCAGACCAAGTGTGGTTCATTTTCTCAAATGGCTTATGTATTTTTGGTTTTTGTCCCTTTTGTATGAGCTAGTCACTTGTGGCAGGTGAGTGACTAGGCCAAATATCATTGACTTTAGCTCAATGTTCTCCTATATTTAAGTTTTTTTTTTTCTTTGTTGTTGATATTGTTCTGTTCACCCTAAAATAATTATTTTCTTTACTTATTGCAATGCGTTATAAATGCTATTTTCAAAGTTTATTAGATCAAACTTACTTTTTCTCAGGGCTTGTTTAATTTATGAAGTTACAAATTGTGTAATGAGGACTCATCATATATTATGCATCTTAAGTGATTTCTTTGTATTTTCAGTCATCAGAAAACACTAGGAGATATCAGGTAGCAAAATACAAATTTTGAACACCCACTTTACTTCTAGCACAGTATACAATGTTCAAATCTCTGTTGCTCTAATGATTTATATGCAAGACAGCCTTTTCCTTTTTTTGCAGGCAATGTCTTAGCAATATGAAGCATTGAAGGGCCACTCTGCAGAGCAGGAGTTAAGTACTGTGCATAGGAAGCTGGATCCCATGACTGACTGGGGTTTGAATCCCAGCTCTGGTAACTTGAAAAATATATCAGGCATGTATGGGTTTGTGCTTCAAATCCCAACAGGGTGGGGAAATGGAGAAGGGATTGTAGTGTGCCCTTGTCCCAATGGGGGAGGGGGGTGTCTTTCTCTCTGGTGAGTGCACATCCCCTCTACTAATTGAAAGAAAGAAAGAAAGGAGTAGTGGAAATTGTATGTTGTATTGAGTTCATATTCAGAGGTATCAGGAGCCAAATTACTTAACATTCTAGTTTGAAATTCTGATTTTAATTCTGGAGAAATTGACTACTAACTGAACAGAGCTCACAGACAATTTCACAGGCTGTTGGCCCTCATTCCTCTGGAGTCCATGGGACCTTCAGGATCCTAGATGCCAGTCCTTTCTGGGCCCCTGGTTCATGGGCATTTGACTTGCACATTGCACAGATGTGCCAAGGGCCCCCATGCTTCATTTAATCACTAGTCACTCCAATGTGAAGTTCATAGTACTTTTTTTCTTTTTCTTTTTTGGAGAGGTTTTTGCTATAGGGCGCGTGCGCTCACCAGAAAGAGAGAAACAGAGAGACAGAAAGCGAGAAATCACCCCCCGGGGAGATGGCCACACCACAATCCCTTCTCCTCTAATCTCCTCTCAAGATCTTGGGCACACACGCACACATGCCTGGCGTGAGTTTAAGCCACCGGGTCCAGGCCTCGAACTGCAGTTGACTACATGGGAGTCCAGTGACATAGCCATTACACTAACTGCTGGTCCCAAGTTCATAGTACTTTTTGAACAAGGGTACCCTCATTTTCATTTTGCACTGGATCTTACAAATCATAAGATTTGTTCTAATGCCCCCTTTTTTTATTGCCAGAAAACACATGTGGGAGAGTGAGAGAGTGTATTTGCGAGTGTGTGCATTCCCCAATGGGGCATGGCCGTGCCACTGTCCCTTTTCCTCCATTATTCCATCCTATCAGGATTTTGGGCATGTGCGCCTGGCATGGTTTTTTTTTTTTTTTTTGAGAGATTTTCACTATGGGGCGTGTGCGCTCGCCAGACAGACAGAGAGAGACATAGAGACAGAAAGCGAGAAATAACCCCCCACGGGGGGTGGTCACGCCACAATCCCTTCTCCTCTAATCTCCTCTCAAGATCTTGGGCACACACGCACACATGCCTGGCGGGAGTTTAAGCCACCGGGTCCAGGCCTCGAACTGCAGTTGACTACATGGGAGTCCAGTGACATAGCCATTACACTAACTGCTGGTTCCCCGCCTGGCATGTTTTTGAAGCCACTGGGACCAGGATTTGAACTGCAGTAGGTTGGCCATGTGGGATTCAGCTCTCTATGCACTGTGCTTAACCACTGCTCTGAGGGCTGACTTGATGATCCCTTTTAATTATAAAACTTTCTTCATCACTCACTTTAGCCTCATATCAAAGGAATTTTAGTGAGTGACTAAAATTTTCTTAGGGTTAGTGATTAAATTTTTTTAATTAAATACTGAAGTTTATTGGGTACTTGAAAGTCTTTTCTCATGAGATATCTCCCCAGGTATGAGCTTACATTTGATAGTATATTGAAAAAAATCTCTGAGACCGTATTATGAAAAAAATTGAGATGTTCCTAGACGTCTGTGATCTGCAGACTTTTTCACTTACTGGATCTTATAAGTAGGCAGTGATCTCTGGATGAATCCAGTACTCTCTAGGCCTGAATCTCAGCCCCACTACTTACTTCTGTTTGTATAATGCTGAGCTTCCATTGATAATCATAAATTGGGGATAATAGTGGTATACCTTGTGTAGGGTTGTGGTGAGGTTTTGATGAGATAAATTGTGTGAGTTTTTCTGTTTGTTTAATGTCTGTTATTTACATATTTTAACATTTTTTTCCTTTATTCATGATAAAGCATGTGTGCACGCATGCAAAAGTCAGAGAGGGAGAGAGAGAAGCACCCCCTCTAGGGTCTGGTCATTCCACGATCCCCTTCCTCCTGTCCTCCAGCCTGTCAGATCATGGGCACTTGCACGTGTTCTTGAAGTGTCTCAGGCCAGCTGGGCCAGGGGTTTGAACTGTTGTTGCCATATGGAATCCAGCTTCTCTTAGTTACTACTGTGCCATGAAGGTGGACCTCTATTGTTTATTAAGTGCTCATAAATGTTAGCTGAAATCACTTAATTTCGGGTTAGTTTTTGCCACTCATATTCATGCTAGATATAATACTTCCAACTCCTGGCTAGATGTCTTTAAAAAATCTGGACCCAACTGTGGTGGCACACAGATTGTACCACTGCTTGGGAGACTGGAAGCTGCATGGAAGGCACAGGTTAGATTCCTGGGTCTACCTGAATGTGTGCCATGTGTGGCTGCACACCAGTAATCCTGGCTAATTAGGAGGCTGGGACAAGAGGATTGCAACACAGTGAGACACTGTCAGAAAAACCTATCCTTATTTCTCCATTTCCATTCTCTGTCTCTCCCTTCTTTACTCTTTTTCTCTCATTTTCCCTGTTTCTCCTTAAAGGAAAAAGGTGTCACAAAGTAGATAGATTAGTGTAAATACTTTAAGAGAACTTTTTCTTTTTCCTTCTTTTTTTTTAAGGAGTGTTGTTTTGAGATAGTGTCCTTGCATTTGGAGGACAGGGATTTCTAAATTTCTTGGTAACTGATAAGTCAAAGCATAACCAGAAACAATGAATACTTGGCATGCTAAATTGAAAAGAGGTAAGAAAGTTCAACACATACACATACATGCAGGCATGAATCCCTTAATTGCTAGAGGTACATGCGTGCGCATGCATACGCGTGCGTGCGTGCGCGCGTGTGAGAGAGAGAGAGAGAGAGAGGAGAGAGAGCGAGAGCAAGAGCAAGCCACCTCCCAGTAGGGTGTGGTCACACCGCAGTCCTTTTTTCTCAATTTCTCCATCCTGTCAGGATTTGGGTCATGCACACACATGTGCCAGGGGTGCTTTTGAGATTCAAGCCAGTACTGGGATTCAAACTGTAGCTGGCCATGTGGGATCCAGCTTTCTTAACCACTGCACTGTGGGGCTGGCTCTTCATGGTCTTTTCTACATGGTCCAGTGAAGCTACCAAAGAGGAAGTGCTTGCTCATACATTTTCTTCTCTGGTGTCTTCAATTCGTAGGCCATGTCCCTGCAGCAACTTAGGGCCCTCATTGCAAGGTGTGCTGGGAGAAGGGTGTATGTGACAAATAAATGAATGTTTGGCCTGAATAGCAGTAATGAGGAGAGGATAAAAAGGGGGTGAAGAGGAGACATCTATGATTGAGCATTAGGTGAAAGCCATTTTTTCATCAGGTTTGAATTCAGCAAAGCAATTACAGTGATACTAGTCCAGTTTCCAATTAGGAGAATCAATGACTTTAACTATGAGGATAAAGGTTTGTAATGCTTAAAGGACTCAGTCACACTTGTAGCCTCTTTTATGTAATAATTTTTCAGTTTGACAACAGAAAAGAGACTGAACAAAATTCCTTCCTTTTATGAAGCTGGTAACATAATGGAACTCCAGCTTTTCATGTGATTGTTGCCCTTATAAAATGGAATGATTTTCATAATGGTGCCATCCAAATCAATGTATGTTTAAGAGCATTTCTCAACTAATTAAGGCTCACATATTCAGTAATGGTATAATTGGCTAGTTGGTCATTTTCCCATCTCTTTTGGGTTAAAAATGAATGGCTTTTGAGGTTCAGAGGAAAACAATAAAAGTATATGCCTGTGTGAAGTAGCTGGTACATTTTAGGAGTCTCTTCCATTTTGATTTAGTTGAAAGCCTTTCTTTTCACTTTAGGCTTAAAAATAAAAAGGAGATAGAAGTGAAAAGAAGAACTGGGTGTGCCTTGAAAATAATAGTAAAAGAAGGTCAGTTTTGTGCATATGCTGAGCCTGCACAATGGGCCCAGCACCTTTCAAAATTGTGGAATTAATGCTGTTCCCTTCCTGGTGTAGGCACAGCTGGACTTAGGCCACTTTGGCAGGAATATCTGGATGCTGTGAAGCGTTATCTTGGGTAGCATTTTTTTTTTTTAATGGAAGGTAGGAAGAACAGGAAAAACAGCACTTTATTGTGTAATAGGACATTTGTGAAGATTCTTTGTAATCAGGCTTAGCATAGGGGATGCATCCCACAGTCCTCGCTTTGCTATGAGCAGATGGAGAGAGAGTTTGAACTTTCAAGCTTCAGAAGGTCAAATCTGGAGAGGGCCTTGTGAACATCTTGTTCTTTGATCATGTTGAGAAAACAGAGGCCTGGGTAGGCTCAGCACCTTCTGTAAGGCCGCATAGCAAGCAAGTGACTTGTTCAGTCCAAGTTTTGTGAGTTTTTTTGTGCAGGGCACTTTCCAATATCGCATTGGGATTTCAGATACTGAACTTCTATGGGGTCAGAAATGTGCTTGGATTATCCTTTGTCATGATTATTACTGACTTAAATCTTCCTTCTTCTTGTTCTAATAATTTCTCAGCAGCTGACTCAGGGAGGAAGTGTAGTATTGTGGTCAGGAGCCCCTATCTTAAGCTTACATGGATTACATGGAGTACCAGATGTAAAGTTCCTAGCACCATTTCTGTCTCAGATGGTAATGTCAGAATGGACAAGGATGCTTGTTTGGGGGGCCCAAAATCGGTTCACACCACTTACTGTAAAGAAATTAAACTTGGTAAGTATTGAATAGAATTTATTCAGTGAAGCTAACAGTGTGTAGAGAGAGGACTGGAGTCTATAACCATCCCCACAGTATTGGGCAAGATACAAAACTTACATAGGGAAAAAGATCAGTGCGGGATACATTTAGAAACAAAGGGCAAGTTTCTTGCTTTTAGGGAGCAAAATGGTGAGGAAATGAGGAGGTTTGGTCATTGTCTTTGGCAGGATCATACAGCAACTTGATAGGGTCAGGGGGCAGTCACTGCTTGGGAGGCAATTTTCCTTCCAGGCATTCAGGGCAGGGCCGAATGACCTGTTTCTCTTCTCTGAAAGCAACTTAAGGATAAACAATGATTAACAAGGCAGCAAAGCAAAGGGAATCAGTCAAGGCAATTCTTAGATACTCATTTAGAAGCAGTGAGGGTCTAGGTGTAGCTTTGCAATGAATAAGCAGATGAAATCTTCAGGTGGGAGAAGGCTGGTAGTGCCTTTCCCCTTCCCTCTCTATAACCAGGTATCTGTAAAGACTCGCAAGGTCACTGTTAACTTCCATTAGTTAAGCATTAGGGTCCATGTATTGTGAAGGTGGTAAAAGGTTAGGTTTTGTAAGACTCATTGTGAAGTATGAGATAGCAAGGTTAAAGACTAATTTTCCTGAGGTTTAAACTATTAAGATGAACTCCAAGAGTAAGTACAATATAGAATCACTTTTTTTTTTTTTTTACCTTATGGCTCAGTAACAGAAGTGCTTAATTTCATACCAGTCCTTATTGTCATGAGCTTAGTGAAACCGAGTGGGTATTATTTCATGTGCTTGATGGCTGTGTTACCATCTTCCTGGCTTTCCTGCCTGAGGGAACCGATTATCTTTCTGGAGACAATGTATGGGAGGATCTCTTGCCTGCAAAATAATTGTTAGTTTAATTTTTGTTTTTTGCTTGGTGATTTATATTTGTGGATTAGGGGTATCTGGGGGCTGACATGATGAGATAGACTGTGGAGATGATAGACATTTTATGCAGGCTTAATTAATTCCTGTTGTCTGTTAGAGAGTCCATGGCTCTCCTAAGCCCTTACCAACGACGTGTGTGTGTGTGTGTGTGTGTGTGTCTAGGTAGCAATTTTAGAATGAACCCATGTTGAGTATTGGGCTTCATTCTTTTTTTTTTTTTTTAAGAATTATTTTATTTAACTTTATTTTAATTTGACCAGAGGGGGGAGGGAGGGAAGGAGGGAAGGAGGAAAAGAGAAAAAGAGAGAGAGAGAGAGCGCGAGCGAGCAAGTGAGAAAGTAAGCTGTCAGGTCTGGGACTCCACCCGCGGTCAGCCATGTGGGAGTCCAGCATCCTTAACCACCACGCCACCTGCTGGCCCCATGGGTTTGGTTCTTAATAAACTGCTACCAAGTTGACATAGCCTTATTCTCTCATGTTTTTCCCTGCTTGGCTCTGGTGCTAACTTTTTTGAGACAGGACTTTTGTAAGTTACGTGTAATTTTCACAGCTAGGAAAATATATTCCCTTTAGGCCAATTCTCAACTTTTGTAAGGAGACAATGCACACTTTTCAGAATTGATTATACAGTCTGAGGTTTTTTTTTTTTTTTTTTTGCTTGTTTTGAGAGAGATTTTTACTAGAAGGTGTATGCACTTATTAGAGAGACAGAGAGACAGAAAGTGAGAAATCACGCCCTGGTGGGGGGTGGGGATGGCCATACCCAGTCCCTTCTCCATTCTCCTCTCAGGAATTTGGGCACACATGCACATGCAACAAGCATGAGTTTCAAGCTGTTGGATCAGGGACTCAAACCGTGGTGGACCACGTGGGAGTCAGCACCTTAACCACTGTGCTACCTGCTGGCCCTAACACAGTTTGAGTTTTCTGAAGGTCATGGAATGGTATACAGAAACAGCCCAAGTTCATTGTTGCAGCCTGGTCAGTTTTCACTGTCTGGTTAATTGGATAGTTTCAGATGTGCCAATTAGCCTGGGTGAGGAGTGTGTTTAATTGGTAGAAATGATGAGTTTGGTGTTACCATTCATTCCCAGACTAGTTTTCAGAATGCAGACTTGACTTTTCAGGTGACTTGTACATTTAAAGTAAAACTTTTTAGAAAAAAAAAAAAACTTTTCCTACATACTCATACATCTTCATTTCTGACACTAACTCACTGCAGTTAGCAGACTACAGAGATTGAGAACTCAGTCACAAAAACTGACATGTGTGTCCTACCAACTGGCTATAAACTGGGGGTTCCCAAGACCCCCTCTTCTGGTCTGATAGTTTCCTGTAATGGTTCAAAGAACTCTGGGAACATGTTTATCAGTTTATTACAAAGGCTATTACAAAGAGTACTGATGAACAGTCAGGTATATAGGGCGAGGTCTAGGAGGGTCTTGAGCATATGAGTTTCTGCTCTCCAGGAGGTGTGGGTGAACCAACCCAGAAACTCTCTGATCCCCATCATTTACGATTTTTGTGAAGATTGTAGTGTATCAGGGACCAGCAGTCAACGTAATGGCTATGTCGCTGGACTCCAACATAGTCGACCGCGGTTTGCGTCCTGGACCCAGTGGCTTAAACTCATGCCAGGCGCGTGTGCGTGCGTGCCCAAGATCCTGAGAGGAGAATGGAGGAGAAGGGATTGCGGCGTGGCCGTCCCCCTGGGGGGCGATATCTTGCTTTCCGTCTCTCTGTCTCTCTCTGTCTGTCTGGCGAGCGCACGCGCTCTATAGCAAAATCCTCTCCAAAAAAAAAAAAAAAAGAAAAGATAGATTAAATCATTGGCCATTGGTCATTAACTCAGTCTCTAGCTTCTCTTCCCTCCCTGGATCTTGGGGGGCAGGGCTGAAAGTTCCAAACCTTTAACCATAGGAGTGATTTTCCTGGCAACCAGCACCCTTACTGAAGCTGCCTTAAGGCCCCCTCCCACCAGCCATCTTTCTAGCATACCAAAAGAGACTCTTACCACTCCTGAGTATCAGGATCTTAGGCCTGTGTGTGCCCTGTGTTTTCTGTCATCTGACCTAGGAACTGAACCCTGATCTTCCGTATGGCTTGTAGCATTGCAGAGCATTGTGTTCCCACTACATTATAGCAAAGGGGCCAAGATCTGAGATTGGAAGCCAGGTCTTTTAAATTCCCAAAAGTTTCCCTGTAATACTGTTCAGATGTCACCCTAATAAAACTCACTTAAGGTCATACTGCATAACTTAGGTGACAGGAAGTAGTTTTTGAGCTGAACTATTTGTTATGATGAAATAATTGAATTAGGTAAATATTAAATCCTTTGTTTTAGCATTTACAGATTTAAATACAATTAGAATAGATCTTTCCAAAAATTTTTTTTCAATTACTGTAAAAAGTCTTCTGTGGTAAAACTAATTTTGGTAATAACAGAATGAGAACTGAGAGAATATCCAAGCAGAAAAATGGATATATAATTTCATAAATGCTCAGAATAAAGTCTTTTTTTTTTCAGCAACAAATGAAATGACTGACAACTGGGGAGATACCAAATTGACTAACTTAATGCCCATTGCTTGGACTTTATATTAGCAGGTCTTTATTTCTACAGACATGAGGAAATATGCTGTTAAATATGTTCATTTCAAGCCGTTTCAAACTTGAGAGTTACTTGAAATTTTTTTTTTGACGTATCATTATCTCATTCCTACATAGTACACATATA
The DNA here is from genome assembly GCF_000334495.1 of Tupaia belangeri chinensis. Classification (NCBI taxonomy): domain Eukaryota; kingdom Metazoa; phylum Chordata; class Mammalia; order Scandentia; family Tupaiidae; genus Tupaia; species Tupaia belangeri. The sequence goes on along the minus strand of NW_006159757.1, from coordinate 1,074,732 downwards.
CACAGTATTAGAGAAATAAATATTGAGGAAATTGCATATTGGGAGTTAAGTATACTTAGGATCTCTTATGAATAGACAGCACGAAAATATCCTTCTAAAATCTTTAAAACAAATAGGTTTAAACATTCTACTTACAGAGCTAACATTATACTTAATGGTGAAATAATGACTGCATCTCCCTGCATCTCTCTATTCTAGCCACTTCTGTTCAATATTGTACTGGAAGTTCTAACCAGGCAGTGAGAAGATAAACAAAAAGGCATCCAGATTGTAAAGGAAGAAGTGAAACTGTCTATTTGCAGAGGACATGATGCTGTAGAGAGAAAATCCTAAGGACTTTTCTAGATAACTATTAGATCTAATAAATTACTTCATCAAGGCCACAAGATACAATATCAATATATAAAAAAACCCAATTATGTATCTGTATGTTAGCAATGAATCATCTGAAAATGAAATTAAGGAAACAATTTCACTTATGGTAGCATCCATAAGAATAAAGCATTTAGGAATAAATTTAACCAAACAAGTGCAAGATTTGTACACTGCAAACTACAAAGCATCATTGAAAGACCTTATCAAGGGACCAGCATATGGTGTAATGGTTACTTTGCTGGACTCCTATGTAGTTGAGCACAGTCTGAGTCTCTGACCCAGGAGTTTAAAACTCACGTGGGCACGTGTGAGTGCATGCCCAAGATCCTGAGAAGAGAACGGAAGAGAAGGGATTGCAGCATGGCTATCCCTCCCGGGGGGGGGGGGGGGGATTTCTTACTTTCTGTCTCTCCAGCAAGTGTACATTCCCTATAGCAAAAATCTCTCTCAAAAAAGAAAAAAAAAGACCTTATCAATGAAAGACCTTATAGTGAAGATCTAAATAAATGGAAAGGCATTTTGTGTCTGTGGGCTGAAAGACTTGACATTGTTAAAGTAGCAAAACTCCCCAAATTTATCTACAGATCTAACACAATACCAAAATCCTAGTTACCTTTTTGCAAAAATTGATAAGCTGATCCTAAAATGCATATGAAAATTCAGGGACCCAAAATAGTCAAAATAACCTCGAGAGAGAAGAACAAGGTTGGAGGACTCACGACTTGATTTCAAAACTTACTACAAAGCTATATTCATCAAGAAAGTATGGTGTGGAACCAGCAGATGGTGTAATGGTTATATTGCTGGACTTCCACATGGATAACTGTGATTCGAGTCCCAGACCCAGCAGCTTGAAACTCATGCAGGCACCTGTGCATGCGTCCCCAAAATCCTGAGAAGAGAGTGGAGGAGAAGGGATTGCGGTGTGGCCATGTCCCTTGTTGGGGGAGAGCATTATTTTTCCCTTTCTGTCTCTGTTTTTTTCTTTGGTGAGTGCATGCACCCTATAGCAAAAATCCCTCAAGAAAGAAGAAGAAAGCATGATGATGTTGTACAGATTGATACATAGATGAATGGACTACAATTGGCAGCCCAGAAATAAGCTCTCACATTTATAGTCTATTGATTTTTTTTTTTTTTGAGAGGTTTTTGCTATAGGGCGGTGCGCTCACCAGAAAGACAGACAGAGAGAGACAGAAAGCGAGAAATCAGAGAAATCATCCCCCAGGGAGGATGGCTGCGCCACAATCCCTTCTCCTCCATTCTCTTCTCAGAATCTTGGGCACGCACACACACACACACACACGCGCCCAGCAAGAATTTAAGCCACCGGTTCCAGGACTTGAACCGTAGTCAACTACATGGGAGTCCTGCGACATTGCCATTACACTAACTGCTGGTCCCAGTTTATTGATTTTTGATGAAGGTGCTAGGCTAGCTATTTTAGTGGGGGAAAAAAATAGTCTTTTCAACAAATGGTGCTGGGACAAATGGATATCTACATACAAAACAATGAATTTAGACCATTTCCTTACACCATATACAAAAGTTAACTCAAATAGATCAAAGATGAGGCCTGGTCATGGTGGTGCACAGGTAGCACCTCTGCTTGGGAGACTGGAAGCTACAGGGAGTCTAAGTTTGTTTCCCAAGCCAACTCGAATATGCCAGACATGGTTGTGCTTGCCTATAATGTTAGCTAATTGGGAGTTTGGGGCAGGAGAGTCATGACACATGTCAAAAATCCTTCTTGGGACCAGGAGTAAGTGTAATGGCTATGTCGCTGGACTCCCATGTAGTCCACTACGGTTCCAGTCCTGGACCTGGTGGCTTAAGCCGGGTGTGTGTGCGTGCATGCTCAAGATACCCAAGAGGAGAGTGGAGGAGAAGGGATTGCGGCGTGACCATCCCCCCTGGGGGGTGATTTCTCACTTTCTGTCTCTCTGTCTCTCTTTTTCTTTCCGGTGAGCGCATGCGTCCTATAGTGAAAACTTCTCAAAAAAAATAAAAAAAAAGACTTCTGTCTCCCTATTCCATCTTTCATGAAGGAAAAAAGATCAGTGACTTAAATATAGGAGCTTAAACTATAAAACTTTTAGAAGAAAAGATAGGCATAAGTCTTCATGCCTTGAAAGTGCAAATAACAAAATATTGATAAATTATATTTCATCAAAATTAAAGAATTTTGTGCCTCAAAGGATACCATCAAGCTAGTGAAAAGACAACCTACAGAATGATGATTTTTTTTTAAATCTGATGAGACTTGAATCTAAAATATGTTAAAAGCTCTTATAATCAACAATTAAAAGGCAATGGAATTAAAAGTGGACAAAAGGTCAGGTAACACAGTACCCTGCAGGGCTGGAAGTCACTTGGTAATGATGGGTGTAGGTCCCCAGGTTGGTGTGAAAATAAGCTGGGAACATGCACAGGCACTCAGGATCCTGAAGAGTTGAAGGACTGAGTAAAGGAGATTTTGGCATAATGAGATCCTGTTAAGGGTGCTCTCTTTCTGTTTCTTTCATGAACATGACATCATTAAAAGGAAAAAAAAGATCTGAATAGTCATTTTTCCAAAGAAGAAATACATATGTCCAATAAGCATGTGAAAAGATGCTTGGTATTATTAACCATCAGGGAAATGCAAATACAAACTACTTCACACTCACTAGTGTGATTAGTTTAATAAAAAGACAGATAATAACAAGTCTTGGTGAAGATGTGAAGAAATTGGGACCCCCTCATGCTGGTGAGAATGTAAAACAGTGCAGCTGTTTTGGAAATCAGCCTGGCACTTTCTCAAGAGTCAACACAGAGTTACCATATGAGCCAGCCATTTCACTCCTAGGTATATACCCCCCAAAATGAAAATATTTGTGTGTACAGAGACTTGTACCTGAACGTGTATAGCAGCATTGTTTATAGTAGCCAAAAAGTGGAAACAGCCCAAAAGTTCATCCAGTGATGAATGGAAAAACAAAGTATAATATATTCATACAGTGATGTAATTGTCCATAGAGAGGAATGAGGCGCTGATATGCTACAATTTAAGGATGAGTCTAGTAAACATTTTGCTAAGTGAAAGAAGCCACTCATATATTCTGTTCACATATGCATAGTCACAGAAATTACATATTGATTCCACTTATATAAAATGTCCAGCATAGACAAATTTGTAGAGACATAGATTAGTGGTTTCCTAGGGCTGATGGGTAGGAGGGTGTATGGTTGAGGAGAAATGAAAAATGGTGGATGAAATTTATATGTGTGGTTTTTTTTTTTTGGGTTGATGAGAATGTTCTGGAATTTATTGTGATCATTGTATAATTATGTAAGTATTTGTAAAACCCATTAAATTGTATACTTTAAATTGGTGAATTATATTTTAATAAAACTTTTACACAAAATGAAATTATCTGTCTGTGTGGGTACTGAAATTTCCTATGGTAGATGAAAATGGGAAACACTCATTTAATAATATGACATTTATAAAATAAACTATAGCACATGAGTATAATAGGATACCCTGCAGACTTTAAATTGTGATGCAGAATATTGTGTAAGGACATGATAAAAGAATATCTCCTTAAATAATAGGAAATAATTGTTATTTACAAATAATAGTATATAATATACTATTTAATGTAAAAATAATTTATAAAATAATATGATCCCAATTTTGTGGAAGACCATCTATAATTAAGTATAGGGACAGGGTTAGAAGTATATCAGTTATATTAACAGCCATCATCTCAAGGTGTTGAAATCACATGACTTTAATCATCATCTTATTGCCTTGCTGTATTTCCTAGATATTTTATACTAATCATGGATTAGTTAGCAGAAAAAGAAATTTTAAGTAAAATTTAATACTTTAATAAAATAATAATAATTAGCACCAGCAGTTAGCATTATGGCTGTGTCGCTGGACTCCCATGCAGTTGACTGCCGTTTGAGTCCCGGACTTGGTGGCTTAAACTCACGCTGGGCACATGTGCATGTGTGCCCAATATCCTGAGAGGAGAATGGAGGAGAAGGGATTGTGGCATGGCCATCTCCCTGGGGGGTAATTTCTCGCTTTCTGTCTCTCTATCTCTGTCTGTCTCTCTTTAGGGCATGCACCCTATAGCAAAAACCTCTCAAAAAAATAGTAATAATCTAGAACTCAGAAGATAATTTAAACCTTGCATCTTTCATTTTATAGTTGTTACTATTCACAACAGTAGTGGCTTCCATGCTTTGACACACATACATAAACATACGTTTTTCATATAACATATATAGTAGCTAACTTTCATTGAAGACTTGAAAAAGTGTATAATACGTAAGGACATTGGAAGCTTTGAAAGTTATTATATATGAGGATACTTTAAAAGTTCATGGTAAGGGGAACTGGCAGGTCGGGTAGTAGTTGGGGTGCTGGACTCCCACTTTGCTGACCATGGTTCAAGTCCTAGACCCAGCAGCTTGCTTTCTCATTTTCCCTTTCTCTCAGGTCTAATTAAAAAAATAATAATAACAACAAATAAAATTAAAGAATTTTTTAAGCAAAAGTTTATGGTAGGGGAACAGGAGATGGCATGGTGGTTAAGGTGCTAGACTCTCACATGACTGACTGGGATTTGAGTCCTCGATCTCACCAGGTGCATGTATGTATGTGCCCGCTCAAAATCCCAGGAGGAGAATGGAGGAGAGGGAATTGCGGTGTGACCATCCTCCTGGGAGGTGATTTCTCACTTTCCCTCTCATTGTCTCTCTGTCTCTCTTTGACAAGTGCATGTGCCCTCTGGCAAAAATCTAAAAAGAAAAAAAAAAAAGCACTCCTATGGCAAAAATCTTTAAAAAAAAGTTCATGGTGAAATGGAACTCAAGAATGAGTTTATAGGCCACGTGGAAGCACAGTGGTAATAGAATTGGACCCACATGAGAAAGGTCCTGGGTTTGCATCCAGTGACCTCCTTGAGAACACTGGCTGTGTGTAGTCTATGATCCAGGCTGGGTGAGAGTGGATCTCAGTATGAAGACTCTATTGGAGATGCCTATCTCTCTCTCTCTTTTTTTTTCTTTTATGGAAGAAATGAATAAACAAAAAAAAATGAGTTTTTTGGTACAAATTTTTTTTTTCTTTATTCTTTTTTTTGGAGAGGTTTTCGCTATAGGGCACGTGCGCTCGCCAGACAGACAGAGAGAGACATAGAGACAGAAAGCGAGAAATCACCCCCTAGGGGGGGTGGTCACGCCGCAATCCCTTCTCCTCCATTCTCCTCTCGGGATCTTGGGCACACACGCACACGCGCCCGACGTGAGTTTTAAGCCACTGGGTCTGGGACGCGAACCGCGGTCGACTACGTGGGAGTCCAGCGACATAGCCATTACGCTAACTGCTGGTTCCTCTATGAACTTTTTGAAGACACCTGGTATATGTTATCATTGTGTTGTAATAATTGCTCAGTCAGTGCCAACTGTCTTCTGTTGGAATGTTTTAAAAAACTGGGCCAAGGGGCCAGCAGATGGCATAGAGGTGCTGAACTCCCACATGGTCAACTGAAGTTCAAGTCCCGGACTCGGCTTGAAACTCACATCAGGTGCATGTGTGCGTGCCCAAAATCCTGGGAGGAGAACAGAGAAAGGATTGTGGTGTGGTCATCCCCCTGGGGGTGATTTCTTACTTTCCCTCTCACACTCTCTCTCTCTCTTTCTGGCAAGCATACATGCCCTATATGGCAAAAACCCTAAGGGGAGGGTGGCAGAAAACCATCTTTCTTTCTGCCTGCTCCCATCCATTATCAAATTGATCTAGTGGGTGAGTGATCAAAAGCCTGAGTAGAGCTGAGACCCCAGCTCACTCTTGGGGTAGAGCTGAGATCCCAGCTCACTCTTTGCTGAGCCTCCCTCCTTTCTGTAGGCAACTTGCCAGACTGTGTCTTCGCTTGTGCTGTGTGTGGCTTGAGGTGTTCCTTGAGTGGATTCTCAGGAGATGTTCAGGATCTTCTCCTGTCAAGTATTCCAGGGAGAAGACATCTTCATCTGGTGGGTCCTTCACTGATATTTTAGGAGATGGTTTTGGGTTCCAGGCTGTTTCCCCCCCAAATTGGGAGGAGAATTCCAAGTCCTTGTTACTATGGAATTTTACTTGAGCCAGTCTTGAAACTTAGAGTTTTTCCACTTTTGACTTTACCCTAGATTCCAGCTTCTAGATCCCATTGTCTACAAACTGGTGTCAAGTACAACTTAGTAAAAGCAGAGGGAAAGAAAAAACAAAATCTGAACTATGTTGATGTGGCTTCTTTCCCCAAGGACAGTATTTTTGGCAGTATTAGTGTTTGTTGACTCTGTTGGGGGCTGTCAAGAGGTACAAGAAGACTTAACTATTTGCTAATTGCAGAGGTTAAAAGCAAAAGCAAAAATAGGCTTCATCTAATGTACTTTTTAAATTAATAAATTGTTAGAAATGGAGTCTTCTGGGGTTTTCACCGACAGCTCTGTGATTGCCTCAGGCTGGAGGTCTCACCAGTTTTTCCAATTAACTGTGTTGTGGCATCCATGTTGTCTACTA
>NW_006159757.1:1059362-1067647 GCF_000334495.1 Tupaia belangeri chinensis | reverse complement strand
AAAGAAAAATATCACACCATTTAGAAGTCATGAGATGCAGCATGAATGTGATTTTGTGACCACACTTTCCCCCTATGTCCCAGTCACAACACATGTTGTTTTAAGAAGCCCATTGTCTGAACCCTGGAGAAAGATGAGACTTGTGATTTCAGTTGTGAAGCACATTGTCATTAAGTCTGTGTCATTTATAGTGAGATGGAAATCCCACTACTCACCATGCTCTGCAGAGGGTTCCTCTTGGCCTGTCAGTTTCATTCTGCAGAGGAGGCAAGCACAGCTGTCTTGTGTGCCCAATAGCTTCTGCTTAGAGAAGGGGCTGATTATTGCAGTTTCTGGTGATTGCTGTCAGCTCCAGATTTAAGTGCTCTGCGCACCAGGGTGGTCTCAGAGTATGGGGTCTGTTTGTGTTTGCATAAGGACACATTATGAGCTGGATGGCTTGGGTGGCAGGGTGTTGGCCTCTGTGTTCCACATGTGTTCTATGCTGTGCCAGTCCTGTGCCTGTACTTGGACCTAGGATTTTGCTCTCTTCACTGCTCTCGGGATAGACTCTTGGGGTATCAGAGACTCTGGAAAAATCCTGACACGGGAGGTGGGGGTGTGTGTGTGTGGCCAGAGGTGCCTTCCTCAGGCTTTGTGGAGGGATGCTGAGTGTGAGAATGTGATTCGGTATGTATGTATGTATGTATGTATGTATGTATTTATTTATTTATTTAGGAGAGGTTTTTGCTATAGGGCGCGTGCGCTCGCCAGATAGACAGAGAGACATAGAGACAGAAAGCGAGAAATCACCCCCCAGGGGGGATGGTCACACCTCAATCCCTTTTCCTCCATTCTCCTCTCGGGATCTTGGGCACACATGCACACGTGCCCGGCGTGAGTTTTAAGCCACCGGGTCCGGGACGCGAACCGCAGTCGACTACGTGGGAGTCCAGCGACATAGCCATTATGCTAACTGCTGGTTCCCGTGATTCGATATCTTTAAAAAATAATGATTTTTATTTAACTTTATTTATCCATTTATTTTAATTTGACCAGAAAGGAAAAGAGTGAGACAGAGAGAAAGTGAGAAAGCAAGCTGCAAGGTCTGGGACTCAAACCATGGTCGGCCAGCACCGTTAACCACCATGCCACCTACTGGCCCTGTGACTTGGTTTTTCTACAGTGCCATGGGACGCTGACTTGGAGCAGCCAAGTGGCTTCTTCCAGGCCCGAGTGAGAATGTGACCTAGTTATTGTGCTTCTCAGCACATTGGCAGAATAGTCAGACCTCGCTTCCTCCCTACTCACAGCAAGATGAATTCCGCTGAGCCCCTTGGAGGCTGGAGGGCTGGTTTTAGTAACGTGCCCTTTCCTGGCTGGCGACTGTCCAGTTATTTTGGGTGAGTGTTAATGGCCATGAGCTTGAAAGTTTTATTTATAAGGAAACTCTCTCTTTTGACGCAGTGTCCTTGTCAGCTATAGTATCTGTCTGAAGCTGCTTCCTTTTTGAAGAGCACTGAGAGCAAAGTGGTCACAAATTTCATGGTTTTGGATTGCCACCTGTGGTCTTTGAATCTTTTCTTTTTGTTTTGTTTTGCCTTTTTGATGCCTTCCATCTGGATTTAGTTCAAGGGAGGGGGTGAATGCAGTATATGTACTCATAGAGGAAGCTCTCTTCCAGTCGTAATGAGAAGGCTTTCTCTTCTGTGGGTGCTTTTAGTGCTACCAATGGGAGTCACTGCTGCATAGTGCAAGGTGGGTTTAACTTCAGGAGATGACCGGTGGTCCTGGATGTGATTTCTTTGCGGGTCCTGTGTATGACCAATAAACTACTCTGGAGGAATGAATAAGCAATATGTATTCTTCCAATTTGGATAATAATTTGTCACCCGGAGTTTCATGTTTTGGAATTTGATGTTGGGTGGTGGTAAGGTTTCCTGGGTGGTGATTGGACTGTGGTGATTGCATCATGGTAGCAATACTCATGAGTAGGTTGATGATGTTTTGAGAGACCCAGTGAATTTTGGTTCTTATGAGAAGGGGTTAGTTCTCATGAGAGCTGGTGGCTCTAAGAGAGAGATTGTTGCCCATAGCTGATTCTCTGGGCACACACCTGCCATTCACTGTGCTTCCATCAGCTTTGTTATAGGCAAGCCCGATGCCAGGCCTATGCATTTGGACTTTCCAGCTGCTACACTTGTGAAGCAGTAAACCACTATTTCTTCATAAATCACTTGGTCTCAGGTATTTCTGTAATAATGTAATAACAGACTAAGATATGTATACCGTATTTTTCCTTTTATAAAGCGTGGTCTGCCCATCTTCAAGGCCAGTGCCAAATTTTCCATCTATTTGGTGGTAACCAAAAGAAAAGCTCTCAAGTGGTTCGGTCTCTATCTTACTTAGAAGGAATCTTCTCTTATAGGTAGAAGGAACCTTTATTATCTCTTATCTACATCTATCTTTTTTTTAATTGCCAGCTGGTACATATGCTCACCAGAAAGGAGACAGGGACAAAGAGAAAAAGGGAGGGAGGGAGAGAGAGAGAGAGAGAGAAAGGTAGATAGATAGAGAGACTATATCATACCTCGATAGGGTATAGTCACATTACATTTTTCTTTCATTTCTCCATCCTGTCAGGATTTTGGGCACATACATACATGCACTTGTTGTATTTTCCAAACTGCTGGGGCTGGGACTTGAATCGTCATGTCAGACTGACCACATGGTGGTCAGCCATGTGAGATTTGGCTCCCTAAGTTCCTGTCTAGTCACCGTGCTAAAGGAGGCTGGCCCATGTATCTACCTTTATCCCCTTGTTTTGCAGAGATTGAACAGGCACAGAAAGTTAAGCGCATTGTTCAGAATCATGCAACTGCTTAAAATAGGGCCCGGTATGCCTGGGAAAACCTTGAACTGCAGGGCCAGGGTATAACCTGACATCTAGCAGTGCTGAAGACAACATGTGTTTCCAGACTCCCAAGTCCCTTACAGTCATGTTAAGTGAGAGCAGAAGCATATAGTCTAATGTGTAAATGTAAAGGGAGGAAAGGGAAGCCCAGGGAATTGAGGGACTTGCCCAAGGTCACACAGCTAGCTGGTCCTGGTCCGCCATGCAGGTCCAGCTTGCAATCATTCTGGCCCACTTGATTCACAATGTTCTTAGGCTAACGTACATGAATATAGAATGCTGTACCTCATTTTGACTGTATGAACTAAATCGATGAGATTCAGTATGGAGTTAACTAATGTGCTCAGAGTGCACCAGGCAGGCAGGAGATGGGAAGGGGGTCTGTGCTCAGTTCTAGCAGACTCCAGAGCCTGTGTGTTGAGCCAACTCTAGTGTTCAATCAAGAGCAAGGAAAACCTTTTCTTGGGGAATGGTATGTTGATACCTCAGTCTTTTGGCTGTAAGGGCCCTGGAGGAAAGATTTAACTTCTGTTTTAAGTCTTATTTTTGCCTGGATTCTTGTTATTCTCAATACAAAATAAGATACTTTAACTTCAAGTCTGTTTGGGGCATTAGGGACAGGCTGTAGGTGTGCTTTTTCCTGATTAAATTGGACTCACGATGTAAATTAACCATCTAGAGGATTGTCTCTGAGAATTCCTAAAGCTGTCTTCAGTTGGTAGCACATATAAAAAAAATGCATCAAGCAAGAAATCAGTCTAGCTATCTTCTATTCAGGGTTTCCACAGGAAGGCCATTTCACCCCAGCTGGGATCACTGGTTGCTTTTCACTTTCTTAATTCTTTTGCCAATTTTCCAGATGCCTTTGGAAATTCATGCTGACTGTTTTTTTTTTTTTTCCTTTCATTCCTTTTTGAGTACTGAATATTTTTTCCGTCACTACTTAAACTGGCATGAATATAAAATATTCCTTTTCAGGATGATGATTTTCAAATGTTTCTTAAAGAAAAACAAAACACCCCCGTTGGTTAAATTTAGGAGGCCTGTTAAAATGTCCTTATAGTGCCAGCAGGTGACTTTGAGATTGAAAATTGTATCTTCTCCACAGTGCCTTGTGCAGTGCATTGCAATAGCAAGCATAAGTATGTCTGGGTCACTAGCACTGAATCAACCAGACTCAAAATACAGTGTCGCCCTAAGAACAGTCTGGGCTGTCTGCACTAAGTTTCTGTTTCATTAACAATCAACGTAAGTGAAAATAGTGAAATGATTTGAAAATAATATGAATGGCAAATATAACAAATTCAGTTTATTTTTAAAAAAGAATTACTTAGCTTTATTTATTTATTTACCTACTTACTTACTTACTTTAATTTTGACCAGAGAGAGAGAGAAAGAGAGAGGAAGGGAGGGAGGGAAAGCAAGAAGCAAGTTTCCAGGTCCAGGACTTGATACACAGTCGGCCATGTGGGAGTTCAGCGCCTTTAACTACCGTACCACCTGCTGGCTTCACAAATTCAATTTATTATTTAATATTTTTTTATTGTGGCAAAATATGTAAGTGTGCCATTTAATCATTCTTAAGTAGATAGTTCAGAAGCCTTAAACATGTTCACAATGTTGTATAGCTCCAGAACATTTCTTTCTTTCTTTCTTTCTTTCTTTCTTTCTTTCTTTCTTTCTTTCTTTCTTTCTTTCTTTCTTTCTTTCTTTCTTTCTTTCTTTCTTTCTCTTTCTCTCTCTCTCTTTCTCTCTCTCTCTTTCTTTCTTCCTTTCTTTCTTTCTTTTTTTTTTTTTCAGTTTTCACTATAGGATGCATGTGCTTGCTAGAGAAAGACAGAAAGAGAGAAAGAGAAGGAAAGTGAGAAGTCACTCCCAGGAGGCATGGCCATGCTTCAGTCCTTGCTCTTCCATTCTCCTCTTGGGATTTTTGGATGCACGTGCACACGCACACCTGGCATATTTTCCAAGCAGCTGGGCCTGGGATGTAAGCTATGCACTCGGCCCTGTGGGATCCAGCCTCTTCACCCACCATCACCATGCCACCTGGCTGGCCCTGGCTCTAACTTTTTCATCTTCCCAAATAAAAACGAATACTCACTAAACCATAATTAAACTCTCCATCTCCCCATCCTCCTTTCCAGGCAGCCACTATTCTACTTTCTATTGCTATGAATTTGACTGCTCTAGGGAACTCATATGAGTGTAATCATGCAGTATCTGTCCTTTTGTGACTAGCTTTTTTCACTTAGTATGACATCCTCAAGGTTCACTTATGGTGTGACATGTACAAGAATTCCCTCTCTTTTAAGTTAATTAATTAAAAAAATCACATATAGCATGCTGTTTTGAAATATGTACATGCTGTGGAATGACTAAATCAAGCCAATTAACACATGCTTTTCTTAATGTACTTATTTTTTTGGTATGACGAGGACACTTAAAATCTACTCTCTTAGCAAATTTCAAGAATACTGTACATTACTATTAATTATAGTCACTACATTGTACAGTAGGTCTCTTGAACTCATTCCTCCTACCTGCCTGAAATTTTTTATCCTTTGAACAATATCTCCCTACCTCCCCCCTCAATGCCTGGTAATACCATTCTCTACAGTATCTTTTCAGAGAATTCCTTTTCTAAGGAAACGTTGTCTTCTTTTTTAAAAAAAAAACAATTGACTTATTTATTTCCTCCTTGAGAGAAAGAAACAGAAAGATCAAGAGGTTGCATCTTGGTGCCATGATCTGTCCCCATCCTCAGCCAGCCAGGATCATGGGAACATTTGCTGGCACCCAGTGTGTACAGGAAGGCCTTGGGATGTGAACCTGCTGTGGGCCCAGCATCACAAAGCTTTGCATTAGCTCTTTTCTTCCAACTGGCTTAGGAATACATTTTATTTTCACTTTTACTAATGTAACTTATTGTGGTCGCTGTTTGAGAAAGATAATATTTCACTGAAGGTACTCACAGTGTTAGCATGAAAGAAAACTTATAAACCTAAACAACGAAATTTTGAAAAGTAATAAATTCTGTAAAAGAGAGGTGAAGAGAATCTAAAGTGAGGCAAGTATTTTACATATATTAGCATCACTTATATTCCTGACCTCAGTGAGTGGGTTCAGAGATTTTAATTTTCTCATGTAGAACATTCAGCCAGTCAGTGACCAAGTTGGGATTTAGACCAAGCTACGAGAAGACACTCCCTTGCCTTAGCAGAGAAATGCTGTCTGTGCTTATTCAGAAATGGAGGCATTGATTGTTCCCGGGGTGGGGAAGACCTGCTGGAAGTGTTAAGAGTTGAGACTTGAAGCCTAGTGGGTGTGCAGCTTTGGGAGTGTGGCTGATGAACAGGATAAACATGCAGCCAGATCACTGCTATGGAGATAGCAGGTAGACAGAAAGCATGGGAAGTAAAGGGAGATTGGCTTTTATACACTGACACTTCACTTTTTATATCAATGTGTGGGTTTTCTCCTCACATTAAGCAGTTCTCTCCAACGGACTGGATACCAGGTGGGTGTCCTACAATTCAGTTATAATACTGATTCTGTGAAGGTGGTGCGGATCCCACAGGTTGAGGGCTAGTCCAACAAGACTGTCCTCACTTCAGATGCCAGTTGCAAGCCCTAGTTGTGACCTGTGCTTCTGACCAACTGGCTATGAATTGAAGGTTCCCATAACCTTCTCTGCATTTTGATCATTTGCCACACTTGGCTCACGGAATTCAGGGAAACATGTTACTTACGTTTACTGGTGTATTCTAAAGGATGCAGCTCAGGAACAGCCAATAGAAGAGATGCACAGGGCCTGGTATGTGCTGGCAGTGGAGCTCCCACACCCTCTCTGTGTACCTCACCCTCCCAGCACCTACACAGGTTCATCAATTCAGAAATTCCCTGGCCCCTTTCAGTTAGGATTTTTTTCTTTTTTTTTTTTTTTTTTGTTGGAGAGGTTTTTGCTATAGGGTGCGTATGCTTGCCAGACAGAGACAGAGAGATAGAAAGTGAGAAATCACCCCCCAGAGGGGATGGCCACGCTGCAATCCCTTCTCCTCCATTCTCCTCTCGGGATCTTGGGCACGCACACACACGCGCCCGGTGTGAGTTTTAAGCCACTGGGTCCAGGATGTGAACCGCGGTCGACTATGTTGGAGTCCAGCGACATAGCCATTACGCTAACTGCTGGTCCCTCAGGATTTTTACATAGGCGTGATTGATTAAACTATTGGCCATTGGTAACTGACCCAACCTAGAGCCATTTTCCCCTCCGTGGAGGGGAAATTTCCAACACAGTTCCCCGCCCTTTTTCGTTGTGGTTTTTTTTTTTTTTTTTTTTTTTTGTTGGAGAGGTTTTTGCTATAGGGTGCGTATGCTTGCCAGACAGAGACAGAGAGATAGAAAGTGAGAAATCACCCCCCAGAGGGGATGGCCACGCTGCAATCCCTTCTCCTCCATTCTCCTCTCGGGATCTTGGGCACGCACACACACGCGCCCGGTGTGAGTTTTAAGCCACTGGGTCCAGGATGTGAACCGCGGTCGACTATGTTGGAGTCCAGCGACATAGCCATTACGCTAACTGCTGGTCCCTCAGGATTTTTACATAGGCGTGATTGATTAAACTATTGGCCATTGGTAACTGACCCAACCTAGAGCCATTTTCCCCTCCGTGGAGGGGAAATTTCCAACCTTCTAACCACATGGTTAGCTCCTCTGACATCCTCCAGAGTCACCTCATTAGTATGAACTCAGGTTTGCCTGAGAGGGATCGATGATGAGTAGCCAAAGTTGCTCCACTCACCCTGTCACTCGGGAGATTCTGAGAGTTTTAGGAGTTCTGAGCCACGAGCCGAGGCAGAGACCAGAGACACATTTCTTCTTGTGTCCCACAGTGGGAGATGGTCGGATTAAACTAAAGGATGGGAAGTGATTCAGTTAGCTGGATGTGAAGGACATAGGAAGGAACTAAGTGGATCGCGAGGTTAGAAAGGTAGAGAAGGGGCCATATCATGGTGGGTCTTGAATTCTAGGCTGCAGTGTTTATAATGTAAGCTGGTGACACAAGCTATTGGCGTAACCTTGGAATCTGACCTCAGAGTCTAGAGTAGGGGCTAGAGCTAGAGAGCTGTAGGGAAGAGGACAGTTGCAAGGCTGGCAGAGTGGTCCCTAGGCAGGCAACTTAAACGGCTGTTCTGTGGGTGAGCATAGGAGAGCTACTGCATGAATCCTTGCAGAACTCACGACTGTCCAGGAGCTGAGGGGTAGAAGGGCTGGGTTTGGCTGACCCAGTGGGTTCCAGCACAGCACTCTCCAAGCTGGCAGGGGTGTAATTGGTAGCTGCTCCTTGATGACAGAACACTCACATGTATTTAAACATACAACAGCGCTTCCT
>NW_006159757.1:1035214-1058867 GCF_000334495.1 Tupaia belangeri chinensis | reverse complement strand
CCTGCTGAATTTTGTTCTTAGTGCTTTACAGATACTCATTTGATGACTCTTCATTGATTACTCCATAAGGGAGGTTATTATTATTCCCATTTTACAGGTGAGGAAATGCAGTCAGGCCAGCTCCAGACCTGTCCTCTTAACTGTTACTTTAAGTAACTGCTTTGCTATTGATCGTACATTTGAGATCCAAATTTAAGTGCATTTCCTTGATTCTGAGTCTCTAACTAAAACAAAGTGTTTGTAGTGGATACTTAACCCATATGGTAGAAGCATCCAGTAAAAATCCAGAATATGATATGTCAGGGGTTTTTTACACAAATGGGATTGGAATTGCTGAGCTGGAGAATGAGAGGATGTCAGAATGGGAAGGCCCAAGGGGATTATCATCAACTTTTCATTAGCCTCTTTAGTTACAGGGAGAGAACAAGTTGCAGAAGGTCAAGTGGCTCACAGTGGCCACAGAATAGGACTGAAGTTCAGGGCTTCTGGCATCCAGTGTGGGGAGGAATGTTCTCTTAGCCCTTGGGGAAAATTTACTGCAGAATATCTGGTTTTCAGTATTTAGTTGCCCCCAATCCAGGGCCTCTTGAACTGGATCCACAGTGACATGGGTAGGGGGCTATGTGACCTGGAGGAAGGTCTTGAGAGAGCTGCTGCTTTATCTTACTGTTGCGTCTTCACCATCTTTCACCATTCCTCTGGGGAATTAGGCCCTTTGGAAACTGTTGCCAAAGTCATTATTTTTCTGGTTAGTACAGTTGAGGTTTTTCTCAACCTCAGAGGTTATGTCCAGTTATACTGTGTTCAGATTCTGGGTCCCCGAACCAGAATTTTTGTAAGGGTCTCTTGTTAATTTCCTTTTTGCTGTATGTGCAAAAAAAAAGCTGCCCTCCATTAGAGAACTCTCTTCCCAGCCCTCTGTGGAGTAGGGTCACTGGAGACCATATGTAACCTGTTTTCTTAAGTCTCTAATTCTGATCTATGCTTTTGTTAAGCAGATCCTTGACATTTTCCTCAACAAGCACTTACAATTTTGTTTGAGTTAAGATTAAGAGGGTGTTGATTATTCCCTTTTGCCAGCCCTGAGGTTGTGTCCTGGCACTTTCCCCCACACTCAGGGTCTGGACTTTAAAGCCGCAGCTGGTGCTGGCTCAGCTCAGTGGTTAGGCCACATCAGCTCCCTGCTGCCTTTGCCATGAGGCAGAATCCTTGCCTGCATATTGAAGCTCCACTACATGCTGTTCCTGAGGTTTGAGTTTTTAACTCAAGTATCACCTGTAGGAATTGAATTATGAGCGCAGGAAGAAGCAGATTTTATGCAGCATCTCTGTGTCTGGTCTGCAGCTGTGTTTGTGTGATTTTTCAGACAATTTATCTCTCATCTCGCCTGTACCCCATCGACTGACCCAGCTCATCTGTAGCCATCGGTAATCTCCATTTTAATTAATCTTTCAAAGAAGCAGATTAAGTTGATTGCTTCACAAGCTGAGTTTGGGTATCTGTACCTTTCAGCTGCTTTATAGAAGTGATTAAAATGAGAATTTTTATATGAGCTTTGGTGCCCAGTTAGGATTATTTTTGGATCTCATCTCAATAGTTTATTTCTATCATGTGCCTGTTTTTAGCATAACTGAAACACTGGGTAGTGCGACCAGTTTTTGTCTATCTGTGGGTGTTTTTTTCTTTCACACTCCTAGGGTAGCCACGATCTTTGCTCTTACCTGTTTTGTTGACCCCGTGGTCCATTTAGCATTCCCAAGGCAGCCTACATAGAGCCGTATCTTGCTCCTTCCTGTTCCATCTTCTCATCTCCCCCAAGCTTTTGTAAATAAAACTATTTATTCCTAACCTACCCAAGCAGAAGTCCTATGCCTATTGTACCCAGAACCCAGATCTAGCCCTAACTCTAACAGACCGTGCTGCTCACGTTTATCTATTTGGCAGCCTTCCCCAACTGTGTTCTCCTTGAGGTATCTCTGTGCCCCGGGGCCTAGGATAGTGCGTGGCACACCGGGAAGTGCTCAGGGAGGGTTTCTTAAACGAGTGGCTCCCTCTGAAGTGTGTGGAAAAGTTGACAGGATGACGAGTGCTTGGAGCCAAGGCAGAAAGAAATGTTGGCCAGTAGGCATGTTTTGTTTGGCTTGCACACTGGTTAAGAAATTTTTGAACCAACATACAAAAAATAAAATCAATGAAAACAGGTAAATCATACATTCTAGAAAATCCAGATTTTCAGTTTCACTTTAAAAAGTTTAAGACCTGAGTTGTGCTAGAACTGAAGGGTAGGTTCCTTGGAGGGCCTTTTCGTTGCCTTTTGCTGTTTCCATCTTCTTTGGCTCACCTAATCCCTAGAATAATTTTGTGAAGCCATCTACCCCTCATAGATTTTGAGTTGATAACTAAAATTTTTAATTGGAATGGCAAAGGATGTTATTTCCAACTTATTGTAAATATTGGCATCTTTAAATAAAACAGTGACATCATTATTTTAAATGTAGCCAGTGGAATCTAAATACCACAGAGATTTGAAACCCACCATTATCCATTTAAAAACTGCTAGAATAAGTTTTTCTTAAGCCATTGGAATTTGTAACTCATTCTTTTTTTTCCCCTTTGAATTCATCATCTCTTCCCACATAATTTTTTTTTTTTTTTAAGAGAGATTTTTGTTGTAGGGCATGTGTGCTCGCCAGAGAGATAGAGAGACATACAGAAAGTGAGTAATCACCCCCCAGGAGGGATGGCCACACTGCCATCCCTTCTCTTCCATTCTCCTCTCGGTATCTTGGGCACTCACACACACGTGCCCCACGTGGATTTTAAGCCACCAGGTCCAGAATTCGAGTCTCAGTTGACTTCATGAGAGTCCAGTGACATAACCATTATGCCACATGCTGGTCCCTCTTCCCACATAATTTTATCCTAGGATCTGGCTGTCCTTGCAAAAAATATGTATATACTTTAAAATTAAATTTCTTGCAACTGGAGGGTCTAAATATTTAAAAAGTTTCTGTATTAAGTTATTATAAAGATAATTATTATACATTTGAACAAAACAAATAATACATTTTGATGAATATATTGAAAGGAGAATGTAGAATTTACTTAGAGATACATCTACTAGTGGAACGAATGGAGATTTTTTTCCCCCTCTAATTGTTTTGCATATCCATGGATGAATATTACTTATTGTTGGGGTAAGAAGTTTCAGCATTAATCTTAATCCTATTTGTGTGTCGGTATATGTGTGTGTTTTAAATATTAAAAGCTGTGTGTGCGTACATGAGAGAAAAAGAGAGAAAGAAAGGGATGAGAAAACACCTCCTAATAGGGCCTGGTCACACTGCAATTCTTTTTTTTTTAAATCATAAAAACCTAAAAAGGAGAGACAGAGATTCAGAAAGAGGGAAAGTGAGGGTAAGTGAGAAATCACTCCACAAGGGGAGATGCCCATGCCACAATCCTCTCTGTTTTCTTCTCTTGGAGTTTTGGGCACATGCACACATGTACCTGGAATGATTTTCAAGCTGCTGAGTCCAAAACTCCAACTGCATGGAAGGCCAGCACTTTAACTACTATCTCACCTCCTGGCCCCCACATTGTGATTCTTTTTCTTCAGTTCTTCATCCCATTAAGATCCTGGGCATGTGTGTGTGTTTGCCTGAGTGTTTTTCAAGCTGCCAGAGCTGAGACTCAAACCCTGGTGACCCATGTGGGTTCTGGCTTCCTCTATACAGAGCTTAACTGTTGCACTATGGGACTGTCTCTGTTTTTTGTACTGTTATAGATGTAAATGTAGAGAAACTGAATATAACTATCAATAAATAAGTAGATGGGACTAGAAGTTTTGTTATAGTAGTCTCTCATTTCTTTGAACTTTCTGAGTTAATGTGTGAAGTTATTTATTCTGCCAGCATCATATCACTACTATCCTCTTAATTTTCAGCAGGTCATTCTTGAACAGAGGGTGCAAGTCTTGAGTCTGCATGGGGGAGCAGGTGCTATCAAACCTTATGCCCATTGGTATGAGAGAGTGGAAGGTTGTCCCAAATACATGTAGGAGGATAAAAGATGAGGGTCATTTCTGGCCTGCAAAATCCCTAGAGACAGGAACCACATTGTGGCTTAGTTCTGGTGGGACCTTCGGGAGCATCTAATGCAGTGATCTGCAACTAGTGCTCAATCACATTTAGACTATAAAATAAGCTACAGGCCAGCATCATTTTTCGCAGATTATGTATTTGGCACTTCACCTAATCATCAAAATTTGTCTGTAACCCCCAAAACAATACTGAAGGTGCTTTTGTAAGTCATTTGTGGGTATGAGCAATGCAATGATAAACTTGAGTCAGCTGTCATGCATGTTCTTGGGTGAGGTCAAACAAGACAGTGCTTTGCCTTCTTGTTTCGGCTCTCATATTGTAAACAAGTATCCCTTCTGGCCGTCTGTTTAGTGGCACTTTTTTGTGCTTTCTGTTGGTGATTTTGCTGTTTAAAATGGCCACAAGCATGGTGTTGAAGTGCTGTCTAATGTTTCTAAGCACAAGGCTAGGGAAAATCCATGTGTTATGTAAGCTTCATTCAGGCGTGAGTAATGGTGCCATTGGCTGTAAGTTCAATGTTAATGAATCAACAATGTGTGTTAAAGTCACTGTATATGCAGACTCACACATAAAACAAAGTTCTGTATTGATCAGTTGATGCGTGACCAGAGGCTCGTAGGAACCCAGACCTGTATTTCTTCTAGGAGCAATGGTTCTGTATTTGCTAAAGCATTCATGGAGACTTAATAAAAACTAACTACTTTAGGGCTGGATATGGCACAGTGGTAAAAGAAAATGCCCTGTGAGGAAGACTCACATGGGAAGGTTGGCGGTTTGTATTTAGCGATTTTCTTGAGCACATCAGCCACGCACATGCCCACGATCCTGGCTGGTGGAACCTAGGGGTAGATCGTGGTATCAAGACCCTGTTGGAGGTGCTGAATCTCTGTCTCTCTTTCTTCATCTGTCTCACTCAAGGAATAAATAAATTAAAACTATAATTACCTCAGATAATTAGACTGAACTGTATATAATTTGCACATAGATATTGTGACTTTAGGAATTTAAGGAAGAGTTTCATGGTAAAGTCTAGATAGGTAAGTTGTCCACTCAGATTTGGAGGGAGTGACAAATATTTTATTTTCACAAGGTAGTCTTTGACAGCAGTTCCCTAAACAGAAGGGTCATTCATTACTAAGTCTTTTAAGTTCATCCAGAGTCATGTTCTAATGATAGGAAATGCCTTTGCTATTTACGCGTCACTGTGAACTTACTCCTTGCTGTGTACTTTAGGTCTGAGCAGTCAGACAGAGGCTGAGTAAGAATAGCATCGGAGTTACCCTTTATTATTTGACTAAAGCTTGTGTCATTGGAAGATGAAAGACCTCAGAAAAGAAGTGTGGTGTTTGGAAGCTGCATAGCCTCCTGATTTACATTTTCTCTGATTTCACGTGGCTTAAACCTTCAAAAATAATAGCCACTAGTCCCACAGCCATTTATCCTACCAAATAGTACATAAAATGTAATTGTCATGGTTTTTAGGTTCTGAGGAACAGAGTGTGTTTTTACATGTGACTTTATCCCTCTGGAATCCCCACTTGAAGGCTTTGCGTTTTCACGGATGGGGACTCATATCCTTACTCAGTAAGTGACTGAGCATCCAGAAAACAAGTGCTTCTTGTTTAATCCCTTTTCTCCTTCTGGGTACATCTCTGGTCTAGGGATACCTTTCCTTGCCTCCTTCCTTTAGAGAATAGTTTATAAACTGAAATCAGATTCGAAACTTGATCCCCTCCCCTCCCTAAACAAAGTATGAAGCCAATGGTTTTCTTTCTTTTCCATGTATGTGGTCTCTCTTCACAGTTATTTATTTATTTATTTTTTCGTTTTCTTTTTTTGGAGAGATTTTTTGCTATAGGGTGCGTGTGCTCGCCAGACAGACAGAGACAGAGAGATGGAAAACGAGAAATCACCCCCAGGGGGGATGGCCACGCTGCAATCCCTTCTCCTTCATTCTCCTCTTGGGATCTTGGGTACACATGCACACGTGCCTGACGTGAGTTTAAGCTGCCGGGTCTGGGACTCGAACTGCGGTCGACTATGTAGGAGTCCAGCGACAGAGCCATTACGCAGCGACAGAGCTGGTCCCTCTTCTCAGTTATTTAATCATTCTGAGCCCCTGCTTGTGCCTGGACCTGTGTTGGTTGGCGAAGACAACTGGTGCTGAGCCCTGGGGTCCACTAGGGAGAAGGATCCATACAACAACATGGGGAAGAGCTGGCAGGGTAGGGGAAACTCCTTCAAGGAGCCTTAGAAGGTGGTGATCAGGGCACCTTAGAGTGTGCCTAGGAGACTCAGGAAGGGCTTTGTAGAGGTGGTGTGCTGAGAGGAGTTTACCAGCTGAGCAAGAGAGAAAGAGGGCTTCCAGGCAGGTGGACCTAAGAGGGCCTAAGAGACAGAGGATGGGAGAGCAGGCGTATGTTTTGGATTTAGGTAAGAGTAAGGGAGTGGTGACAGAAAACTGGAAAGGGGTCTTGGTCAACAGGTACTTTTTAATCCATACTCAGTAATTCAGATTTTATCCATTGACAGGGCACTGGGGGAAAAATGTGATCAGACTCGTGGTGTGTTTGAAAGACTCTGGAGCTATCCTGGAAAAGTGTAAGACCAGTGTCAGGAGACCAAGAAAATCGCTCTTGGCACCATGAAAGGGGAGTTGGGGACAGTGAGTGGCCACAATGGGCAGCGAGGATGGAGGAGTGTATGGGGCTCATAGAAGTCATGTAATTGACTTCTTTGGATCATTGTGGATTTGAGAGCATCAGTCCGAGAGAGGCTGAGAGACCACACGCTTGGGCGGTTGGCTAACAGTGAGTTCTACTGAGAACGCACAGAGGAGCAGGAGGGCGTGGGCGAAAGTACTGAATGTGAATTGCATGGACTGGTGAGACCTCAGCGTGGAGCTCTCCAGGACTCAGCTGAACAGATGCATCATTTTGGCAGAAACATGGCCCCTGAGTTACATCCTGGAAGCATGGTTTTGCTTCTTAGTCTTGTTTGCTTGTTTTTCCCCCACATGACCTACTTATGCAATTTACGTTGCTCTGTTTGTTAACACAAAAGGAACAGGGAGCAACATGCATGGAAGTACTTAGGAGGAAGGACAAAGCCCTGATGACGTGGTCTGAAGATCAGCATGGGCACAGGAAACTGGATGTCGTGAAAGGTGTTCCAGAGTGACTTGTGGCAAGCTGTCACCCACTTACCATCATCTGGAAATCCTCCCTGTGGAATTGTATAGTGGCTGAGAACACCTGTTCTTGTTTCAGGTGGATCACATTCAGTCCTTCATGGGTATTGGACTTTGGAAGGTCCCTGCTCTGTGCCTACACATCTTTCTTGTGTCATGGTGATGACAAGAGCCCACTTTATTTGTGAGGATTAAACAAGATAATATTTTTAAGTTAGTTTTTGTGTTTTCCATGAGCCAAGTGTGTGTGTAAGAAAGAGAGAGAGAGAATCTCCAACAGGGTGCTGACGCATTGATCCACTGACTCACTCCCCAACCTTCAGGCAGCGTGGAATCATGGGCAAATATGTGGTCAGTATACTTAGGAGGTCTTTGGATGAAACCAGGAACTGTCCCATGGGGGATTGCCTCAAAGAGCATTGTGTTTTGCTGCTGTGTGGCCATCTGGCACCCAAAATAAAATAATTTTTTCAAGAAAATTTATTCATGGGACCAGCAGTTAGCATAATGGCTATGTCTCTGGACTCCCATGTAGTGGACCATGGTTCGTGTCCCGGACCCAGTGGCTTAAAACTCATGCTGGGCGCATGTGTGTGGGTGCGTGCCCAAGATCCTGAGAGGAGAATTGAGGAGAAGGGATTGCGGCGTGATCATCCCCCCGGGGGGTAGTTTCTCGCTTTTTGTTTCTCTCTCTCTCTCTGTCCAGCGAGCACATGCGCCCTATAGCAAAAACCTCTTCAAAAAAAACTTTATTCATGATAGAGAGTGCATGCACATGTATGAGAGAGACAAGCATCTTTGTCAGGGTCTGGTCACGCTGTGATCCCCTTTCTGTAGCCCTCCTGCTTCCCAGGATCATGGGCATCTGAATATATTCATGGCATGTTTTCAAGCTGACCTAGGGATCTGAACCTGCAGTCAGTCGTGTGGCTTTCAGCACTGCAGTTCTGTTTGCTACCAGCTGTGCCACTGGAGTGAGTCATAAACAAGATCATTAATGGTGTTTCTTAGCCCAGTTCCTTGCACAATAGGCACTCAAAAAAATTGTCTAAGTAATTACATGAACAGATAAAGACTCTAGTTTTATGATCAAACATCAGACCTGGGATTCAGAATTGGTTTTCTTGGAGATTCATTTTTCAGTTTTGAAAGGCTGTACCATAGTATTTCTGCAGAGAATGAGTAAAAACTTCCCTGTTAGTGTATTCAAAAATTTGATTTGTAAAAATTCAACATCCTTTAAAATAGTAGCTGGTTATTAATAATAATCTGTATTATGATGAGCTACATTATATGATGTATGAAATTTTATATATATATATACTTCTTTGGATCATTGTGGATTTGAGAGCATCAGTCCGAGAGAGGCTGAGAGACCACACGCTTGGGCGGTTGGCTAACAGTGAGTTCTACTGAGAACGCACAGAGGAGCAGGAGGGCGTGGGCGAAAGTACTGAATGTGAATTGCATGGACTGGTGAGACCTCAGCGTGGAGCTCTCCAGGACTCAGCTGAACAGATGCATCATTTTGGCAGAAACATGGCCCCTGAGTTACATCCTGGAAGCATGGTTTTGCTTCTTAGTCTTGTTTGCTTGTTTTTCCCCCACATGACCTACTTATGCAATTTACGTTGCTCTGTTTGTTAACACAAAAGGAACAGGGAGCAACATGCATGGAAGTACTTAGGAGGAAGGACAAAGCCCTGATGACGTGGTCTGAAGATCAGCATGGGCACAGGAAACTGGATGTCGTGAAAGGTGTTCCAGAGTGACTTGTGGCAAGCTGTCACCCACTTACCATCATCTGGAAATCCTCCCTGTGGAATTGTATAGTGGCTGAGAACACCTGTTCTTGTTTCAGGTGGATCACATTCAGTCCTTCATGGGTATTGGACTTTGGAAGGTCCCTGCTCTGTGCCTACACATCTTTCTTGTGTCATGGTGATGACAAGAGCCAACTTTATTTCTGAGGATTAAACAAGATAATATTTTTAAGTTCGTTTTTGTGTTTTCCATGAGCCAAGTGTGTGTGTAAGAAAGAGAGAGAGAGAATCTCCAACAGGGTGCTGACGCATTGATCCACTGACTCACTCCCCAACCTTCAGGCAGCGTGGAATCATGGGCAAATATGTGGTCAGTATACTTAGGAGGTCTTTGGATGAAACCAGGAACTGTCCCATGGGGGATTGCCTCAAAGAGCATTGTGTTTTGCTGCTGTGTGGCCATCTGGCACCCAAAATAAAATAATTTTTTCAAGAAAATTTATTCATGGGACCAGCAGTTAGCATAATGGCTATGTCTCTGGACTCCCATGTAGTGGACCATGGTTCGTGTCCCGGACCCCGTGGCTTAAAACTCATGCTGGGCGCATGTGTGGGTGCGTGCCCAAGATCCTGAGAGGAGAATTGAGGAGAAGGAATTGCGGCGTGATCATCCCCCCGGGGGGTAGTTTCTCGCTTTTTGTTTCTCTCTCTCTCTCTGTCCAGCGAGCACATGCGCCCTATAGCAAAAACCTCTTCAAAAAAAACTTTATTCATGATAGAGAGTGCATGCACATGTATGAGAGAGACAAGCATCTTTGTCAGGGTCTGGTCACGCTGTGATCCCCTTTCTGTAGCCCTCCTGCTTCCCAGGATCATGGGCATCTGAATATATTCATGGCATGTTTTCAAGCTGACCTAGGGATCTGAACCTGCAGTCAGTCGTGTGGCTTTCAGCACTGCAGTTCTGTTTGCTACCAGCTGTGCCACTGGAGTGAGTCATAAACAAGATCATTAATGGTGTTTCTTAGCCCAGTTCCTTGCACAATAGGCACTCAAAAAAATTGTCTAAGTAATTACATGAACAGATAAAGACTCTAGTTTTATGATCAAACATCAGACCTGGGATTCAGAATTGGTTTTCTTGGAGATTCATTTTTCAGTTTTGAAAGGCTGTACCATAGTATTTCTGCAGAGAATGAGTAAAAACTTCCCTGTTAGTGTATTCAAAAATTTGATTTGTAAAAATTCAACATCCTTTAAAATAGTAGCTGGTTATTAATAATAATCTGTATTATGATGAGCTACATTATATGATGTATGAAATTTTTATTTGGTCCCTTCAGCACCTTAACTGTTCTCTCATAATAGTCCTCCAGCCAGGGTTGATGTGGCTCAGGTGCTGCTGGTGAGGATGCAGGAATTGCCCATGACACAGAGCAGGCCCCTGACTTCCTAGTTCATGATGTTTTGTGGCAGCCGGTGGCATTGTGAGCAATTGAAAACTTTCTTGTTGCCTTCCTTTTTTTTTTTTTAAAAAAAAGAATCATTTATTTAATTTTATTTATTCACTCATTTATTTTAATTTGATCAGAGAGAGACACAGAGAGGAAGTGAGAAAGCAAGCAACCAGATTCAGGATTTGAACCATGGTCAGCCCTGTGGGAGCATCCAGCGCCTTAACCACCATGCCACCTGCTGGTCCCATTGCTTTTGATAGAAAAGAATCAAAGAGAAAAAAATGGGAATATAGTAACTTGAGTTTTTGAATGGCAAGAAATTGAGGAAGAAACTGTTAATTGAGCAATTTTAGACTTTTTCTTAATATCCTCAGTTCTACAGTTGCTGTTGATTCTTTTTTGAAATATGACACACCTTATAGAGATGGCCTTAATTGTTACAACAATCTGAACAAGTATGAGAAAGCTAAGAATGAAAGTAGTTTGTTATTTTTAAATTTTTATTCTTTAGAGAGATTTTTGCTATAGTGTGCACTCGCCAGAGAGACAGAGACAGAGAGACAGAAAGTGAGAAATCATTCCCCAGGCTGATGGCCATGCTGCAATCCTTCTCCTCCATTCTCCTCTAGGGATTTTGGGCACACACACACGCGGACTACGTAGAAGTCCAGTAATGTAACTATTATGCCATCTGCTGGTACCAGCTATATTTGTTTATTTTAATTAAGTACTATACAGGGCTACATTTAGATTTGATAACTTAAAAATTTTGTTTCTTTATTATTTTTCTCTTTTTACATTCCATCACAGAATACCTTTACAGGATACAAAATGACTTTTCCCAGCATAAATACACTATATATTAGTCTATTCAAAGATATTACAGTACATGTTATCATCAATAGATAATTTTCCATTTTTGTGTTTATTAAATATATTTTCCCCCTTGATTCCCTCCCTCCCACCCTCTCCCATTTCTCACCCTCTTCCTACACTGTCTTTAGTATCCACCGTTGCTGTTCTTGCTTTTATACTTTTCATTTTCTGCCATAGAGTGCAGGCATTCAGTATATATTAAGTGGGGACGTACAATGCCTCTCTTTCATAGTCTGGCTTGCTTAACTTAGCATTAAATCTTTCATATTTGTCCACTTGCTATCAAATGCTAAGGCCTCATTGTTTTTATGGCTGAGCATATTCCATAGTGTATATGTGCCACACTTTTTCAATCCATTCATCTGTTCTTGGATATTTAGGTTAATTCCATGTCTTAGCAATTGTGACTAATGCTTCAGTAAATATAGACATGCAGTGCTTTTCTGACTGAATGTATTCTTATCCTTTGGGTAGATACCCGGGAGTGGAATTGCTGGATGGTATGGTAGTTCTATTTATGGGTTTTTGAGGAGCCTCCATATTGTTTGCACAGTGGCTGGACTAATTTACATTCCCATCCACAATGTAGGAGAGTTCTCTTTTCACTGTAGCCTTGTCAGCACTTATTATTATTATTTTTTAAATTTTAGATTTACTGCTGAGTGAAGCAAGCCAGACTATGAAGAGACAGTGCATGTCCCCACTTAATATATACCGAGTGTCTGCACTCTATGACTGAAACTGATTGACTAAAAGATATACAAATACAAGAGATGAGTGTGAATGCCAGATGTGGTGTGTGTGTAGGAGTGGGGCCTAGGGAAGGACATTTGGAGGAGGGATATAGAGGCAGAGCTTTGACAGAATGGGGAGGTGTGATGTTATTTGTTGAAGATATTTTGATCAACTGGACTGGGGAGAAATGTTCACATATTGAAATGTTCACTTTGTAAGCTAAACAATGTGATTGAATGTATATAAAAAATAAATTAAAAAATTTAGCTGTTCTGACTGGGGTTAGGTGGTATCTCATTTGGTTTTGACTTGCATCTCTTTTATAGTAAGGGATATTGAGCATTTTTTCATATGCTTTTTGTCTATTTGTATGAGTTCCTTGGAGAGTTGTCTGTTCAGCTCATTTGACTATTTTTTAATTGAATTGCATATTTTTTATGGGTTAGTTGCTTGAGTTCCCTGTGTATTTTGGTTATCAATTTCTTATCTGAGGAAGAGTTTGCAAATTTTTTCTTCTATCCCGATTATTGTCTCTTCACTCTAGTCATTTTTTCTTTTTCTGTGAAGAAGTCTTTTTTAACCTGATGTAAATCCTACTTGTCTATTTTTGGGATTATTGCCTGTGCTTTGAGGGTCTTATTTAAGAAGTCTTTGTCTACTCTAATGTCTCCAAGAGTTTCCCCTGTTTTTTCCACTGCTAGTTTTATAGTTTAAGGTTTTATGTTTAGATCTTTGATTCATTTTGAGTTGATTTTTCTTAATGGTGAGAGACAGTGGTCCAGTTTCATTTTTCTGTAGGTGGATATCCTGTTTTTCCAGCACCATTTGCTCAAGAGATTTTCTTTTTCCCACTGGATCATCTTGTGTCCTTTTTCAAAAATCAGTTGGCTGTATGCTTTGGGGTTTATTTCTGGGTTCTCTACTCTGTTTAATTGGTCTACCTGCCTCCTTTTGTGCTAGTACCATGCTGGTTTGATTATCACAGGATTTTTTTTTTTTTAAATGAGATTGGGTTACTTGTGATCAGATTCCTAACTTCCTAAGAAAATTAGAATCAAAATTTTAGAATAGAAAGGATGGTAGAGAAAATTTCTTAATCACAACAGCTAATAAAACTGTATTTTGAGCACTAATTCATTTTCTTTATATTTTTATTACTGAAGGACAATCCTTGCTGCCAGCAAGGGCTCCTGTTCTAGGGAGTAACAATGTGTGCAATGCACTTTGAATTGGCATAATTCTAGTCTAAAGGAAATATGTGTTAGCCTATGCCATCATACTATGGGTTTCTCTTGGGTCTTTGAAAAACTGAAAATAGGTGTTCACATTGTTCCCTTTGGGTGTCCAGAGCTGGCTCCAGTCCAACTAGACGTGTAGAGTTAAAGTGACCTGCCCAAGATCAGAGATGGAGAACCTCATAAGTGCCAAGAAAACAGTTGTGCCAGTTAGTGAACCTTGACATCATGTTTTTGGTAGAAAACACCATGATACAGCTGTAATACACACCACTTGTATGTTCGGTCTGGAGGCAGGCAGTGAGCTAGTGACACAACTCCAGTGCTTATTTTTTTCTTTTATTTATGACGGAGTGTATGCACACATTTGTGAGAATGAAAGACAAATAGGGATGAGGACCCTTTACAAGGTCTGATCATGTAGCAATCCCCTTCCTCCAGTCCTCCAGCCTGTTGGCTCTTGGGCACTCATGCATGCACCCAGTTTGTTTCTGGTGGATTGAGCCAGAGATTTGAACCACAGTCACCATGGGGGATCTGGCTTCTCCTGAGTAATGAGTTACCCACATACCATGGAGCTAGCTCTTTACTGTTTGCTTAGAGCATCTGTGTATTGAATCAGCATGCCCATAGTCCTAAACAGCTCTCTTAAAAAATTAGTCACAACCTGTCAGATCTAAACACAGAATAATTAATAATACCTGTAATTTTCTTGCTCTGTAAATGTGTACTTTCAGAAACCCCAGTAAAACCTCAGTGATAGAGAGCCCCATAAATTTGGAATACCAAGTGACAATTAACAAGGGTAGCTCATAGTAGAGCTAATATATATGAAACAAGTTTGCTGAACAAACTCTGGGTATCAGCATGACGTGGTCATATTGTTTAACCTTTTTACAAGAACAAACACTTGGCTTAAGAACAAACACCTGGCTTTAATATTTGCAGATGTAGTTAAGTGTTGATTACAAGGAATTCTTATCAGAACCAACAAGACTTCTACTTAGCAATAATTCACCAGCCTTTTAAAATCATTTATGAATTTCAAAACATTTAAATTGCAATTCCATCTGAATGTTTTAAAATCAGCTGAGGAAAGGGCAAGTAAATGATAGTGTCTGACTTAGTCATACCAAAGTACCTGATGGGGAGGAGATACTCAGGATGCATTTGTCGAAGTATAATTGAATTTGTGAACACATCATAGGGCCCTGGGATTAGGGGTTAACTAGTTGGAAAAATACCCCAACTCATTGTGTTGATCACTGGGGCTGTCTTAATCTGTTTTTCAGAAATATCTGCGCCTAGGTGACTTTATAAAGAAGACGGGTTTATTTACAAACTCACTATTCTGGTGACGGGAAAGTCCAAAGTCTCAGGCCTGCAGCATGGCTGATGGTGACACAGACACAGAATGGTGAGCATGTATAGAGAGTGAGAATGAGTGTGAGAGTGAGCCAGAGCTCTTTTATAGCTACCAGCTCTCACCAAAACTAACCTCTTCACACGAGATCTAAAATTCATGGGATCTCACAGACATCATTAATCTATTCAGGAGCTGCCCGATGATGGAGTCACCATGAACCAATCACCACCCACAAGGCTTTACCACCTCCTAACATCAAATTCTAAAACATGACACTTTGGAGGACAAACCGTGATCCAAACGATTATAGGGGCCCTGTTGGCGCTTTGGCCAAGATACTGCTCAGGTCTAGCCATTCTACACCCCTGACTCCTGCCATGGCACAGTAGCCGTGTCCACCCTGCTGTGGTAAGCCACAAAGCAAAGCCCTCACTTGGTTTCAGATATCCCTTAGGAAAATGGTTCCATCCCTAGTTAGGGGCCATCATGTCTCACCAAACCCCAAAAGAAAGCCCAGATACTAGAAAGTTACACATAAAAAAACGATATAAATAGAAGAAATAACTATTGCAAGGCAATATCTGGCAAAGGATTTGCTTTTATGTTACGCTACTGGGTTCTCTGCAAAATCATGCCTTCTAACTCTCCCTAGGCCTCCTCCATTGCTGAACAGTTAGGCATGAGCTCTAATTATCTGTTACTTTTTCTTATGGGCTATTTTAGCCCTTTTCCATATTACCTGTTCTCTATTTTCTCTGTCTCCTTACAGAGGAGATTGGGGCCAACAAAGTGACCTGTCACAATGCCACTTCTCCAAACCACAGACTTTCTCTTTTCTTTCTAAGGAAGAATCTTGCAGAGGCTCCTACTGCCCTGACCTCCAAGGTCCTGCTTCTTCAGCGCCTTTCTCCCCATTTCCCATTTCGCCTTTTCCTCTCCCTTATTTCCCATCTAATCCTTCTCAGGTGTCCCTACAGTCTAAAATAAATCTCTAACATTCATAGTATGGTTCCACCCACCTAGCAGCCTCTCTGTTCCCTTCTTTTTTGGCCAAACCTCCCATAAGTTCTTAGTCTGTGGCCAGTAGCCGAGTGTGGAATCCAGCTTGACCTCTCAAAACCTGGAAAGGAAAATGGGGATAGGGAGGCCTACCAGCAGGGAAAAAGTCACCCAGAAGGGCTGATCCAAAATCCACATGGGATCATGTTCCCCACATGTCAGCTTGATACCCTTCAGAAACTGCCATTGCCAGGCAAAGACCTGGGCAGATCATATCAGGCCCTGTGTCTTTTCCATGTGTTCTTCTCTCACTGTCCTCTCCCTCAAGTGTCACATTTCTGTCCAACCAGACTGTTTGTGGTTACCATCCTTATCCTTCCCTCTTCCCCACAGCTCTCTCTGCTTTCTGTGCCATTTCTCACCTTGTTCTTTTCTGACTGGGGCTTTCTGCTTCCCAGCACACTCCTTCATTATTTTGTGGTAACCCTTTCTTCTGAAAGGTTCCCTGAGGCCCTGAGGGCAGCAGGTTAGGCTACACTGACTTCTGCCACATAGGCAAGTGTCAAAAGGTCAGTGAAGGCAGAGTTGGGTGATGAATCATTAAATCTGAAAGATTCGATTTGCTATTTCCAACTGTGGTCGAAATTGACCAGCATCATCCAAATAGGTGATTTGTTTGAACATTTTATAATGGTTCGTAGTCTTAAGTGCTTTTCTTCAAAACCACATCTTCTGGGGAAAATAAAGACTGAAGTCTTCCATAGCTATATAGTTTGCTGCCTGTTCAGTTTTTGAATGCTATGAGGGGTCTTCAGAAAGTTCACAGAAAATGCGTAGTATGAAACCAGCAGTTGGCATAGTGTCTATGTGCTGGACTCCCATGTAGTCGACCTCAGTTTGAATCCCAGACTTGGTGGCTTAAACTCACACTGGGGACGTGTGCACACATGCCTAAGATCCTGAGAGGAGAATGGAGGAGAAGGGATTGAAGTGTGAACCTCCCCCACGGGGGATTGCAGTGTGGCCACCCCTGCCGAGGGGAGGGCGGGGGGGGGGGCGTGATTTCTCGCTTTCTGTCTCTCTGTCTTTCTGGTGAGCGCACACTCCCTATAGAAAAAACAAAACAAAACAAAAAACCTTCCCCCCCCCAAAAAAAAAGTAGAAGAAAAAAACTATACAAATGAATTTTGGAGGTTTTTTTTTGCACCAAAATAAACTTGTACTTTAATTTTATTTTCTGTGAGCTTTTTGAAGTTCCCTGTATGTTTGAAGTACCACAGTCGTGATCCAGGCATGCACATGGCACAGTAGACTTTATTTGCTCTTGAAAAACTGGAACCAAAGATTGGCATGTCCTCAGATCTTTTTCCTGAGAAGACAGGATGCTCAGGTTCAGGTGGGTGTGGCATGTGGTAACCAAGGAGTGGTAGCTCAGGAATGCATGCAAATGACTGTCTTGCCCACTTAGTCCCTGGGATTTTCAAGTAATATAGGTATCTGTTTTCTCTTTATGATTTATGTCCCTTTCTTACCTTTTCCATTTACTATTTACTTACTTCATTTACTCTGTGAATGTTTATTCAGTACCTTTCGTGAGCAGGCACCATGCCAAGTGCCGGTAGTCAATTGAGCAGGACTCCCCTGGTCTCTGTCCTCAAGGACTAGGCTCCTACACGCATGGACAAGAGGGAAAATGGGCTCTGGGCTAGGAATATGGACAACAGTAAGTAAAATTGTTACACCTGTGACAGGAATAAAGGAAAGGAAAGGAATTCTGTTTTCACTAGAATGGTCAGTAAGCCTTCCTGTACTCCTTGAAAAAAATATTTTGTTCTTAATAGAGAGTGCATGTGTGGACATGAGAAACAGAGTGGGGTGGGTGGTGCTGGCACCATGGCCTACTGATAAAAGACAGGTCCCACATGGTTGACTACGGTTCAAATCCTGGCCCCATTGACGTACATTTGAATTCCTGAGAGGGTGGAGAAATGGAGAAAAGATTGCGGCATGACCAGGCCCTATTGGAGGGTACTTCCCCCATCTCCCTCTCTTTTTCTTTGTTTCTCTGGCAAGTGCACATGCCCTCTGGCACTAAAAACAAATAAACAAACAACCAACAAAAAAACCCCAGATAAGACAGAGAGAGACTCTTGACAGGGTTTCTCACTGTAGTCCCTCTCCCCAGCCCTTTAGCTCCTTTGGATATTGGGCACTTGCTGTGTGCCCTGTGTGTTTCCAAGCCAACCTGGAGATACCAACCATGGTCAGCCACATGGTTTCCAGTATTGCAGTTCAGTTTGTGGTCAACTATGCTGCCAGAATGGGCCAGAAATTTTTAATTTTTTAAAATATTGAGTAATAAATTTAGAGGTTCTATACTTCACTCATTTAAAGAGAACTAACTGTTTAGTGAATTTTGGTATGTTATTAGTTCTTATTAAATTGTGGTAAATATGTAAGTTTTCTATTTAGTCCATTTTTAGGTATAAAATTCAGTGACATTGATTAAACTGACAATGTTTGCAACCATTATCATTTATTTACAGAACTTCCCATTAGCCCAGATAGAAACTCTGCAACCATTAAGCAATGACTCTAGTTTCTTCTCCATCAGCAATTGGTAACCTTGGATCTACTTTCTGTTTCTGTGAATTTTCCAATTCCTAAGTATCTCCTAAGCGCAGTTGTACAACATTTGTTGTTTTGTGTCTGGTTTCTTTCACTGCTAACATGATGTCTTCAGGGTTTATTAATGTTGAAGTAGGTGCAGAACGTCATTCCTTTTTGTCATTGACTAATATTCCATTGCATGGATGTATTAAATTTTGTTTATCCATGGTACTTGAAATCTTGATATAT
Source organism: Tupaia belangeri chinensis (assembly GCF_000334495.1). Taxonomy (NCBI): domain Eukaryota; kingdom Metazoa; phylum Chordata; class Mammalia; order Scandentia; family Tupaiidae; genus Tupaia; species Tupaia belangeri. Next base: position 1,040,284 of record NW_006159757.1, on the reverse strand, counting down.
ACAGATGGTCCCCAATTTACAATGGTTCAACTTATGATTTTCAACATTACAGTGTTGTAAAAATTATACACATTCAATAGAACCATATTTTAAGTACTCATACAGCATTCTATTTTACACTTTTGTTACAGTATTCAATAAATTACATGGGATATTCAACTTTGTGTGAGGTGATTTTGTCCAAATTACATTTTGGCTAATGTAATTATTCTGAGCATGTTTAAGGTAAGCTAGGCCACGCTATGATTTTTGGTAGGTTAGGTGCATTATGTACGTTTAAAAAATTATTTAATTAATTTACTTTTATTTTGACTAGAGAGAGACAGAGAGTGAGGGAAAGTGAGAAAGCAAGCCACTAGGTCCTGGACTCAGACTGTGGTCAGCCATGTGAGTGTCCAGTGCCTTAACCACCTCTCCACTTACTGATCTCCAACATTAGGTACGTTTTTTAACTTACATATTTTCAATTTACTATGAGTTTATTGAGATGTAACCCTAGCATAAATCAAGGAACAACTGTTCTTTTATTTCTTAGGGCTTCCCATAAGTCTCATCAGATTAACTTGCCTACTATATTGCTGGCAATTATTTATTGATGAATTGAATTTAGTAAAAAAATACAATAATGACCCTAACAGGCCATTTCTTTTTGTGTGTCTCTATGTGTATATGTAAATAACCACGTGTCTTCCTGAGTGTCTATATTCTTTTTTTCTTCTTTCTTTTTTTTTTTTTGGAGAGGTTTTTTGCTATAGGGCGCGGGTGCTCCCCAGACAGAAAGAGAGAGACAGAGAGACAAAAAGTGAGAAATCACCCCCCAGGGGGGACGGCCATGCCACAATCCCTTCTCCTCCATTCTCCTCCTGGGATCTTGGGCACGCACGCACACGCGCCCGGCGTGAGTTTAAGCCACCGGGTCCGGGACTCGAACTGTGGTCGACTACGTGGGAGTCCAGCGACATAGCCATTATGTTAACTGCTGGTCTCCCTGAGTGTCTATATTTTTATGTGTCTTCTAAATGAGGCCACCCAGTGCATGAACATATCCAATGATGATGTGGGGAAAGAAGTAGAATTATAGGGACTTGAACAATTTGGCCTCTTTCTTGCCCAGAGGGATTTAAAAGAAAAGCCAGTCTCACTGAAGCTGAGTGCTGTCTTGAATTACTCTCAGAATGTGCTCAAAACAGATTTGATCTGTTTAAATGTGTCCCAAAGCACAAAGGTTGAAGGGCTGAAGCCAAAAAAAAAAAAAAAAAAGAAAAAAAAAAAAAAAAAAAGAAAAACCCAGAAGAGCTGCTCCCTGGGGAAAGTGAATTGATAAAATTTTTGTTGTTTGTTTCACAAATCAAAGGAGGACACATCCAGGATGATAAGGCAGTGGGGCAAATATATAATGTTTGACAACAGATATTAATCCTCTCATAGCCAGAATGACATATTTAATATTGCGCCCAGAGGCAAAAGCTATTCTAGACCTCAGGTACAGCTTGAGCTGTGTCTAGCCTATTTTATCTTGAAAGATATTCTTCACTCTCCCCTCTTTTATTGATCATTTTGAGCCAGTCTCTGAAGATGTTTTCAGTGCTCTTGCTTTTCTTGAATGTGTACTAATTGCCAAAGGTATAATGATTTCTTGTGGCGGCCATGTGTGCCTATGAATTTTCTAGAAGGTGCATGGTGAGACTGCACCCTTCATCCCTTTATAGATTCACATCACACATTGAAATATGGGCTTGAAAATCCATTGTGTTTTATTAATTTCTTAAGTTGTGAGCCCCTCTCAGGGGCTCTTACCCCGCCTTGTGTTGTGAGGCTCTTGGACTATTTAGGCCAGTCCAGGAGCAAGGTGCCATTCCTGAGACAAGATGATCTTGCCAAGGCCTCCACGCTTGTTTTCTTATTCCATGGCATATCTAAACAGTGGCAGAATATTGAGAACCTGAGCTCAGGAGTTTCTGTTTTTTGTTTAAAAAGATCCTCAACTTTACCTTAGAGGTTTTGACTGTGCTTACACGGCGGGAATTCATGTTGCAATTCTTGCCTTGCGTTGTATTGCGGAAGCAGCTTCCCGATTGCTGAGCAGGTTCCTGCAGTTCAACTGCTCGGCATGCACGGCATGTGGTGCATGTGACGCACAGAACAGAGGCAGGAGATGGCAGGGAGCACCCTTCGATGCCTTCATGAGATGCCTCTTTATTCCCCTTTCATTTACCCCATGCAGATGAGAAAAAAAACACCGCAGCGTTTTCAGTTGAGCTACATTGTGAATGCATTTAAATTTATTGTGCTGCTCTGACATCTAATGCCCTTATTTTTGGTCATAGTTACAAAGTTAGGAATCATAATAAGAACTCCAGAACAAAGCAAAGAACATCTACTGATGTCTGTTGATCAGGTTTGCTCAGGTGGCCTGATAACATTAGGGGACAACTGGTCAGAAAAACAAAGTAGAAGCTTGAAAGCCAGGCTCAAATAACACAGATGTGTTCTTTCTACACCTGTTTACAGTACATGGGGTCTTTTATAGTTCTTATCTCCTGGAGTTCCTGTGGCCTCCTCATAGTGTGAGCTGGTGGCATTGGTGGCTCTGGACGTGGCGAATAGAAAGGCAACTGGTCACCGTTTGTCTTCTCTAGTTGGCTGCAGCCTCCATAGCTGCTGGAGAAGGAAAAGTGGGACTGGTGTCTGTTCAAAATAAAGCCAGTTGTAAGTTGTAGCAGATACCTGGGGTGAGTCTAGCACAAACAGGCCGTAGCAAAGTGGAGGTGTTTGGCACTGAATTTTTCAGCCACTCTCTTTCTCACTTTTGTTTAAGTGCATCACTTGCTCATTGGAGTTTAGCCTTTCTGACTTCTTTCTGTCCCTGAAAGAATTCGTGAATGTCTTTGATGGCCTTGTTCTGCTTGACTCATGATGGGGTTGAGAGTCCACCCTTGTCCACGCTGGGCATCAAATGGTAGGTCCTGAGACCCTGGGCAAAATGGAGTGTTAGGTAGGAGGGCAAGCACTTTTAAGTGTTGTGGGATGACAGCGAGGGTGAACCCAGCATGGATGGACACAGAGATGAGTATTTGAAGAAGGTGTTGGTAATTTGTTGCTGTTTATGGATCACATCCCTGGATTTGGGATAGTTTTGATTTGAACTATTCTGTTCCATTGTCATACTATATATTTCAGACCAAAAGTTAGTCATTGATTGTTGGAAAATAATATGTTAGCCATATTTTTTGAATTTAGAGGTGAGGAGGCTGACCTGCCAGTCTTGAATCAGAATCTCTTGACCTTTTTTTTTTTTTTTAAGTTTATTTATTAATTTTGAGAGAGAGAGAGACTGACCCTCAGTAGGGTCTTCTCATGCCATAGTCTTCCATACCCTTCCAACCAGCCAAGGTCATAGGTGTGGTTGCCATGTTCATATTGACCCGTGATCTGAAGCTACACCTTCTCCTAGGCCTGTGGCATCACATGGTGACCCCTATCTCCTAACCACTATGGCTGGGCCTCTCTGGACTCCTTTTAGAGTTCTGAAATCAGTATGCCTTACTGAGTGATTTTCAAACTTTAGCCTGTATAGTAATTACTTGGACCACTCATTAAAACATAAATTGCTTATCTTTAGCTCAGTAGGGTTTGAGAATTTGCATTTCTTTTTTCTTTCTGTCTTTCTTTCTTTTTTTTTTTAGAGGTTTTTGCTTTAGGGCACGTGCGCTTGCCAGACAGAGAGCGGAAAGAGAAATAAAAAGCCAGAAATCACTCCCCACGGGGGATGGCCATGCTGCAATCCCTTCTCCTCCATTCTCCTTGGGATCTTGGGCACACACGCACATGTGCCCGGCATGTGTTTTAAGCCACCAGGTCCATGACGTGAACTGCGGTTGACTATGTGGGAGTCCAGCGACATAGCCATTATGCTAACTGCTGGTCCCTCTTTTTTCTTTCTTTTAAAAGAATTATTTTATTTTATTTATCATCACTTTTTTTTTTTTTTTTAATTTGACTAGAAAGAGACGGAGAGAGAAAATGAGAAAGCAAGCTGCCAGGTCCAGGACTTGAACCGCAGTCAGTCATGTGAAAATCCAGTACCCTGATCACCATGACACCTGCTGGGCCTGCCTGAGAACTTGTATTTCTGACAAGTTTCTAAGTGATGCTGTTGCTGTTGGCCATGGCCGACACGGAAAACCACTGCTTTTTAGTATTTTTTCTCGGTGCTGGTTTATGACAAAGCTTTCACTGGTATACAGTAAAATGAGAAAAATAATGTATTGAGGGTATCAGAAATCCAAAGGTATTCAATGATTTTTTTTATTGAAATTATGTTTTTCCTATTTTCTGACCATAAAATATCCTTTCTTTCATGAAATGATGGTGACAATACGGTGGTTTGGATGTGCTGACCTTACTCACAGAATTAAGAGCTAGCAACTCTAATCTAATTCCTCAATTTAAGAGAAAATTTTATAGCTCTCTGAAATCCAGAAGTCTGAGTGCCATAATAATTAAGTGTGTAGTTTAGTTCCTCAGTTTTTATATTTTCTTCCTTTAAACAGTAGGTAGGGGGCATGGGGATGGTAAAATAGGAGGCATGTGTTTGAGTTTGGTGAGGTCTCAGCTGTTGTATTTTCTCATGACAGTTGTGATAAACTTTGTTTTGCAGAAACCCTGTCTCTCAGGGAACTCAGGACAAGGAAGAGAGCAGCCTGTGTACAGCAGGTCTGTTGGTTGTGACATGTTTTATCTTTGAAATAATTTTTTTCCTCTGTGGTTTTCAAAATAACTGGCAGAGGGGCTGGCAGATGACATGGTGGTTAAGGTGTTGGACTCCCACATGGCCAACCATGGTTCGAGTCTTGGACCTGATGGCTTGCTCTCTCATTTTTTCTCTCTCTCTTTCTCTCATCAAATTAAATAATAATAATAACAAATAAATAAATATAAAAAAATAGCTGGCAGAGTAGTTGGCCGTGAGGATCATGGCTTGAGATTTTGATCTGGTGGGTTATCTGTCATAATTCATTATCTCATATTCAATGGGAGATGTATGTTTTGTACAAATATTCTTGCACT
>NW_006159757.1:1021559-1034619 GCF_000334495.1 Tupaia belangeri chinensis | reverse complement strand
CCTACTTTTTGCAGTTTTCTCAAGTTTGCTATTCAAAGGAATCTAACTCTACTGTCCACTTGTAAGTATCTTTCTAGAAGTGTACTGATGCGCTTTCATCCTCATTTTGGCATATTTTAGGCAAAGGCTTGAAGAAAATGTAGCAAGAGTGCCCCATGAACTTGAATTTGGATAATTGCCTTGGAAAGTCCTCTGTTTTCAGTCATTGTGTCCCAGCTTTTTGCCTCAATTAGTAGGATGGTCAATTGTTTTAATTCTCCACTTGGCTTTACCTGTGCAGGCATAGTTTTATTTGAGGTTTTCAGATCTCACTGATGGCCAAATTCAGTTCAAATTAAAGAAATAAATTAGAGACTCAGTTTCTTCTGTGCTCAAAAGTTTCCATTTGAAATTTCTGTGGGGAAAAAAAATCTAGTTAGCTGTCTTTGATTTTCCCTTATAAATATGTCTGGTTTCCCAGCTGGATCCTGCTGTTCCCATGTTTATAGATTTCCCTCTTTATTTTCACGTGTCCTCTTATTAAACTCAGGATCAGTGTTCTTAGGTTAACTTTCATTTTCTTGGCGATTGGGCTAGAGTCTCTCAAAGCTTTTCTAAGCTATTAGTATCGCTTGAAATGTGTGTCCTTTTTTCTTTTGAAAAACCGAGTTAAGCCAGCCTGTGTCATGGTGATTGAAGCTGCTAGATCTCACACGACTGACTGCAAGGTTCAAGTCCCAGACTGGTGGCTTGAGAAACATGCCAGGTATGTACAAGCCCCAAATCCCGAAAGGAGAGAGAAATAGAGAAGAAGGGATTCAGCATGGTCGTACCCCATGAGGGTGGGGGAGGTGCGTTCTTACTTTTCTTCTCCTTCTGTCTCTGGTGAGCATATGTGTCCTCTGACAAATGAGTAGAACAAAAACAAACTCTCAAAGTTACTTAGTACAAATGGCTACATCTGTAGCTATTTCCTCTAGTATGTTGAGGCATTCGTTGGTAATAGACATTTATATCTACATATGTATTTTCTAAAAACTATTTGGTCCATGTGTTCTATGACCTTGACTATTTTTTTCAAAGTTTTCTATATATTTTGTAGTGTTATTCTAAAGTCAATGCTAAGAAGTCACTTTCTGTTCGAGCCATATTAAAATGTTAATTTGTCTTTTTTAGAAAAAGAATTATTTATTTAATTTTATTAATTATTATTCTTATTTTTATTTGCTATGGGGCTTCACCAGAGAGAGGTACACACCCAGAGAGAGAGAGAGAGAGAGCACGAGTGAGCGAGTTGCCAGGACCAGGACTGGAATCGTGGTTAGCCATGTGAGAGTTCAGAGCCTTAACCCCTGAGCCTCCTGCTGGCCCTGTCAAATTTTTTTTTTTTTTTTTAAAGACAGGCGTATGACTGTGGGGCAAAAGTATTCATGAATGCATGGCTATGTCTATTTTTGTAAGACTTCTGTGGAATGCATAAAGGAGTTTATAATTCATTTTATTGGCTATTTTCTTCTCTTTTTCTTCTTTTTTTAGTGTCTACATTATTTCCTTAGGTCATACAGGATAGTCTCTTTACACAAACAATCTGCATTTTACTTTATTAATGGAGAGGTCTGTGGAAATGCCAATTCAGATGGAAACGTTTCGTTTGAATTTAACTTTTTATGGAATTATTCATGTAATGCCATTTGCATTTGCTGAGATTTTGTATTATTAATAGAATAGACACATCAGCATTTCATTGGTATATGTAAGACTTTGCTTGTTTTTCCTGTCTTGATTGCTGGTTGCACATAAAACTCAGAGAAGGAAAAAGAGTGTAGCATGGAGGGCAAGGCGGGGTAGAATGAGTCAAGCCTCCCAACTCCTGTGTCTTCTCTGCTACAGACTCTGGCTGGAGGCCATCCCTGATAAACTGTCTGAATGGAGCACAGTGCTTTAATCCAGACACTGGGAGTTGAGGCAGAAGAGCCTGCTGGCCTGGGCGTTGGGGGAGCTACTGAAGGCGAAAGTCCTTGTTCTTAGGGTGGCCTTGCTGAGGGCACAGCTCGCTGGCACCAGAGGGAAGGTTCTGACCAGCACTTGGCAGTACACAGACCTAGAAACCACTTGCCACCCCATGTGTCACAGTTTTTCCAGGGCAAGTGAAGCTCTGTTTCGCCTGTGGATTCTGCTGCCCTTGCAGTCTGGCTCCTTCTCTTTTCTTCTTTCCTTATTTGTTCAGCTGACCCTGTTCCAGGGCTTCTCCATCACTCTCAGCTTTCCCGGGATGTACTGCCAGAAATGAGCCTCCTCGTGGGTGTGTCTGAGTAGTTTGTTGGTGACTCCCTAAAGCCTTCCAGAGGTAGAGATGCCATCAACTGCTGAGGCCCGTGGACTTTTTTGTTAATGTAGTTGAGGCTCCATAGTCTGAGCCCCGGTTTAGTCGTGGCACTTTGGACATGCTCCTTTAGCTTATAAGATGGGGATAAGAACAATACTTGTGGAACTAGCAGGTGGCATGGTGGTTAAGGCGCCAGACTCCCACATGGCTAACGGTGGTTCAAGTCCCGGAGCTGGTGGCTTGCTTTTTCATTTTCTGTGCTTTTCTCTCTGGCGAGCACATGTGCCCTATAGCAAATTAAAAAAAGTAATAATAAAGTTAAATAATTTTTTTTTAAAAAGAACAATACTTGTCTCATAGGATGGGCCATGGAAAGAACTTAGCACAATGCCTGGCATCTAGTAAGTTTTCAAAAGATACTCTCTATTATTATTATCATCATTATTGCCTAACATAGATGAGAGACCTTTAGAGTTTTCTTCCGTTCTCTGTATGTGCATGGGAGAGAAAGAAAGTGAGAGGGAGAGACAGAGAGAGAGATATTGAAAACTGCACAGCCACCTCATGGACTGTGGGGGATGTTTGAATGGTTTCAATGTCAAGGCTTTGAAGAGAGCTAGCAATTTGGAGGTGCCACCATGCCAGAGCAAACAGGTTCTGGAGAAAGAAAACAGAGGTAGGATCCTTTGCAGAGCAGGAGGTGGCTTAAATTGTTTATGGTGGCATTCAGTCAGAGGACTGCTCATGGTTCCACAGAGGGCGGCCTCGGGGTCCAGGATGAGTTGGGAGAAAGGCTTTGCCAGGGATTGTTGGCTGGAGAACTGGGGTTCAGCCAGAGCGAATTCCAAGTCTCTTGGCATTTCCTCTGCTTCCTGGTTCTTTCAGAAATGAGGCCATGCTAAGTATGAATGGGGAACATGGAGTCCTCTGATGCAGAGGCCACACTCTAACGTGGAAACGAAATGGACAGGGCGCCTCTGCATTTCCTTTGAAAAAGACCTTTTCCTGCCAACCAGGTTTTCCATGCTAACAAGCAGATCATGAGATACACAGGCATGAGTAAGCATCCGAGGGTGTCAGAGTAGAATCAATTGTTGGCATCCAAAGTAATGTTTGGACCAGTCCTTGCCTGCAGGGAGCCTTCAGTCCCACAGGTCAGTTGAGGCAGAGAACACGTCATGAAAAGAAACATATGGTTGCAGTGTGGTAATGCCAGATGGATGGAGGACAGAAGACTGGCCAGCTGTTGACAGACTCACGATGGAGATGGACCCATTTGATCATTAAAGACAGACCTGTGTTATTAATTACTCATCCTAAATGATTATTGCTCTCACTGGCTAAATTGCATTTAACTAGGTTGCTCACTTGCTAGGTAATTTTTTGCCTGATGTTTTTCTTCTAATGTTCTACTTGGAATAACTTACCATGAATTATATAGCTGTTTGCAAATAAACTTAAAATTGTCAGAGAGTGTGTGTGCTTGTCAGAGAAAGTTAATCAAGGGGTAGGGGATAGGCTAGGTGGGTTAGGATGTTGGGTGGAAGCAGAGGATGGGGTAGAATGGGGCATGGGAGTTGGGTGGGGAAGGGAGAACACCATGCCAATGGCGAGTGGTCATGCTGTAATTCCTTCTCCTCCATTTCTCCATCCTGTCAGGATTTGGGGCACAAATACACACACACACACACACACATGCACACACGCACACGCACACACACACACACACATATATATATATATATATGTATATGTACATCCATTGTATTTTTCAAGCTATCAAGGTCAGGATTAGAGCTATAGTAGGTCTTGTGGCCTAACCACTTAACCACTAGGCCACAGGGCCAGCCCCAGCAAATATACTTCTTAATGGCATCTTTATATTTCATTGTCTGAAGGTGCCTTAATTGTATTATCCACTCTCCTATTGTTCAATAGTTAGCTTATTTCTCCTCTGCATCGTTATAAATATGCATTGAATATCTTATGCATAGATCTCTTCACAGTCCTGATAGTTTTCTTGTGATGCATTCAGAGGAGGGGATTATATTAAAAGATGTACATTTGTTTTAAGGGTTTATGTGCTATCACAATTGGCTCTCAGAAAGGTACTTATTAATTTATGTTCCTGTTAGTAATAGGTGAGTATGTCCATCTTATCACATCCTTGTCAGCGAGTAGCATTAAATTAAAAAAATATTTGATAGTCTGAGATGAAGTTTTTAGTTTTAAAATTATTATTTTCTTCCTTTTTGTTTATTTTATTTTTTAGTTTTTTGATATAGGGCAAGTGTGCTTACAAGAAGAGAGAGAGAGGGAGAGAGAGAAAGTGACAAATCACCTCCCAATGGGATGATCACATGGCAATCCCTTCTCAATTCTTTTCCCAGGATTTTGGGCGCATACACACATGCACCCAGCATGTTTTCAAGCCTCTGGGCTGAGGACTCAAGCTATATAGTCAACCATGTGGGTCTAGCCACTTTAACCTCCATGACATCTGCTGGCCCAGTTTTAAAATTAAAACTAATCAAGGTATTACGAGAAAACTCTTTGTTCCTCAGGTGGGCTGTATTTGTTCACAAGTTGCAGACCCTTACGTGGATGGGAGATTGAGAATACTCTCTGCCCAGGATTGTCCTTCAGAGCAGGGGAAGGCTTCTACTGAGGGCACAGTGTGGGCAAAGGCATTGCTCCTATGGAACTTTAAAATAGCTATAGCCACCTGTTACTTTTTCTTGACCTTCCTGCTTGAATGAACTCCTTTTGACTTAAAAGTTAGACTAAGAGGTCATCCATTTCAAACCAGATCATCTCAAATGAATGGCAATTCAGCCTGCCTTTTAAAACCCCAGGGACAGGAGATTTTTATAAGCTTTAATGATTTTTACCATCTATTTACTTCCAGACTTGACAGACATGATCTCATAAATACCCACTTCTATTCTTGCCTTTAAAAAATATTTTTTTATTTTTAATAAATAAAAGACAAACTTGACAAAACTAAGCACAATGAAGTAAGGTTGGTAGCCTGGGGCTACTTATTGGGAGTTCTAAGAATAGAACTGGGTTATCCCAACACCTACTGACTTTGGGCAGTAAGATCTTCCAGTGTGGGGTAGCAACATTTTCCAAGTTACTTTGAAAAATGGGCAAGTTTACTAGGTAACCAGGGCCAACTCCTGTTTCCTGACTTTTCCACAGCTTTCACTGACAACATGCAGGGCACACATCTGAAATGAGTCAGACCGGTGGTTTTCCTAGTACGCAGAACACTGTGCACAGGAGACTCCCTCTTGGGCCTCAGTGGGTTCTTTTTTTTTTTTGAGAGGTTTTTGCTATAGGGCATGTGCGCTCGCTAGGCAGACAGAGAGACAGAAAGTGAGAAATCACCCCCCAGGGGGTATGGCCACACCGCAATCCCTTCTCCATTTTCCTCTTGGGATCTTGGGCACACACGCACTTGTGCCTGGCGTGAGTTTAAGCCACCGGATCTGGGACTCAAACTGTGGTCGACTACATAGGAGTCCAGTGACATAGCCATTATGCTAACTGCTGGCCTGAGCCTCAGTGGATTCTGAATGAAGCCGTAAAGTGGTTTAGTCTTAGATCAAAAGGGAGAACGCACACACACATACACACACACACACACACACACACACACACACACACACCACAAAAAGCAAAAATAGAGTTCCTATTTATTTCTTGGTTGCAGAAAATACTGAGTTTGGAAAAACTGATTTTTCAGCCTTCTTGGGAATTTAATTTTATATTTTGGGTTTTCTTATAAGGTTTACTTTTATGAGTAGTAATGCCACCATAACTATTTCAATGGAAGTACAATTTTGGGTAGATAATGCATTCATAATGACTTCAATAACTAAATTTAGTTTTTACATACTTTTAGTAAGAAAGTAAGAATTGGATACTTTTTTTCATCCTTAGTGAAAAATTATATCTATGTATTGGGTTGTAAGAAAAGTCATGATTCATCTTTTCATAGAAAAAACAGGTCATGAGTTTTCTGACAACCCGGTCACTTTTTAAAATTCAGCATTTGGGCCAAAATGGAGATTTCGGCCTGGAGATTAAGGTGGTGGGATCCCACATGGCTGACCCTGCAGTTTGAGCCTTGGACCAAGTAGCTTGAGAAACATGCCAGTTGCGAGTATGTGTATACACAAGATCCAAGAAGGGAGAGTTGGGGGAGATGGGGTCGTGAAATGACCATGCCCCATAAGGGCTTTCTCTCTCCCTCTCTCTGTCTGTTCTCTCTCCAATGAGTGCACACATCCTCTGGCAAATTAAAAAAAAAAAAGTTGAGCATTTTAGTGACCAGAGGTGGTGGAAACATGAAGTAGTGGCCCTCTTCATATTTACCTTGATGGTTCTCTTTAAGTAAATGAATATTGTATAATTTTGTATTATTTTATAAATTATAATGTTTGTTTTCATAACTCCAACAAGGCATTGTCAGCAGTAGATTTTCTGGATGAGTAAAATCTTGAGGTAATTGAGGCTTAATAGTTTTTTAACCATTTATTTATTTGTTTGGGATTTTAACTCTTTATTTGTTTAGGATCTTCTGGTGACAATCTTAGTGAAATATATTCTTTTTTGAAGTTGTCTTAAAAGATGCAACATTCCAGACTACATGGAGTTTCCGGTTATTTCTAATAGCCTTTCTCTTGCAAGGTGCTAGTGTGTAATCTAGGAAGACAGCTTTCTAGAAAAAAAAGTCATAAAAAAAAATACATTACTGTAGTATTATAGCCAATGCCAAGTTGCAGACCTGCCTGGGAATGACTCAATTTTTCCCCTGTAAAATAGTGTCAGATGTATTTTCTTTCAGTTGCTGGGGGTTGTCATCTTTCCTCTGGACTTAGTTGACATCTGAGACAAGCGAGGTGTCCAGTATGGCCATCAGCCAAGGAGGAGGGTGCTGCTGCTGGTGAGCCCCCTTCCTGTGTCACTGACTTGTTTCTTCCACCAGCTAGCCTCTCTTCCCCATCTGTGGGAGACAAACATGCTGCTATCCACCGTGTCAGAGAAATCCCTGTTGTCGGTTTGAGTGGCCCACTTAGGCCCCTATGGTGTGCATTATATAATCTCCACCCTTCCACACCTTAGAAGACAGGTGTACCCAAGCCCAGGTGAAGCCCAGGCTCTGAATGTGTAAGAAATTCTTAGACAGGCAGGTGTAAGTTCCAGCTGGATGGGCCTGTTCCTGGTCTCTTTCCCACTTTCACATTCAAGGGCAGGAAGAACTTCCTCTCAAGCTTGAGTCAGCTGTGCTTTGCTCTGAGGGCTTAGTGAGAAGAGGAAAATCCTATTAATAAAGCATTTAGCTTATACAACTAATACTGAGGGTCAAAGCGTTTGTGGGCCGAGCAAGCCCAGTGTACTTTTCATCATGATCCCATGGAGCTTAAAGCAAGGTGTTGGCTGGGGCGCAGTGGTAACATGATGCTCCAGCGATGCTGGATCCATGTGGAAGATGGTGAGTTTGGTTCCCCAGTTCACCTGTGTACGTCAGGTGTGCATCCATGATCCTGGTTGGCTGGGAAAGCTGGGGAATGGGATCATGGCATAAAAAGACCCTTTTTTTTTTTTTTGAGAGTTTTTTGCTGTAGGGCGCGTGCGCTCACCAGACAGAGAGAGACAGAGAGACAGAAAGTGAGAAATCACCCCCCAGGGGCGATGGTCATGCCGCAATCCCTTCTCCTCTGTTCTCCTCTCGGGATCTTGGGCATGCACGCACACGTGCCTGGCGTGAGTTTTAAGCCACCGGGTCCGAGACGTGAACCACGGTCGACTATGTGAGAGTCCAGCGACATAGCCATTATGCTAACTGCTGGTCCCCAAGAAGACCCTTTTGAAGGTTCTTCTCTCACATACCCACTCGATCTCCCTCTTTGCCTCCCCATTCTTACAAAATAATTAAAACAAACAAACAAAATCCTAGGTGTTCCCTAGCTATTAGTATTAACAAGTCTAACCAGTACTACTAAACCACAGCCACTGATTTCCATTTGATTCCTACCTATTCACCATCCTGTCTTTATGCTAGGGCTTCTTACCTGGACTCTTTTCGATAGGTCCCACTTATGCCCTTGGGGTTTTCTTCTGTCTCATTGAGGCCAAGCACTCAGGAACTGTTTTTCACTGTTATTTGGTAGTTATACCAGAAGAAAATTCTCTCTTTGGTTCAACTGATAACAGGTTCTGAGGACATGTAAATCTGTTGGTGATGACTCTAGCTGGGTTTTAGTTGTGTATGTAACAGGAGGGATAAAGAATGAAGGCTCTCCCTTCTCCAGTTATTCCTGATTTTCAGCGTGTGTTGTTAATGGGATAATTACAGTGATCAAAAAGTAACTCCCTAGCTCTGATTGAATTTGCCCCAAGTCCATGGGCCTTACCACGTAATGACAGGTATTAGGAAGGGATACAATCTTTGGATGTGAATAATTACTGTATTTCAGGTTCTAACATGTTACTTAAGCACCTGACCAAAACAGAAGAGAATCTTGACGCTTTCTCTAGCCCTTACAAAAGACCTTACAGGGAACCAGCAGTTAGCGTAATGACTATGTCACTGGACTCCCCCGTAGTTGACCGCGGTTCACGTCCCGGACCTGGTGGCTTAAAACTCACGCTGGGCGCATGTGCGTGCGTGCCCAAGATCCCAAGAGGAGAATGGAGGAGAAGGGATTGCAGCGTGACCATCCCTCCTGGGGGGTGATTTCTCGCTTTCTGTCTCTGTGTCTCTCTTTGTCTGTCTGGCGACCGCACGCGCCCTATAGTGAAAATCTCTCAAAAAAAAATTTAAAAAAGACCTTACAGATAAATAAAAAATAGTATTCTAGATGAAATATGAAAATATTTTACCAATCTGAGTTCTCTGTGAGAAATAGGTGCGTCCTGTAATGGTTGTGTTGTGAAAATTGACACAAAATTACTTATTTCTTTTGGAGAAGGGAGTAATTTATACACATAGAACTTGTGTTTATATCCAGAAAGCACAGGGTGTTTTATAGTTCAGATAATGGTGGAAAGAAAAAATGTTTGTGTGTTTCCCTGTACTTCTAGGTCATGGAGGGTTTCCTCTTATACTCTCCATGGGTTTAATCTAGTATTAAAAGCATGACCACTTAACTGTCTCAAAAAGAAAGGCCTCTTAAATTCTACCCCATACCCTATATGATAACCTCTGGTTGCTGCATGAATCGCTGGCAACTATTCTAAATGTCCAGGTAGATAACCCCTCTGTTTGTAAGTGTCACTAAAAGAAGTTCAGGCTTCCTTTTTCCTATCAGATTGCAGCCAGTTTATAGCCAGCTTGGGTGTCTCAAATCTGGATAGAAGAGACATTTCCCTCAGGGTTGTTCAGACAGCCATGAATGTTTTATCCTGACTAATCAAGTTATTTTAGGGTTTGTTTTCTTTAGTGTCAAAATCTAGAAGACTCCGAATGGTATGTGTTTGAAATTAAGAAAGCTTTTTGCTAGTACCTATATTGTTAAGTTTTTCTGTACTCAGGTATGTTTAGTACTTTCCTGTCAATGTTTTGATCTACCTTGTTTAGTGCCCTCAATCCCTTGTTGTGTTATATCCTTCCAGGCCTAATACCTTGTCCTTGTTTCTTCATCCTCTCCCTTCCCCATTTATTGAAGCCTGCATATCCCAACCCTCCATGGAAACTTCTTTCTCCAAGATTGCCTCTGCCCAAGACTAGTTGCGAAGGCCCCATTCCCAGTTCAGTTCTCCTTCCTAAACTGTGGCCCCAGAGAACAGCAGTTGGCGTAATGGCTATGTCGCTGGACTCCCATGTAGCCGACTGTGGTTCAAGTCCCGGACCTGGGGGCTTAAAACTCAATCTGGGCGCGTGTGCATGCGTGCCCAAGATCCTGAGAGGAGAATGGAGGAGAAGGGATTGCGGTGTGACCATCCCCCCTGGGGGGTGATTTCTCGCTTTCTGTCTGTCTCTCTCTGTCTGTCTGGTGAGTGCAAGTGCCCTATAGCAAAAACCTCTTCAAATAAACAAAAACTATGGCCCCATAACTAGCTGCTCCCTGGATCTCTAAGTAATCAAGCCCAATGTGTCTCGTAGTGTACTTTTCATTGCCACTCTCCTTCTTCTCCTCTGCAAACTTGCCTCCCACCTAAGTCCCCTCTATCTGAATGACCCCAGCATTTTCCTCTAGTTGCCCAAATCAGACATCTAGTTAAAATTTTGCCTCCTTCTACCTTTCCTCTCTCTTCCCATCTGCCATTTCTAATCACTCTCCTATGTTTGATTGTAAATACGTCTCAAATTTTAATTTCTTGAATTTATATGTTGACACATACACAATACAACCCCCTCTCCCCTCCCCTGGAAGACTGTAAATTCTTAGGGGCACTAGGGGCCTGGCTGTGGTAGGGTGTTGGTTGATGCTGCTCTTTGGCAGGCTGAGGCCACATGGGAGGTGTGGGTTTGAGTCCTGGCTCACCTTAAAAAACCAGGCATGGTAGTGCATGCTTGTATCCCCAGCAACCCAGGAGGCAGAGACAGGAGGATTTTGACAGCAAGATCCTGTCTTAAAGAGGAAAAAAATTTATATATATGTATATATATACATTTATATATATATACACACACACAGACACACACACACACATACATCCTGCACTAGGAACATTTTTTGAGTGCATTGGTAAGAACTGGGAATACTGACTAGAAAATTCTCATCCTGCTATTAAATAATTCAGGCTCACTGTGATTGTACTGGAGAACAGCCCATGCCAGGTATATGCCACCTCTTTAACATTAGCTAACTTTAGCTGATCCAGGTATTATTTTACAATTTCCTTTTTAGCACCCCGTTCATAATAAGCTGTTATTTTGAGCACTGCAACTGTTCCTCTTTAATGAGACATCTTTGAGCAGTGAGATAGTTAGGCTTGCTGTGGAGTGAACCTCTGGCACCAAGAAGGCACATTCCCTAGCTCAAGACTTGCTGGTTTAAGCTGCCAGGTTTTTGCTGTACAGGTTTTCAAGACAACTGGTACCCCTGGTGTTTCAGATAGAGCCCCAGGAGGAAAGGGACCTTATTTGCGAAGGCTTGATTGAAGAGACTGTGATGGAGGAACTGACTACAGAGTTTAGGGGGGTGGCGGGGATTAGGGTGACCAGCAATCAAGTCAGGCACCCAAAGACTTGCACCACCTTTGGGCAAAGAGGGTTAGAAAAGGAGCTCAGTGAGCTAAGACCAAATGGTTACCCAGAAGGGCCTGTGAATGTGGGGACAGCCATTGCTGGAACCCTGGAGCAGAGGAAGGAAAGAACAGGGAAGGATACCCTGACCACTCTCCTTTTGCCCTTTGCCCTTCAGTGCCTCCCCTGGACTGGCCCAAAAGCTAGGGGACAAGGGAGCCCGGGTGACACCATCTGCAAAGGTTTGCCATAGAGGAGAAGGGAAGTAAGATGTAGGAGGGCAGAGAATAGCCAGCCCCCTGGATCTGTCCTGCTGGTGATTGGAGACTGAAGTTCTCTTTCATTTGGTTTCATGCATTTTACTCCTGATGATTGTCATAGGGCTAGAAATAACTTTCTAGCTTTATCACTTTTAATCTTTCTTGACAGGAGAGTACTGGATTACACCTGGCTTGCTTAGAATCCTTGACTCTTGCCTGGGATGTTTATTGGTGAATTAGAGGGAGAGTTATTAGCCCACTGTGAGTAAACGCTTGTGAAGACTCATAATTCTTTCTCATCAAATTATCCTACTTTGTATGTGCTCCTTCATATTATTTCTCCAAGGTGTCTGTTTTTCTCTATCTCAACTAACATGATTCTAGTACAAGAGATTATCTTCTATTTTCTGGGTGGAGGCAATAACTTTCCAGGGCGTCTCCTCCTTTTCGTTGTGTCACCTATCAATTTAGCTTCTCCATGATGCTGTTCTGGCCTGTTTCAGATGTTCCATTGATGTTTCACTGCATTTGGAATAAAATCTCACTGCATTTGATATAAAATATGAACTGAAAGTGTGTTTCCTCCCCCAAATTGTTATGTTGAAATTGTAACTCCTGCGACCATTAGATGGCATCGTTGGTTATGTTGCTGGATTCTCATGTAGTCGACTGCGGTTTGAGTCCTGGATCTGGTGACTTAAAATTCACTCTGGGTGTGTGTGTGTGTGCATGGCCAAAATCCTGAGAGAGGAATGGAGGAGAAGGGATTGTGGTATGGTCCTTCCGTGGGAGGTGATTTTTTGCTTTTTCCCTGTCTGTTTTTCTGGCAAGCACATGTGCCCTATAGCAAAACCTCTCAAAAAAAAAAAAAAAAGAAAAATCCTAACTCCCGAGGTGATGATATGAGGAGGTGGAGCCTTTGGAAAGTGGTTAGGTCATGAAGGAGGAACCTTCATGAATGGGGTTATAGAAGAGGCTCTACAGAACTTTCACCCTCTTCCTTATGGGAGTACAAGAAGAAGACAGTAGTCTGCACCCAAAGGGGGCTCTTGAAACCCAATCATGCTGGCACCGTGCACTTGGCTTTCCAGCCTCCAGCACTGTGAAGAGTAGATTTTGATAGTTTATGAGCCACTTGGTCTATGGTACTTTTTTAGAGCAACCTGGGTGAATTAAGACACTCACCTTCATCTAGAAGGCCAATGTGGTATGATCTTTGCCCGCTTTTCCAGCCCACTCCTACCTCCCACCGTTGTGCCTCCTTCACAACCCATCAGCCCCTCTGGCTCCTGC
>NW_006159757.1:934553-1021549 GCF_000334495.1 Tupaia belangeri chinensis | reverse complement strand
CTGTCTCAGGGCCTGGTAGAGCTCTTTTTCTTTGCTGACTTCTCCTCTTTTTTCTCCTTCCCCCCATGACTCTCCTTCTCTCCTTCTCTTTGCCTCTCTGCCTCTCTAAACCACAGTGTGAATGTCACCTCCTCAGAGCATTCTTTCCTGACCACTGGGTGTCAGAACATCCCCCTTCTGTCCACCTCACTCTTCCTGGCTCTTAGTACACAAGCAACAAAATGAGCACTAAGATCAGGTGTGAGAGATGTGTGGCCAAGATCACACGTGCATTTGGAAGATGGGCAGAGGAGGTTGTATTTGTAGCAACGTTGCATTGAGGTTTCACTTCCTGTAGATCCTTTGACTGTGCATGTGCGTGAGTGTTGTATTAACCTAATGTAAGTCACTTGTTTAGTATCCCACGGGCCACATGGGCTGGGTGAATGCAGTTGTTAGAACAACACTCTACCACTCAGTGGTGTGGTTTGCCCACTCCTTTTGTTTCTGTCTCCCATATTCTCTCCTGCTTGCATTGTCCTCTTATTTTTTATACAGCCTTCTAACCTCCCTTGCTTCTTCTTCTTTTTTTTTTTTTTTTTTGCCATGCACTTCATCTTTCCTTTTTTGGACAGTTGAGTGTGTTGGGGGATTAGTACCATCATAGAAAACCCCTGTTGGTGACTGGATGGGACCAAGCCCTTGTTGACCTTTGCACTCTCTGTGAAAAGAGGTGTTGGACAGCAATGTGATCAGTACATATCCAAGGGTGCCCATCTACTCTCCAGGAGAACCTCGGGGCACTTACTGCTCCTGTGTGTAGGTGGGCTCTTGTGGAACAAGTGGGGGAGAGCTAGTACATCCTGTGGCCGTGAGCTTTTGTTTCTGATGAACTTGAAGAGGATCCGTGTGTTTCAGAATATCTAGAGCTTTTGCTAAATCAGATTAGCCTTTACCCCAAGTCATTTAATTCCATGACTTTTCTCTTGTCCTATCTGTGGGTCACATGCTATAATCTGAGAACAAGGCAGCATGTTGCTGGTTTTGCAAATGAAGGAACCGAGGCCTCAGAGCCACCTGGAATATGAATAACCATAGGCTTCTCTACGGCAGAACTGGAGCTAAAATCCATGTGCTGAGTTCTCCATGGCTTCTCTCTGGACTTTGCAGATTTGGAGGATTGGTGCAGTCATGTGATGAATATTTTAAAGTACTTTTATTGCTTTCTTTTTTTTTAAAAATTAGCCTCATTTTCTTATTTTAAAAAAATTATGTTCCCTGTACCTTGTTCATATAACTTTATTATTGTACTACAGAAAATTAGAAAAAATTAAAACAATAAACCAAAATGTTATAGGCAGTTTTGTGGGAAGTTAATCAAACACAGGTTTTGCCTCAGTATATGTCGCTTGGAGCTGGGAGTGTTTTTCACAACTGCACTGTAATCCCTGGTTAGTGCATTCTTCATTGACTGGGAGGGAATGAAGCCTACATGTGGGCCTGGGTGAGTGAGAGACTGTGGTCCCATAGCCCAGTGTCTGAGGTGAGAGTTGATACAGAGATATTGGGTGGGGACGATGAGAGGGACTGGTTCTCAGACTCCCTCGAGAATCAGTTGATCACATATACTACCAAGAGGTAATAAATGGCCCCCTCACTTCCTCAAGGCATAATTTGTTTAATAGGTACATTAATGATATACTCAGGAAAATCCAGTGTGACCCTCCTGGGTGCTGTTAGCCTGTCTGACTGGGCCCTGAGGGATGTGTCTCTGGCTCCAGGGGAGTGACTAGGCCTCTCATTTTGCCTACATGACCGAGTATGACTTTTTTCATTCTTTTCTATAAACCTACCTCAAGGGATTACTTAGGAACGTTAGAAGTCATGGCTGTTATCCAACTTTTCTGTATTACATTTTAAGATTTAAAACCTCTTCACTTCCAGGGATGGTTGGAGGGCATTCTTGGCAACTTCTGCTAGCATCTGTTTTTCTGATGTCATGGTGCCTCCAACTAGGACTAGCCTTCAGCCATGCACTGAGGTTCGAAGAATCAGGTTGTACCTGGGGAAAGACCCCCAAGAAAGCTGAACACCTTTGTATTTGGTGTTACACAGTTTGGATAAGTCTGAGGAATGTTGATTCCCAGGTTCTACAGGATCTTTGGAGAGAGTGAGCACCATTTCCCAGGGAGTCTGGGGCCTTTTTTTTTTTTCCCTTTTGGTAAATGTCTTGTCCACTATTGTGTTGCTTATAGATACCTTTCATTGGGTGATTTATGAAGAATAGGGGTTTATTTGACTTATGATTCCAGTGATTGTAGAGTCCAAAGATGTGGCTGGCTACCTCATAACATGGCCAATGGAAGTAGAGATGAAGGTGGGCATGTACAGAGAGAGCTGGTTTGTGTTCCATGTAGGGCTTCTGCCTGCCTCATTTCTTTCCTAGTAAACCTACCAGAACTCAGTCATGGGGCCCCATGATAACTCCTCAAAAGTCCCACCTTCCAACATCGTAATTGCATCAGATTTTAACTTTCTTAATGCTGTACAGTGGCTCAACAGGAATTTTGGGGGACATATTCAAACTATAGCTGTGATGGTGACAGGGAGAGTGGGAGCCATTTGATCCAGTGGATTGGGACTTGTCAGTAGTGGTAGGGAGACTGCTTCAAAGAGTTTCTTCTAAACTTGTGAGACTGTGGTTCTAAGTTTTTTTTTTAATCAGCTCTACTTTTATTGACGGGAAACTAAATGTGTGGATAAATCCAGGACTCCACTCTCTGTTGTCTGAATTTGAGTATCTCTGGCAGATTCATCTGGGAGTGGTGGTTTGAATCCTCTATTTTCCCTCCAAAGTGGGAATGAGTGAATGAATGAATGGTGTTGCGATGCCAGCACTTGCCTTGTTTGCTTGCTGAAGTCTCCTCCTTGTCTAGCTTCATAGTTACTTTGTCAGTGGTGTTCTGCTTTTGTTGGGACTGTCTCATGCTTGGCACCTCTTGAAGCTCAGATTCTATCTAGGCATTCCTAAGTTACTGAAGACTCAATGATGATACCTGCTGCATACTAAGGGAAGATCCTCTGGAAGAGTCTAGTGCCAATTCCAAGGAACTGACGTAAAAGCAAACTCTGTGCAGGGATTTATCAGTCCCTGGACTAGCCCACTAGGTAACTGCTGAAAACCACAGAATGTACCCAGAAACATCTTGGGCACTGGGACAGATGGGACATGAAGCACGTTATCTCGCCAGGGAAAACTGATAAACCACACCCAGGTGCTAGGTCAGATTTCATCTCAAACTGAAGATTTCATCTTCATCTCAGAACTGCTCCCTGTATGCTGTTCTGTAGAGACTAGGGGATAATGGACACTCTTGGTCTCCAGCTGATAAACCTTTCCTATAGCTACTTTCATGCCTACCACTTTCCTGGAAATTTACTGATTATTCTCCTCCTTCCAAGTGCCCTCCTGCAGAACACGGCCTTAATTACCAATGACTGGTGTTTCCCCTCTGTCCTCATTTCCTGCTCCAGGACATAGTAATTTTTTTCTTCTTCAGGTTGAAGGGCTTGATTTCTTTTTTGTATATTTATTTTTTCAAACAAAGTAGCCTAAGCTTTCATAAAGTCCTCTCTCAAAATTTTGCATGCTTATTTGGCTAGCAAAAGAAGGCTAAAACTGGGCTGAAGAAAGCAGAATCTGATACTTACGATGCATGGAATTTTGGAGCAGTTGTTCAGGATTCACCAGATTTGAAGGGGATGGGTGTGTATCATTGGTATCACCTCAAAATGCCTAACATGTCATTATTCAGAAAGCTGGCCCTCAGTAAATATTTGCTAAATGAAAACCACAGAAAAGAAGGAGAAACAAGGCCTTGCATTCAGAGCGTTTTTGCAGGAACATATTGATGAACCTGTCAGATGGTCACATGTTTGAGCATATATGAGACCCTGCTCTGTACCATATCAACCCTGTCTTCTGGGGTGCTACAGTTTGATAATGGTTGTGTTTAGAGTCCCAGCATATATAAGGAAGCATTAATTGTCCCTAGGCAAGGATTTCAGGCTCCCAGATGGTTCCTCCATCCAGGTTCAGTTGGATCTACAAGTGCTTCTTCTGAAGTGTGAGCAGACCCTCTGCATTCTAAGTATCACCCATGGCCTTCTGCAGGTGGAGGAGCAACAGTGTGCTGCTCCTCACCTAGAAGGGGAAGAGTTGGATAATGAGCATCTGTGGAGTTTATCTGAGCTTAGTTGGTCAGTCACAAGTAAGCTTTAGGGGTCCTTAAGCCCATCATGGCAATTTTCTAGGAAAACTCATAGGCTCAGCATATATTCATACTTGTAGCTAAGATTTATTAAAGTGGAAGGACACAGAGCAACATCAGCAAAGGAAAAAGGTGCATGGGGTTAAGTCCAGGAATGAGCTTCTGGGTGTCCTCTCCTAGTGGAGCAACACAGGATGCACTTAATCCCCCAGCAATGAGTAGTGGCAACATGTGTGAGATGTGTCCATCAGGGAAGTTTGTTCGAGACTCGTAGCTAGAGTTTTCACTAGGGGCTGGCCACATAGGCATCCTCTTCCTGTTGCATATCAAAGTTCCAGATTCCCACTTTTCCAGAAGAAAAGCAAGTTCAATATCAGCCATTGTTTGTATTAACAGTTTAGACACTGAACTTTAGACCAGTCTCTTCTTAGAGAATGGCAAACATCAGGATCCCAGAGTTTTTAGGTGGGAACAAAAATCATAAGAGATAATAATATGAGAGTGGTTTGTCTGAGGCAAGTTGAGATGAGAGAGCACTGAGAATCTGGGAAAATCACTCAGTGCTTCAGAAACAGGAGGGTGACAAGGACAGGTTTTGTCTTGTTGACTGGCCAGGTGAGATTTTGGAGTCTGTATACCTCAGTTTATCCTCAGTTCAACTTGCCCTTAATTCAAGCCACTCTTAGAGGACTGTGTCTCTAGTGGTTCACAATGTTGGGGTTCTGAGTTTCTGACTCCCTGTGTTTACTTCCTTCTCTGGGCCCAGGCACCTGGACTCTGAGTCCAAGGAAGCTGCACTCTGGCCATAGAGCATGCTTTCCAACAGCCTTTCTCTTGCGCTGGAGGCCTTCTTAGGCATAGGATAGCTTTCTTCCTAAGCTTGAGCAGAATGAGATGCTTGTGTGGCTATCTGTCTTGGGGACAGCCAATGTCCTGAATCTCAAAGACTTTTCCTTCAGTTTTCAGGGTCTGATCTAGGCTGACAATTTTCTTCATAGGGTGCCCTTCAACCTAAGGAAATGAGGGGTCTTCAAAATGCATATTATATAACTATACATGGATTTCAAAGTTTTTGCACCAAAATAAACTCATATTATTTTATTTTTTAATTTGCCAGAGTGCATGGGTGCTCACCAGAGAGACAGAGAGAGAGAATAAGAGAGAAGGTGAGCAAGTATCCCCCTTGGGGATGGTCTCCTCCATTTTTCCTTCCTTTTGGGATTTTGTGCACGTACACACATGTACCCAGTGTGTTTCTCAAGCCATTGGGTCTGGGACTCATCTCAGAGTTGGCCATGTGGGATTCTTTTGCTTTAATCATCGTGCCACAGCCTGGCTCTAAACTCATACTTTAATTCCATGTTTCATGAACTTTTCAATGTTGTCTTACATTTCTAAAGGGGTAGGGTTATATTGAATTCTTTTGGATATGCAAACATATAAAAACTCTCTTACTTTTCTCTTACTTTTCTATTGCTTTCTTAGCTTGAATAATCAGTCCTAAAGTTTTTCTCTTCCAAACTTAAAAAAAAATTTGACTATTTTGCAAATTATTATCATTGACCATAGGATGATGGTGTAGATTATGTGACTTTTAGAGTCAGACACATACCTGACTTGTGGCCTCTGGCAAAGTGCCAAGGCTTTCTAAATTTCTCCTACCAAAGAGAATTTTTCAGGCTTTGAGTTTTCCTGAAAATGCATACAAAGGGTCTGGCACTGAGCCTGTCATGGGTGCCCCCAAAAATGGCACCTTTAAGGATAGTATCATCCAGCAGGCAGCTACTTGAAGATTGCAAAGATTTAAGGAGTTAAATTAGCAAATCTTTTCCCCCATTCTTTAAATTAATTAATTAATTAATTTTACATTCATTTACTGAGCATAGTCACAGCATACAAAATGTGATTTCCCATCCAGAATATGCTACTTAGTGAAAAGGTCAGCTGATTATATATATCTGTGAATACGTGCCTGACTTTAGGCGTGAAACTCTGAGTAGAATGAATATACTATAAAGTAGCACGTAGCTGATGCTATATAGCTTACTATGGTCATTAAATAGGTCTTTTTAAATGTATTTTTTAGTTTCAAGAAAAACAGTTTTAACTTTAATAAATCAAAATCAAAGAAATGATAAGAGAGCTTTCCTTGAAATTTAAAGCCAGTAAACGGGTTAGGAGTCTGTTAAAATAGTAGGTACATGAACCTATCAGCAGCTCAAGACAAGACACAAACCCTTAAATCCGGAAAACAAAGCCTAGAAGAAAATCAGTAATGTTTTAGTCAAAAGTTGTAAGATTCTATTTCACTAGTTCAGTCTCATGTACTTAATCTTCTGTTGTGGTCTGATCTTACCAATTAATTTCTGGGATATAATAATCAACTCCGGTCTTATCCCTACCATTTAGTTGGCCATTTTCTTAGTTGTTTTTGAACTCTTATATCTGTGTGTCTGTGTTTAGTTCTCCTGGTATAGCACTCCCTTCAGAAACTTCTTGGAGAGCTGGGCTGGTGTTGGTAAATTCTTTGAAGTTTTGTTTATCTGAGAATATCCTTGTCTTTTCTTCCCATATGAAAGATAATCTTGCTGGGTATAGTATTCTTGGAATAGATTATCAATGCCCTTATTAGTCTCTTCATCTTCTGGGATGCCAGTTATCTGGATGTTTGGACATTTGATGGTATCTAGTATTTCTTGTATATTATTCCCATTTTTGGGGGGCAATTTTCTTAGTCTTTGGTGGATTTTTCTAGGCCAGTGGTTCTGTCTTCTATATCTGAGACTTGATTTTCTGTATGATCTAGTCTGCTTTTCATACTTACAAGGGAGGTTTTGACTTCCTGTATTATAGCCTTCATCTCTAACAGTTCCATCTGGTTCTTTTTTATGGTGTATATTTCCTCTTTCAGATCTTGCAAGAACTTCCTCACCTCCTGGAACTCGTCAGCTCCTTCCTCCTGCCTCTTCTGCAGTTCATTGTCTCTCTTCTCTCCCATCTCTGTTAGCTTTGCCACTATGAATATTCTAAATTTTTTTATCAGACATTTCCGTGAATTCCATTGTACTGGCTGAGGATGAAGAGAAGTTATTCTTTTCCCTTGGAGGAGAGGTATTTTCTTGCTTCCTCATACTTCTTGTGACCTTGTGGTGATTTCTAGTCATCTGATGGATTGTGTGTTTCTTCCTAAATCTTGAAGTTCAATCTGAGCCTTCAGAGGCTTGTAGGAGGAGGTGATCTGCAATCTGTCTTCCATTCCACTTCTCATTCTTTGTGCATCAGTTTCAGTGGGAATTGAGGAATATTCTGACCCTAGTCATATTTAGATGTTTGGATACTGTTCACTTTGTCCTGTGAAGACACTTAGTGGGTGGAGGCTGAGCAACCAAGGAATGAAGTTAAAGGAAAAAGGAAAAGAATTAGAAAAGAGGAAAGTAGAAGAAAAAAAGGAAAAAAGAAAGAAAAAAGACAATAAGAAACTTATATTTTAATTTTAAAAAGCAAAAAATGAAAACCGTGTGGCATGCATGCAAAAACAGTATTTCACAGATCAGTTTCTGTAGCCATCTCAGGATGGGCCTGGGTTTGTGCCTTTCTTAAATGGGACAGGGGTAAGGCACAGATTAGCATAATGAAGGAAGGGCTTGAGAGCCCAGAGAATACTTTACCTTAAAAAAAATTTAACAAATGGAAAAGACACAGGGAGACACAGAGAGACAGAGAAAGACAGCAAGATGGAGAGAAGGATATAGAGGTAACCCTACCCACTAGAAATGAATCTGGAGGGAGAAGTCTCAGCAGAATATCTTCATTTTAGTCCCTGAAAGCAATATTTCACAGCTCAAGTTCAGTAGCCATCTCAGCTAAATTAGCAAATTTTCATCCATAATTGAAAAGTTAAAGAAAGACCTACTAAATAGTACTCTGAGCTAAGTGTAAATGTTTACTTTATGAACACCAAATAATGTCCCTAGATGTTCATTGTTAGCCCAGATACTTTGACCTATGCCAGGTATGCTTAGACTAAGACACAAAATGACTGGTCTAGAAAAGGCTGACCAGGGCATGATTACCAGCTGCTTGTATAGGGCTGACTTGTGAACAAGGAAGCAGCCTAGGAGGAACTGGGAGGGAAGGGAACCAGGGCAGATTGCATCTGAACAAGAAGCACTATTGATGCTGTACGGCCCTTCAACTGTTGCTTATATTTCAAGCCAATCTCCAGGTCCTCTGCTTTTTTTATGGTTTCTCAACTCACCTGCTCAGCATCTTGAAAGAACCCTCATTCCTTCAAGTATATATCTATTTCGGAAGGGCCTCTTGGAGATCATCTTTGTGCAACAGGCTGTATTCCTCTTACCTCCAGGCAATATGGGTGTCCCTGCGGTGACCCGTTTGTCCCACCACTCCTCAGCAGCCTCCCTGAGCAGCACTGAGTCAGCAGGTGAAAACTGCTCTGTGCCTAGCTCAGATTGAGAATGACTTTGTAATAAAGCTCAGTGGTCACTCCAGGCCCATGTTCTGCTTTCTACCACTTCTATCCTTAATTCCAACAGAAGACTCTCACTATTTTTTTTTTCCTTTCATTTTTAATGGATGTGGGATATAGATTGCCTGTGACTGGGAGGCATTTTCAAAGTTATCAGGGAATGCAAAAGTCTTATACCTCAATGGTGAGCTTCTTGAATGCTGGCCAGAACCTTTCTGCTTGTCCTTGTACTTTGAATAGTTCTGGCTCCTCATAGATCCCAGTAAATATTTGCTCAATAAATGTGTGAATCCATCTGTGCATGTTCTTTTCAAAGCCCAGTAAGAAGGTCATCAAGTACTGCAGCTCACTGAGTCCTTGTCCTTGTTTGTAGATAAAGAGAGTGAGGTAATGGGAGGTAGTTGGAACCCCAGCTCAGGATGCCTGAGTGTTAGGCCCTTGTGTGCTCTTGCCATGATTGCTTGTGGCTGGACAGCCTGAGAGGGTTGTGCTCTTGCACTGCTCAGTGTAAGAAGGAAGACTGGCTTCTGGGGAGAGGAGCAGAGACTAGACTGTCAGAGTCCTTAGCTGTCCTGGACCCTCCTTCATCTGTGACTTTAGCCTGTCCTAGGCCTGAGAATCACTTGAGGTCCTTCCTCCCTTATATTTGAGCTTGGGATTTTTTTTCTAGTCCCCTGGGCCTGCTTAGGAGTCATCGTCCATGGAGTCTAGAATTTGCTGTGTACTTTAGGTTTTGCTCAGTGCTTCCTCCTCACATTCACAGGAAGCCACATGCTTTCCCTCAGGGATGAGGACTCGACCAAAGAGAGTGTATAGGGCAGTGACCCTAGAAGATTATTCTGGATGGTTCCAAGACTTGCTGGTTTTGTTCATTTTGTCTTTTGAAAGAAAGAACAACTTTTGGCTTCTGTGAAGTTGTCGAGGAGGTGACAGTAAAGCCTTTGAGGACAGATGTTTTCCTCCCTGGTGGGATACCTGAAGTTTCTGGTCTTATAAGCCCAGGAGCTATAATTGGAACATCTCAGACTCTCAGTAGGGAATTGTCTCCTGGCAACAGAGCCATGGGGCATCTATATGGACATGTTGGCCATAGGAGTCGAAGTAGGACTTTTGCGACCAATGGCTGGGTTTCATTTTAAGATCAGTGGCATTTATCAGAACTTAATTGGCCGGTCAGAAAATAAGTGTTAAGTCCCCTGTGATGGTTCCCAAGACCATGCACCAGGTATAATGATTCAATGGGAGGAATCACGGGGCTCAGTGTGTAGTCCAACTCATGGCTAAGATTTATTACACCGAAAGGACAGAAAATGAAATCAGCAGAACAAAGGGGCAAAGTCCAGGGGAAACCAGGCATGAGCTTCCAGATGCCTTCTCCCCTGGAACCACACAGGATGTGCTCAGTTCACCAGTAATGAGTAGTGACAACATGTGTGAAATAGTGTCCACTAGTGAAATTTGTTCGAGACTCAACACTCATTTACGTATTTTGTCAAAATGGACTTTATTTTGGGCCAGCCAGTGGTGTGGTAGTTTAGGTGGCTAGATTCCACATGGCCAATTGGGTTCAAGTCCCAGGCCCAGTAGCACATGCCAGGCACATATGCATGTGTACCCAAAGTCCCAAGTGGAGAATGGATGAAAAAGGACTGTGGTATGGTCAACCCTTCAAGAGAATGCTTTCTCACTTTTTCTCTCTTTCTGTCTCTCTCTAGTGAGTACACATGCCCTAACCAATATATATATATATTATATATATATATATATATACATGTATATATGTAATTTTTTTTAAAAAAGCATTTATAGATATATATATATTTTATATATATATATATATATATACATGTATATATGTAATTTTTTTTAAAAAAGCATTTATAGACTTACAGCAAAATTGAGCAGAATGTAGAGATTTCCCACATTACCATTCTGTCTCACTCCAGCACACACACTGCCGCCCACCCTCCATTAGTGTTCCCCACCAGATTAGTACATTCGTTAAGCGGATGCACCTTCATTGACACAGTTATCACCCAAAGGCCATAGCTTATATTAGGATTCACTCCAGTACTACATTGTATGGGTTTGGACACATGTAAATGATACGTTTCCACCATTATAGTATCATACAGTATTTTAACTGCCCTCAAAATTCTTGGTGCTTTGCCAACCCCTAGAAGGAAAGCAGGTGTTCAGCACAAGTCCACCATTTGCTTAAATAGTTCAAGTGAGCCACTCTTCAATTAGGGTGGCAGGAACCCTCACTAAATCCAAGTTCTCAGATGCTAGCCAAGGGCCACCCTTGCCAGCAGACCTTTCAAAGGGAAGTAGTTGGGCTTGCTCTGTGGACTGTTTTCTGCACACCCTACTGTGTGCCAGGCTTATCAGAAAGCACTTCAGTCCTCATCCTCTTTTTCTTTGACCACTAAATAGCAAAACTGCCTTGGAGAAGATCCATATGCTAGGTGCTTTTGGTGTCCTTGGTCCACCTCTGGTACTTTGCTTCACATGAGGTAGGTGACCTCATTCTTGTCTGGTGTAATTATGCATATGGCTATTGTTTTTTCTGAGCTGGGAGGATGAAAAGGCATAATTCCCCAGGACATTCATTCAGTTCCTTTCCTAAGAAACTTCTAAGAAACTTCATATTCCTTTTATATACATGACTAAGCACATGCACCCACACATGAGAGTGAGAGAGAGCCAAAGTGAGAGATCTGAGCACTCTCTATAGGGGCTGGCCATGCCACAGTCTCCTTCCTTTAGTCCTCCAGCCCAGCTGGGAATTGGAACCATGGTCACCATGTGGAATCTGGCTTCTCTTCAACAGCACTGCTGCACCATGGAACTGGCTTGAAAGTGTTTTTCAAGTGTAGGATATTTCACCAGTTGAGATCCTGGATGTGCCCTTTTCTTGGGGTCATATTCTTGTTACATTACTGTGACCATTAATATATTCATTTCACTAGTCTGGGAGTTAATCTGAATGAAACTTGCTATCTACTGCCTACTGAGAGGTGTTGAGCTAGGAATGATAAACCCTGATTAGAACTCTCACCAGAGCTTCTCCAATTGGAGGCATTGTGGTAGAGTCATTCTCCATTGAGGAAGCCTTCGTCCTTCCTTCCTGCCTTACCCCATCCTACCACACAGTTAGTAGTTTTGATTTTAGTGAAACAACATCAGCAAAGGCAGCAACTTGCCTTTGGTCGCTAAATGCAAACCATACCATTGGAAAATACTGTTACTTTTTCAGAAAGACCTAATACTTCTGTTCGATTTTGACTTTCCATGGGATTTTCCCAAGACCTCTTTCCAGTCTTCCTCTCCTGCTTATTAAAATGACATCATATACCCTTTGTGTGCAGGAGACTGTCACCAGCAAAGGACACACATCAGGCACTGATGTCTGTGTCTACAAGGAGCAATTATGCCAAGTCCCAGTGCCCAGGCTGTCTGAGGACTATGCTTTGTATCCCACAGGCTGAAATGATTTTTCTTTCCCACAACTCATCTTTGAAGTCATTTGTGATAGGTGCTTTCTCTGGGTAAAAAGGCTGTGTGTATCTCAGACACTCAAGCGGTTGTTTGTTCTGGTTTAATATTTATTGAAAGCTCTCATCTATGAGTGCATTTATTGACTGGATGGACAACAAGAGCTACATGCTTTCAAAATTATTCTGTGCATATAAACCCCTCCATATTTGGAAGAAGCTTTATCACCATTAGGGAGCTATAGTTCCAATGGTTAGGACTAAAATGTGTATTTTACTATTTGTCTGCATTTTAGGGCTTGGTTGTGACTTCATCTGAGGATTTTTGCTCTTACTGTTCTTCCTCCCCACTGTAGTTGGTGTCATCGGCACCCTCGGGTGAACCTCTTCTGAGGGAGCCAAACTGCAGAGCTGTACTTGTGAATGGTCTGCAGCTGAATTTGTTCCTGAAGTCCTGGGAGGGGACGAGGACTTCAGTGATTCTTCTGCTGTCTTTGATGTAAGACAGTCTTGAGATTTTATTTTTCTGGACAGAATGAGAGAGAATTTAGTGACCTGACTAGTCTTACTGTCTAGCAGTAAATTCTCTTTTAATTTAGAGACAGACAGACACGAGGCTCCTTGACCAGCACCATATTTCTTGGAACTACTCATGGAAGTTGCGTTTTAATTACATAGTAATTATTTCAAAAGTAGGTCTTCCTTCTACTGTTTCCACTATATGTTAGTTCTTTTGGGTGCCTATTTTTTTTTTTTTTTTGTCTTTTTATTTAATTTCCCCAGACAGAAGCCTCCCCCACCCTTGTCCCCTTGGTTTAATCTGTTCTGCGTATATTCTTGTGTTTTCATCAGGACTCAAATATGGCAACTAAAAGCCCCCCACACTGAGAAGCACTTGATAACACTCAGCTTAGAGTCCAATCTCTAGAACTTAGAATGGATTGTAAATTCGCTACTATTTTCTTTTAGATAGGCTCCAAAGCCCTTCTATTCATAGTCATGATTGTTTTTCCATTTTTTTTGTGTGTGTGTGTGTGTTTTTCCTTTTCCCTCCAGTTTTGCCATAGAGTGCATGCACTCATCTGGAGAGAGATAAAGAGAAAGGGAAAATAAGAAATCACCTCCCTGGGAGGATGGCTATGCTCCAATCCCTTCTGCTCCATTCTCCTCTTGGGATTTTGGGCACTCACACACATGCATCTGATGTGTTTTTCAAGCTGTCAGGTCTGGTCCTTGCACCACACAGTCGGCCATGTGGGATCCAGGTGCCTTAACCACCGTGCCACTAGCTGGCCCCTAGATAGTTACTGTTTTTATTGTCACTCCAGATCCTGAAAATTCAGTCACAGTTGTCATATCTAAAGTCTTTCTACTGGTATTACCCTTCAGTTTTTGAAAGATTGTATGGGAGTGTTTTCTTTTCCTAAGAAGGATAAGATAAAAAAGAAACTTTTAATTATTGTTGAGCCTTTTGGGGAAAGTGAAAACCTGCCTTACCTATTTCATCTGTAAGGCGAAGCATTTTAGATGGGAATTTATTTGGAAGTGTTCTAAATTTAGTCATGAGAGCAGACAGGTTAGATGATGAATTATAGGCAAAAGTCCATTATTTCTTTGATTCATTTCCATTTTATGCATTCTTTTCTTTTATTTTTCTACTCTCCCCTCATTGTTTATTTCCGTTCTAAGGTTTTCCTTTAATTTTAAGCCATTTTCTTTTATTCTCTTTACATAATAGCTTGTAGCAGTTGAGAAAACATTGACCTCTCTCAGAGGTATTTCTTTTGTTAAGTACTCAGGAAGATGGATTCAAACACATTAACCTTCAGTAGTGAAATTTTGACTTGATCAGGGAAGATAAATGGGTAGAAGGTCTCCCCAGGGATGGCTTATTCATTAAATTTAATTCAGCGTTCATCCCAAGACATGATGGATACCCACAGTATATCAAGCACAGTGGTCAAACATACAGATAGGTAACTTATGTTGCTCCCATTTTGAGGACCCCCACATTGGAGAAGACAGAGATGAACATGAAAGTTAGTCATTACAATGTGATGTAATTGCCTTCATGGGTTCATGAATCACGCATTGTGCTCACAGTCAGGCACAAGAATAATTATGGAAACCTCTGTTTCCCTGATCTCTAAGAACACTGAGGAGGTGAGTATGTTCTTAAGTTTTATTGAAGAAGTCTGAAATGAGATTGCCTTGGGACCTGTTTAACTATTGCATGGCCAGAGTTTAGACTTAGCCTTAGTCCTGCCATTTTTGTTTCTACTTCCTTTGGCATGAAGGTGGGCCTTATTTTTGCCATCTCTGTTTCTTGACTGACTGCCATGTTCACATTGCCTTTATAGATCGTGAAATATACAACGTGCCAATATGGGCACAAAATGGAGAGACATAATTGGGTTGTAGGATGGACAGACTTTCCTTTGGGTATTAAAAATATCACCATCTAGTACTGTTCACATGCGTTTTTAGATTGGAGACTTTCCCAAGGCCTTTTCTTTTCCTGTCTTGCCTTTAGCATTTATAATCATTGCCATTGCACTGCCTGCAGTAATAAAAAGAAAAAAAAAAAGAGTTCCCAGTCTTTTTCATGTAGAAGTCGTAAACCATGCCTTGACAACTGCAAAGAATTATATTACTAATTTATTTTTATTGTTAGTATAACTTTTAATTGCCTCCCTTATCTTCAAGCCTGACTGTTGTGTGCTGGGGTGGAGTTAACAATGTTTTGAAAGTCAGAGGTGAAGGAATGATGCAGTCATAATAGCAGATATAGACATGTTTTTGGTGATTTGTGAATGTCAAATACTAATTTTAACAATAATAAATTTTGAAAAGGAATGAGAAGTTCCCGAATAGTGAAAGAAAGATATTCTGTGCGAGAGGCTCTTGTTAATTGTAGATACCACTTTTTATTTCCATTGCAGATATGAAATAGAGGCTCTTTGCCTCAATTATTACTTCAATAATTTAGCCTACTAATATTTGAAGCAGCTCAGATGACTGAATAGCTACAATGTAAATCGTCCATCTCTGAGTAACCTGAATCTTTGTAGCAACCTCTGTATCAGTCGTTCTCTAACCCTTTGGAATTAGAGCACTCTGTCCTGGTGATTTGGTTTTTAGTCTACCCTTCCCTGCATGCCTTCAAATGCTGTGCATCATATTTTTGTTTTAGTTTTTACATTAAAAAAAAATTGTCAGAGGGTGCCTTTGCTTGCTAGAGAGAGGGAGGGAGAGAGAGAGAGAGAAAGCAAAACTCCCAGTGGATGTGGTCATGCTGCCATCTTTTTTCTTTTCTTTCCTTTTTTCTCCATCCTGTTGGGATTTGGGGTACACAGGCACACCTGCCTAGAGTGTTTTTCAAACCTCCAGGTCCGAGATTGCTGCTACTGTTTCTTTATCTTCTTTTTCTTTCTTTTTTTTTTTTTTGCAAATTATTTGTTTAATTTTGTGTATTATTATTTTTAATTTGCTATAGGGCGTGTGCACTCAGCTAAGAGAGACAGAAAGAGAGAAAGTGAGAAGGCAAGCCACCAGGTCTGGGACTCAAACTGCAGGCCAGGGCCAGGATTTGAATCATTGTTTAGCCATGTGTGATCCAGCTCCTTCAACCACTAGGCCATGGGGCCAGCCCCTGTGTTGCCATATCTTAATTTAAATTAAATTTCCTTTGAGAATTCTGTGATCTCTTTTAAGATTATATGAGATACCCTAAACTTATTCCTCTTGAGACTAATTGGACTAAATGTAGAGAAGGGGCTTTGGAGCAGGACTAGGGAATATTCCAATAGGCAACTTCTCCGGTTCATTCTAACATCTAACATACCTTTATCTTTCTAAAATTGATTGCTTGGATCTAATTTTTTGGTCTTTGTCTCATTTTTGCTTTCAAGAAGTAATTAAATTATGTAGATTAGTTCAAAGTCATTGTTAGTACTGCAAGTTAGCAGTTACTGGAAGGCTGACTATATTCCCCTTTATTTCCTGTGTGAATTTCTGCAGAATCTCATCCAGAATCCTTAAAGGGAATGATTGGCAGCTGCCCATCACATCATAGTGAGATGAGTAGCCTCAGGCCACTGCTGTCCACAGGGCAGCCTCCTGATAGTTTTCTAGAGGAGAAATGGGAGAGCTGTTTGGACTTCCTGCCCAGCTTTGTTAGAACAGAGATAAGCAATGCTTGAATTATTTGAATTTTTCATGAGAAAAGCAAAGTGAAAGATTTTTTTGAACACCAGACATTTCGTTTAGGCCTGTGGGGCAGGTTTCATTTTTCTTTTACTTTTTATGTGTCAGAACTACTTTTTTTTTTTTTTTTTTTTTTAAATGGGAAACTTTTGCCATAGGGTACATGTGCTTACTAGAGACAGAAAGTGAAAATTCACCCTCTGGGGAGATGGCCACGCTGCAATTCCTTCTCCATTTTCCTCTTGGGATTTTGGACTTGCATGCACATGTACTCGGCATGAGTTTTAAGTTTCCTGTTCTGGGATTTGAACTGTGGTTGACTATGTAGGAGTTCGGCAATGTAACCATTATGCCATCTGCTGGTCCCTGTGGGAGTCCACCGATGTAACCATTATGCCATCTTCTGATACCTGTCTGTACTATTTTTGAAGACGGGCATGAGAAGGAAGTATAGGCAGACAGTTTATCTTACTGAAAAACAGTGGAGTGATGGTCTAGATATGGATGTGGCTAGAGAAGAATATACAGCTGAGTCCTCTAACCTGCTGGCTGCTGTTTAGGGCTCTGTGGTCTTGGTGAGTTAGTTTCTTAACCTCTCTATGCTCTGGCTACTTCATCTGTGCATTGGAGACAGTAATCTCACGGGATGCTGAGATTGTTTTTGAAAAACACTTAGAATAACCCCTGGCATATAGTAAGCAGTTCATGGTTACTATTGTATGATTATACACTAATTCTATTATGTCAAAGAAGACTCTACAGTATTTTCTTGGTGCACCAATATGGTCTCTAAAACTTGTAACAAATGTCTGCCCAGGTCAATATTAAATGAGTATTTGATCACTAAGAGCAGAGAAGGGATCAGTTCCATAGGGCTGTGGTTAAGTGTTATGTATTGAAAACTGATCCCACATAGCCATCCATGGTTTGAATCCTGACCCTGGTGACCCGAAAAACATGCTGGATGCATGTTTGTGTGTGCCCAGGATCATGAGGGGATGGAGAATTAGAGGTGTAAGGATTATGGGATGACCAGGCTCCATTTGGAAGTACTTTCTATCTCTTTCTCTGGCAAGTACACACACCCTCTGGCAATTAAAAAAAAATCAGAGAAAGAAGTCAACCTAGAAACTTATTCTTTTTTAATCAATGCCTCATTTGCCACACTCATTAGAGTGTGCAGAGCCCTCTGATGCTGAGTGGACAGAGCCCAAGGAGTGTCTGAGGGACTGCCAGTCATCCTGGGTGGCTGCTCCCCCCTGAGATTACAAAATGTTGGAAACTACTGGCAGAAACAGTGCTTGCTCTTGACCAGCTCTGCCACGAACCAGAGGGGTTACTTATTAAACTCGCTCCAGTTTTTCAGATGCTGAGAGAGTAGATCTCAAGTGTTGTCCCCCACGCCTCCTATACACAGTAACAATGTTAGGTGATGACTATGTTAATTAGGTTAGTTGTGGTAATTGTTTCACCTTTTTACATATATTAAAACACTTCTTGTACTTCCCAAATACACACAGTTTTTAAGAGAGTTTTTGTTTGTTTGTTTGTTTGTTTTGTTTCGTTTTTGCTATAGGGCATGTGCACTCACTCGAGACACAGAGAAAGTGAGAGATCACCTGGGGCAGGGGGGGAGAACCATGCTGCAGTCCTTTCTTCATTTTCCTCTTGGAATTTTGGGCGCACACGTCTGGCATGAGTTTCAAGCTGCTAGGTACAGGACTCGAACTGTGGTCAGCCATGTGGGAGTCCAGTGCTTTAGCCACCATACCACCTGCTTTCCCCAATACACATTATTTTTATTTGTCAACCATATCTCAATGACGTTAAAAAAATAAAGACGCATGTAAAAAAAGATATATTGACATTCCACCCCTAATAATATTAGTATGGATCTATCCCCTCTTACCTAATAAAGTAAGAAAGGATAAAATACAGGAAGAAAGGAGAATGAAGTTTTTACTTGTAACTAAAATAATAATACCACAGTTAACATAATAGTAATTTCTTAGTATCTTCTAATATCAAGTTCAAATTCTAATTATTCTCATTGTGGTTAGGTTATATACTGAATTTATAGTACCACAGGTGCTTTACCTGAGGAATAAGGAGGTAGAACCCACTAAATGATCTCTAAGGTTCATGCAGTTTGACTCTCCCTAGCCAAAATACTTGAGACCAGAAGTGTTTGGGATTTCAGGCTTTTTTGGGGGAGTGTTTGTATATACGTAATGAGGTATCTTGGTGATGAGATCCGAGTCTAAACACAAAATTCATTTGTGTTTCATATATACCTTAGACACATAGCCTGAAGGTAATGTTATATAATATTTTAAATAGTTTTGTGCATGAAATTCTTTGTGGGCATGCTGCCATGGGGGAATCTGGGTAGACTCACAAAAAATATTTTGCAGCTAAAGGGTCCAAGAGGGTCTTTTTCCCTTGGGGATACTGAATATACTGTGTGTTTTGTGCCTGTGTTTTGATTGTGACCTGCCACATGAGGTCAGTTGTATCGTTTTCTACTTGTAGCTCTTGTTGGTGCTCAACAACTTTAGGATTTTGGAGCATTTCAGATTAGGGATGTTTAACTTCTATCAGCTTGAAAATTTTACTTTTAATATCTTTAGGAAGTGCTGCTCTGATTTTATTAATTTATTTATTATTCTTAAGGAAGGAGAAGCCAAGCTTTAGAAACAAATGATAGCTCTTTAGCAAGATGGAATCGAAATTTGGAAATTGTTTGATTAATAGAATCAATAGGACAGGCAGGTGGTGTCTTACACTGGCCTTGACTTATAGGTTGGACAGATCTAGCATTTACCCTGGTTGTATACATTGTATGCTGGCCAGAGAGGAGGAGGTGGTGCTCTAGTTCAAGGAGTTCAGGGCCAATCAGCTTCAGTCTCCAGAAATGGTGATAATGCCCTATAGAGTTACACTTGGACAGTCCTTTGAATTTAGCTTTGTTAAGAAAACACTCTAGTGTTTTCTTCAAGGAGTTTAAGTGCTGGGTCTGTCAGAGTACCTGTCTAAAGAAGCCTTTATTGTGTTAGACTAAAAGAAGAATGCAAAAGTCATGCTTTGATTTCTTGGCAGATATCAGGTGTTGCTAGCCCCAGAGGTCATTGCCGATTGGCACATTACAAGCATCGGGCAGGTTCCCTGTGAGAACCAGCTTTTTAGCCTTCCCATCCAGTCTGGCCCCAGCCCCCCGCCCCCTTAAATTTTTTTGGAGAGGTTTTTGCTATAGGGCGCGTGCGCTTGCCAGAAAGAGAGACACAGAGAGACAGAAGGTGAGAAATCATCCCCCAGGGGGGATGGCCACTCTGCAATCCCTTCTCCTCCATTCTCCTTTCGGCATCTTGGGCGTGCCCAGCGTGAGCTTAAGCCACCGGGTCCAGGACTCGAACCACGGTCAACTACATGGGAGTCTAGCGACATAGCCATTACGCCAACTGCCCCAGGCCCCTTGGGGTGTGTGAGGCATGAGGAAGGGTCACAGCAGAAAACATTCTTTCCCCCTGGAACTCTGCACCAATTGAGAAAGAGGGCTGAGGGGCTAGGCGGATAGGATCAAAGTATTAATATTAACTTTGTTCCTGATAAAAGCTATACTGGAGGACCAAGGTGGGTGGTCATAAAGGACTTCCCAATCCTGAGTCTCAGAATCAGGCCACTGGCCTCAGGCCAGACTGCTGGCACAGAAGAGGGAAGCGATCTGTGGCCTCTAGCAGGCTTCAAGAGAAGAGAGAAAACTGAGAGGAAAGGGGGCTGGGATTATAGCCCTTGAGCCTTAGCTTCCTAGACTGATTTATTTAGAAGGGTGAGAGAAATGAGATAAATTCTGATGACAGTGGTGCTCAATAAATATTGTCATTCGCATGCCATGTGTTCTTGGAACTGGTAAATCTTTTGGGAAATTTATCTTCAAATTTTCTCTCAAACTTTGACATTGCTCTTTTGTTTTTATTTATTTATTTATTTATTTTCCATAGGATGTGTGCTCTCAAGGAGTGAGACAGAGGGAAAGTGAGAAATCACCCCCTGAGGGGTCTGAGGGGATGGCCACACTGCAATCCTTTGTTCTCCTGTCTTCTCTTGGGATTTTGGGCTCCCATGCACACACATTGGGTATTATTTTTAAGCCACTGGGTCCAGGACTTGAATTGCAGTTGACCATGTTGGAGTTCAGCACCATAACTACCATGCTGGTGGCTGGCCCCCAAACTCTGAAATTTCTGATATCAAAATACACTTATACTATAATACCATTTTTCCATGAACTTTTAGAAATACCTTTGGAAAGTTCACGAATCTCTCATTTTTTTTTAAACCTGTGTAATGACTCTCTGCATCAAGATATAGAACTTTTTTAGCATTGCCAGAAGTCTTACTGGTACCCTTTGGTACCCACAAAGATAATTGCTATTTTCACTGTAGCTTTGTCTGCTGTAAAAATTTTATGTTTTGTGAGATTCATTCATGTTACATCTGAGGTTGTTCATTTTTGCCCATTGCTGGGCATTGCCCCTTGTAGTAATCCATTTTTGTGATGTTTAGATGCCTCTTCTATGGTTGATAGATATTTGGTTGTTTATGGTAGGGAGTGATTATGAACCAAAGAACTGAAAACATTCCTGTCATGTCTTTAGTGCATGGAATAGAGTTATTGAATAGGGTAACTAGATGTCCCTTGAATTGAAGTTTACATTAACTAGCACATGGAAATTATCGTATTGTCCATGCTAAGTGGTACAAATAAATTGATGGCATTAAAGAAAAACATACCCAACAAAATAATAAATTTAGTCTAGTATGACTTGTATTTACCAAAGCCATGCTGCTATGAAAGATCATTGCTCTTGTCCTTCCTGTCTAGAATAAATATTCTAAACCAGAGGGCCAAGTTCCTGAAAGCTGAGATCCTCATATGAAAGTATGCTGTTTCCTCAGGCCTTCTCTAAAAGGGGCAGGAAAGAACCTTTTTATGAATTCTGCAAGCAAGCATCATTTTCTAATAATAGAGTCTCACTGTAAAAAAAAAAAGTCATGAATTACTAAAAACTCTGAGAATATAAACTAGTTTTGGGGATCCCCTGAATTAGAATGAATAAGGTTGTTAAATATTCATTTATGTATTTTTTCATGTCATTTTGTGTATTGTGATGAAAAAAAGATATGCTGCTGATTTAGAATCCCTGAATACTTTCATAAAAATTTAATCCTGCCCATATTAACTACGCATTCAAGGCTTCCTTAGAGGGACTATTTTCCTCCAAGAGGAAAATCTGTTAGCCTAAAAGAACTGATGGAAGCAAATAACACAGGGATTAATACAGTGAACTCAGACCACGATTGGGGGATGCTGCATTGATTTAAGTGTTCAAAGTCTGTGTTTTTGGAAAGTCAAGAATTAGGATAACAATCCCCTGAAAAGAATGGAAAACATTTTAGGGACCTACAGCACACACATATATTAAAACTATTGCCACCTCTTTCTAGCACCTAACAATATTTTTGAACAACTTTACAACTGAGGAATCTGGCAGTGGGAACTTAGCCTTTGACCCAGCAGTCCTGTTCTGGGAATTTTTATTTTAGCAGATAAACCTGCACTTGTAGCAAATACATTGAGGCTTTGTGCATAATACCAGAATATCAGAAGCTGTCAGGTGTCTGTCAATTGAAAAGGGACTGGTTAAAAGGACAGTGACATGTATTTACAACGGAATGCTATGCACTTGTTAAAAGAGAACAGTGAAGATCTGTGTTCAGATACGGAAAGATTGCCAAGTATATTGCCAAGTGAAAAAAGTGAGGTGGTGAATAGTGTATAGCGTATGCTACCCTTGGTATATGAAAGGTGAGGCAGGAAACCATATACATGTGAATTTGCTTGTATTCATATCAAGAAACACTAGAAGTATAAACAATACATTAATAAAAATGCTTATCTGTGGTAGGCAGAAGGGAAGTGAGTGATTAAGATTAGGTACAGGAATGACTCCTCTGCATGGATCTTTTTGTATTGGGTTGACCTTTGAATCATGCAAAAAAGCAACCAGTGAACTAACAAAGTGAAGCTATTCCGTCAGGCCATTGACATTGTAGGAAACCAAGAGCAGGCCATAGAAAGTGAAGGTGGCTGAATGCATAGTCAAAGGGTGAGACCGTCCACTCTATTTCTTTTCTCAGAAGCTACCTCAGTAGCTTCATTCAATCAGCAAATGCTCATTGAGCCCTTCCGACATGCCAGAGGCTATTTTAGATGCTGAGGTACCTCTGTCATCAGGAGTGTTCAATTACTAGATTTCCAGGAGCACCTGGCATTCTTGAAGGGATGGCAGACAACAGGAAGAGAAGGCTCTGGTGGCTGGAGCATAGAGAGGGGTAAGAGGAGTCCATGCTGAGGGCAGTGGGGAGGACAATTGCTGATGTATATATCCCCATGTGTTTGTGATGCACTCATGAACAGTATCATTGCACATGAGGTAAGAAAGGGGTGTAAATTCTCACATTTAATCTTTTGCCACAGCAGTCAAGATTTCATTTTACTATAATAATTATCCCTTCTGTTAAGTTTCAAATAAAGACCATGTGATGATAGATCACTGTATTCTAGTCTAAAACTATGTTGACGAGAGACTAGTATTTAACTGAATAAATAAAAAGTTGATTTGACTATTGTAATCTGTTTTCACAACAGTAGGGATACCTTGTGAATATATCAGATATATTTATGACTTGTGACTGTAACAACAGGTTATTAGATGGGCAAGAAATTACTTTGACAAGTCTTTCTTTTTTTTTTTCCATTCAAGGAGTAGTTTTTAAATGTTACGATTACCTATTAGCTACAGAATAATGGAGAAACTCACACATACCCAGATAAACCGCATAGGCCTCATAATTCATGTAT
Organism: Tupaia belangeri chinensis; assembly: GCF_000334495.1. Lineage (NCBI taxonomy): Eukaryota > Metazoa > Chordata > Mammalia > Scandentia > Tupaiidae > Tupaia > Tupaia belangeri. Next base: position 998,185 of record NW_006159757.1, on the reverse strand, counting down.
CTTCATGACAGTCATTGTCTGAAAGTCTCATGGAGGTATTTCCACAGTAGATATTTAAAACCTATATCTCCTGTCTATTTATTTTCTCTTATTCTGGTCTTTTACTCACAGATTTCTCGTTCACAGTTTCTCTGTCAGAGAAAGGTTAACAGAGTTCGTTCTTTCGTTCTTCCTTCCTTTCTCTCTCTTTCTTTCTTTCTTTTTTTTTCTTTCTTTCAGAGAGATTTTTGCTATAGGGTGTGTGTGCTCACTAGAGAGACAGAAAGTGAGAAATCACCTCCCGCCCAGGGGAATGGCCACACCGCAATCCCTTTTCCACTCTCCTCTGAGGATCTTGGACACGCATGCACTCATGCCCAGCATGAGGTTTAAGCTGCTGAGTCCAGGACTCAAACCAGAATCTGCTACGTGGGAGTCCAGTGACTTAACCATTACTCCATCTGCTGGTTCCAACATAGTTATTTTTAAAAGTTTCTGTGATGAAATGATATTTTACAGAGAAGATTTTCTCTGTCTTTTTGGGCTCAGTTAAATTTTGGTGAAACTTGGAACCAGCAGTTGGTGTAATGGCGATATCGCTGGATTCCCATGTAGACGACCGTGGTTCGAGTTCCAGACCTGGCAGCTTAAACTCACGCCTGGCACATGTGCGTGTGTGCCCAAGATCCTGAGAGGATAATGGAGGAGAAGGGATTGTGGCATGGCCATCCCCCCTGGGGGTGATTTCTCTCTTTCTCTCTGTCTCTGTTTGGCAAGTGCATGCTCCCTATAGTAAAAACCTCTCCCCAAAAGTTTTTTGGATGAAACTTGAGAAATAATGAGAAACAAAGATCAAAACCCCAGGAAAAAGCAGTGTTTAAAACACTGCTTGCATCTCCAGTTTACAAGAATAGCTAAGTTTTGCTCAGAATGAAGGAAGAACAACATAGTCTGGACAACTGAAGCTGGGAATCTGGGAGTTTCCTGACAACCAGTCCACACTATAACTCTATCTGCTATGGAACTAGTTTATTCACTAACATTTCTAGACTTATAATTTAGTTTTAAAAGCACCAGAAGTCCAATTTGTTTTAAGGGTTAAAAAGTTCCAGAGTAACACTGGTTCTTATTTCATAATCCCAGTGAATTTCACTCCAAAGTGTAGTAGGGTAATGCCCCAGGAGTTACCAGGAAATGTACCAAAAATGATAATGGAATCTTGTCATTATATTTCCCTATTATTGTTTTAAGTTTATTTATTTCTTCCATGATCAATACACAGAGGGAAAGACAGGAGGACAGTATTCCCCATAGGGTCTTGATGCCACGATCTGCCCTCAGCCTCAGCCAGCCCTGGATCATGGGCACGCACATGTCCAGTGTACTCAAGGAGGTTTCCAGATGAAAATCCAGAACCCTGCAGAGCATCCTGTCTTCCAGCATCCTGGAACCTCAAGTGGGCTTAAGAAGGTGCCATGTTTCCTTCCTGTTAGATAAAGACAAGAGGTAGGCAGTGGCCACACAAGCTCTTTTACTCTGCTGGCTTTGACAGCATCACTGGCTCATCTAGAACTAGTCTGTGATGACGTGACTGCTCACGTTTGCTATCATTAGCAGAGTGAGACAAGCTTGCCAGAAAAAAAAGAAATGTTAGATTTGCGTTAAGCAGCTGTACTCAAGGATGTAGCAAAGCATGTGGCAACTGCGAGGAGAAATGTCTTGTATTCTCTTTCTGAATTAACTTTTCTAACAGGTAATAGGAACAACAGGGAAGCAAAGGTGACAAAGGACAATCGATGGGAAATTCAGGGCAAGTCGTCAGATTCTGTAATGCCTTTCACCATTAGAGGCAGCAGTTTAATGAGACATTCTGAAGTAAGATACCCAAAGGGTGTGCAGCAGTGGGGAACTATTTCAGTTATTTTTAGGAGCACTTCCTCTATGACTATAGCCAATTTATCTCTTTGTATGACGAACTACATTGAGTATGATGGCGGTGTTTTGCTACACATCTTTAGGGAGAAGTTTGTTTCTCATCACAGAAACCAAGGACTTCTCTTCTTGGGAGCAACTCCCTGTTTTCTAAATACACAGTGATCACTACTCACTGGTGTCCACTTCACCAGAATATTTCCAGCCATGGCTTCTTTCTTGCATCTTCCGCACATGGAAAGATCCCTAACTCCCTCATGAGTAAACGAAAGAAGATGAATTTATTCTCCCAATAGTTGTAGTAGTCTCTGAAAGCCCAAATTCAGTTAATTAAAAAAACATACAAATAGGGTCTTTTATGGTAATATTTTCCTGAATGGACAAGTTGTATTTATGGCCCATTATGATTTTTAAACAAATATAAATGCTTATAAGCATTTAACCATATCTGTGAGTCTCAAGTCAGTGAGGCAGAATTGGTGTAAAATTTGATAGTAACAAGAACAGCTACAATAAAGAGTTGATATTTGCATATTGTATTGTGTAGTATGTGTTATTAACCATAAAAAGGTAAAAAATCAGACCTAACAGTCTCGGTGGGCTTACTTGAGTCATAGAGCTTTTATTTCTAACCAGTCAAGGTAATGAATGGAGTCCTCTCAGGAGCAAAAGGGTGTTAGTGAGAACTGCCCGGAGGGTGGAGCTTAACAGCAGGATAGACAGGAGCCATCTGACTGGGAAGAAGCGAGTTCCATACCAGAGAATGGATGTCTCTAATCAAAAGTCAGTTTCAAATTTGCATCTGGAGTATAAGGCTAATAAGAGCAAACTTATTATTTTTTTTGACTATTTGTATTAGAGAATGAAAATAAGCTCTAAGACTTTAAAAATTTATATGTATCATGTGTCAGTAGAGTAGTGTATGGGTATTTTAGTTGTTAGTAAATTTGGGTATTTGTTCATAATTTGTTTAAAGATTTATATTTTTAAGTAAACAAGAATTCATAATCTGCCAGCACATATGTTTCTATGTTAACCAATTTTCTTACCTCTGAGGTTGCTCTTGTTGGGTTTTCACTACCAAGGTCTTGGTGCTTTCTCCCCATGTAAGGCTAGTACTTGAAGGATGTTATACAAATTCTTAGCTGAATTTGAAACCTAGTAAAAATGTATCTCAAAATAATAATAAAAGTCACCGCCTTTTCTCCCATCTTCTTCCTGTGATCATTGAGTAAGAAATTAAATAGGATAGTCTATGAAAAATCACCCAGCATAGGTGTGGCAAATGGGTGTTCAATAAATTGGTATTTGGGGCCAGATGGTAGTGCAGCAGTAAATGCAGCTGAACCCACATGGGAAGGTTCTTGGTTCTTGGTCTGCCTGTGCACATTGGGTACGTGTGTGCATGCCTACAATCCAGGCCGACTGAGGCTGGGGGTAGATTGCAGTGTGAGAACCCTGTTGGGAGGGTGACTTTTGCTCTCTTTCTCTCTCTCTCTCTCTCTCTCTCTCTCATGGGAGAAATAAATGAATAAGCTTTAAAAAAACGGTAGCACTTTTGGAGCCAGCAGTTAGTGTAATGGCTATGTCGCTGGACTCCCATGTAGTCGACCGCGGTTTGAGTCTCGGACCTGGTGGCTTAAACTCACACCGGGTGCATGTGTGTGCGTGCCCAAGATCCCGAGAGGAGAATGGAGGAGAAGGGATTGCGGCATGGCCATCCCCCCTGGGGGGTGATTTCTCCCTTTCTGTCTCTCTGTCTCTCTCTGTCTTTCTGGCGAGCGTACGCGCCCTATAGCGAAAATCTCTCCAAAAAAAGCAGTAGCACTTTTCAGCATTCCGCAGTGCTCTTGTAAGTGCAGAGAGTAGAAAACAAATAGATGTGGACATTTCCAGGTGTTTTGCAGACATGTGCTGAGGACGGGTGTTCTAGGAAGGCATGCTGTTTGGTCTTGGGGCTTCACATACCCCTGGCATGTAGTATAACTAGAGAGTTTCAGCATTAGTGGCTAATGTCTGACAAGGCAGAAAGGAGTGGTCGTTAATCTGAAATCTGTTTTGCTGTATTTTATATTCTTAGAAATAGGCCACTTACAGATGGCTACCTTCATAAGCCAATTCTCTTAAGTAGAACCTTAGATTCAGTAGCACATATATTCCCAGTCATTCTGAAGATTAAGCAGGAATAATCCTAAATTCTGTGTTTGCATCTGCAGCCATCATGTGGAAATCTGACGAGAATGGTGGGTAAGAACTTGAGTTTATCCATCCTCATGCAGGATTCAGAGTTTGTGGATTTCAGTTACGTGCAGAGGTTTAATGGTGGCTTTCTAATAGAAGGATAAGATACTTAATGGGGCAGCATTTCTTTACCAACTCAGATAAACTAAAATAAAAAATCCTGCTCATCTGGACATTTCTGTAGCAGTTGCTAATTATAGATAGTCCCCAATTACCCATGAATTCAGAGATTTTGCAGATAATTAAAATTCTCTGACAATCCAAAAATTTCACTTTGTTTGTTAGTTTTTATTTCTACTGAGCCAATCTTATTTTAAAAAAACATCTTTTAACAAGCTTCAGAGAGGTAATGTGTTTGGGTAGTGACCATGTGTTCTATCCAGGTCGTGTTTGATTTGTCCTTATAGTGTGGTGCTACCCACATCACAGGTGAGAAGAGAGGTTCAGAGAGGCTGAACATCTCTGTGACTCAGGACCCAAACTCTATATAGCTATTTATTTTAATTTGCTATAGGGCTCATGTACTTGCCAGCGAGAGAGAGAGAGAGAGAGAGGAAGAGAGAGAGAAATCATCTCTCAAGGGAGATGGCCATGATAAAGTCCCTTCTCTTCCATTCTCCTCTAGGGATTTTGGGCATGCACACACACACATGTCTAGCACATTTCCAAGCCACCCAGTCTAGGACTTGAACTACGCAGTTGGCCGTGTGGGATCCAGCTGCCTCAGTCACTATTGGATGACCCAAGCTCTCTCTTTTTTTTAGAGAGAGAGATTTTTGCTATAGGGTGTGTGTGCTCACTGAAGAGACAGAAAGACAGAAAGCAAGAAATCACACCCCAGGGGAGATAGCCACCCCACAATACCCTCTCCTCCATTCTCCTCTCAGGATTTTGGGCACAAATTCACAAGTGCCTGGCTTGAGTTTTACGCCACTGGATCTGGGACTCAAACTGTGGTCGACTACATGGGAGTCCAGCAACGTAACCATTACACCATCTGCTGGTCTCCAAACTCTCTCTCTCTCTCTCTCTTTTTAGAGAGATTTTTGCTATAGGGCTCATGAGCTCTCTGGAGAGACAGAGAAAAACAGAAAGTGAGAAATCATTGCCAGTGGAGATGGCCACCCTGCAATCCCTTCTTCTCCATTCTTCTCTCAAGATTTTGGGCAAGCACACACATGCACACGGTGTGAGTTTTAAACTGCTGGGTCCAGAACTTGAACCTCTGTTGACTATGTGAGAGTCCAGCGATGTAACCGTTACACCACCTGCTGGTCCCACCAAACTCTCTTTTTAAAAATATTGCTGCCTTCCTCTCTGCTGGAAGCAGATAGCAAGAGACCAGATAAAGGCTGAAATAATCTTTTGAATTATCTATTCTTGAGTAACCAAGAATTGACAAGTATTTGAGAGAGTTAATCTTAGTTCCTTTTAAAAAATGAGGTCAGGTCATCCCGTGGTGTGGAAGTTAAGGCAGCTAGATCCCACATGGCTGAGCACATGGTTTGAGTCCTGGACTTGGGGCTTGAGAAACACAGTGTGTGTGTGTGTGTGTGCCTGTGCCCAAAATCTCAAAAGGAGGGAGAGGTGAAGAGGAGGGGTTGCTGTGTGATTCCCCTGGGAAATACTTTCTCCTCTCCCTCTCTCTCTGTCTCTCTCTGGCAAGAGCACATGCCCTCTAGGGGAAGAAAAAAAAAAGATGAGGTCCTTTCTATGTTGGGTAGGATATATTGTGAGTAGGAAATGAGATAATGGATTAAAAGTACATTGATAAGAACAACCAGCAATTAATATGGCAAGGAGGATTGTCTTTTAAGCCCTTGCCCTTTGGGAAGGCTCTATCCCTGGGGCTTTTTGTGATTTAGGAAGGTCACCCATGGTAGCTACTGAGGGCTGTTTACAGTAATAGTTGAGGAATACGTCTGGTCCAGACAAATAATAGCTTCCAAATGAAGGAAAATGTTAGAACCATCATGGTTAGAGGTACAATTGCTTGTTTAAGATCTCTGGAACTTTCTGGCTAAAAGGCACACAGTTTTTTTTTTTTTTTTTTTTTTTTTGGGGAGGTTTTTCGCTATAGGGCGCATGCGCTCGCCAGACAGACAGAGAGAGACAGAGAGACAGAAAGCGAGAAATCACCCCCCAAGGGGGATGGTCACGCACGCCGCAATCCCTTCTCCCCCATTCTCCTCTTGGGATCATGCACATGCGCCCAGCGTGTTTTAAGCCACCGGGTCTGGGACGCAAACTGCGGTCGACTACGTGGGAGTCCAGCGACATAGCCATTACACTAACTGCTGGTTCCCAAGGCACACAGTTTTAATAATTCATTTTGGAGCACAACAAATACCATGAGGCTGCCTTCCATTTCAGGTTGAAAGTCTGGTTGTTCCTTTGCCCCTTGAAAAATTTGTTTATCTTTACTATGCGGAAGAGCAGAAGGAATGGGAAGCTGCCGGGACATTGAAACGTGTAGCCAATACCAGGAGTTGATTGTTGGGTGTCCACTTTCCTGTCTTGATAGTGGAGACTTAGGTAATTGAAAAATTGTTACTTGGGCCACGTTCCAACCTAAATAGTGCAGTTATTCCATGCATTTCTAAACATTTTTGCCTCTGTTAAAAAATGAAATTGTCATGTGCATGATGTCTACCTAAATGAATTTTCTCTCATCACTATTTTCTGAGATATTCCTATTAGTGATACAGTTCTCATAATGTCTGGCATAGCATATTGTAAGGATGACATACATATTTGTTGAATAAGTGAACTGCAGATATATTTATAGAAGTCAGGCTCAGCTTGTATAACCATTCAAAGTAGAAGGACCTCTCGAGTGGTTTTTATTTACGTGATGCTTATACAACATGTTCTTGAGTTTTTTGGTTTTGTTTTGGTTTTGTTTTTTTTTTTTTTAATGGACAGTTTCGTTAAGGTAATTGTAGATTTATTGTAAGAACGCTGTTGAGAGGTCCTGGGTACGCTTTCTCTAGTTTCCCTCAGTGTAGGTAATATCTTACAAATTCGTAGTACAGTATCAGAACTGGAATTGGTACAGCCCACCCATGTCATTCAGATGAGCCACCGATTCTATTCAGATATGTTTTGTTAGTGATTTCTAAATGATGAAGTGTGATGGGAGGACTAAAAGCCAGGTTGGGGGCTCCTGAGGCAAAGGTGGGACCCAAGCTTTCTTGGGCATCCATTGCAGTGAAGTTTTCCTAGCTGCAGAAAGGTGTGTTTGGAGTGATGAGGGGAGAACCCCCTGGGAGAGGAGCAGCCTTCCCAGGGCAGCATGGGGTATAGGACAATAAATGACCATTTTGCAGCCCCATTTTCTCTCATCACTGTTCCTTTTCTGAGAATATTAGAGATAGTTTTGCCTTTTTCTGGGACAGGCGAGCCCCCTGATGGGTGGGTGTCCTTCCCATCCATTCCTCTCAGGACACTACTCTTCCACTAGCCTACAGCTGACATGCTGGGAACATATGGAGTTTTATTTCTTTTATTCATGTTACAGAGTGTGCGCATGTATGAGAGAGACAAGTACCCCTGACAGGGCACCGTCATTCCATGAACCCCTTTGGCCAGTCTTCTAGCTTGTCAGGATTTTGGGCAGTTGTGCACATGCCTGGTGCATTTTCATGTCAACTGGGAATCTGAACCCACAGAGGACCATGTGGCTCCCAGTATTGCTGTTCAGTTTGCTACCAACTAGGCCACCAAGCTGGGCTGTGTGGAGTAGTTTAGACTTGCAAGGGCCCTAAGTCTGGTCTGTACCCAAATCCCTGACCACACCCTCCCTTTTTCTGAACCAGAATTTCCAGAAGCTTTGAGAAGAATTAGTTTCTGTCTCTGTCATCCTTTTCTTTTATGTGGTTGTTTTTCTTATTGGATTTAGGCAAGCAAATAATTAGGTGTTGGAGGACCAGTGGTGTTTCGTTTTACTCATTATTTAGCAGCCTCTTCCAGTTCCAAATCTCATCTACCCTCAGCAGCCCACACAGAATCATGCTTGGGCAAAGGTGGATAATTAATGTCAATAGAAATCAACTGAGTTTCTCCGTAGGGAGAGATTTGAGAGAATGAAGACCTGCAGTTCCCCAGATAAAAAGGAACTGCAGTGAGGAAAGGACTGTGGTGGTGCTGTCTAGGGCAAGGAGCTTGCTGTATTCTGGGATCCTTGAAGTTTACTACCTGCTGAGTGTAAAGGGGCCCCTCTGAATGGGAGCATGGCCCCGTTTCTATTTAGGGAGAGAAAAGCCACCCAGCATCTGTACACTCCTGAACTAAATCCGGCATTCTAGGTTGGCAGATAGTTTCCTCCTCCCTTCCCCTTTCCATATAGACTTAGAAAATGTCTGGATTTCAGCCCATGCAAATAACTCATGGTGTTAACACTTTCCTGTGAGCTAAGCCTGCTCTTTGGGGTTTATAGGCAGCAATACATTTACTGCCTCCACTTGGGCCTAGCCAAGGAAAGTGACATTTGCATCATATTCTCTCACTCCATTTGCTACAGTCTGCCACAGACATGGAAAATAAAAGACACACCTTTCCCAGGAATTACTAATTCATAAACACATAACTAACAACAGCTTACCATGTGGAAACCCTGAGAACTTTTTTCCAGGAAAAGCTAGTATAATAAAAAGCTTTGGCAAAAGCACGTATAGTGTAATATTATTTCATAAGATTTCAAGAATCTAGTTTTTAAATTTGTATTTTCTGGAGAAAATAATGTTATATTTTACTTGGTGAATGATTTAGTTTAAATGGCCCCTTTCAAGGGATTTGGAAAGTGCATATGTTAAGTCACTGTATATTTATTGTATATAATCAGTTCTTTGATTTTCTTGGCTAATTTTTTCCTGTCGTCACTTTTTTGTTTAATAGGTTATTATTCTTTATAAGTATTGAACATTTTATTTAGAGCATATTCTGGTATTTTTATAAATGTATGAATACCAGAAAAAAGGACAGCAAGTTTTTGCCTGATGGTTTTAGGTTTTCCTTTGGATCTGAAGATATGCCTAAATAATTCCAAATATTCACATATTAGTAAACAACCAGATAATTAGGTTTTTTAGACCATCTCAAAAATTTCCATTACTGGGACCAGCAGTTAGCGTAATGGCTATGTCGCTGGACTCCCATGTAATCGACCGCGGTTCGCGTTCCGGACCCAGTGGCTTAAAACTCACGCCGGGCGCATGTGCGTGCGTGCCCAAGATCCCGAGAGGAGAATGGAGAAGGGATTGCGGCGTGACCATCCCCCCTGGGGGGTGATTTCTCGCTTTCTGTCTCTATGTCTCTCTCTGTCTGTCTGGCAAGCGCATGCGCCCTATAGCAAAAAAACCTCTAAAAAAAAAAAAATTTCCATTATTTGGGCCAGCAGATGGCATGGTGGTTAAGGGCACTGGACTCCCACATGGCCGACCATGGTTCAAGTCCAGGACTTGGTGGCTTGTTTTCTCACTTTCTCTCTCTCTCTCTTTCTCTCTCTCTCGTTCTGTCCTTCTCTGGTCAAACATTCAAAAAATATAAAGGTAAATAAAATAATTCTTTAAAAAAAAGTCCATTATTGTATAAACAGATAGGTTGAGGTCTGCATTTCGATACTGATGATGTAAGATTTTATAATGCTTTTTGAAAACTTTGACTTTCTATGTAGTTCATACAGGCCTACATTTTAAATTGTATGCTACTTTTTATCTTTGTATGATATAAGAATATAAAGAATTAAATATTAAAAATATAAAAATATAAACATTGGCTCTTAGAAATAACCACTGTTTACTTTTTGGTGTATTTCTCAGGTTTTTTCTGTGCATAAGTAGTTAACATAATTACTTTCATATCATATTTTTTTTTCATTTTTCCACTAAATGACGTATCTTGGACATTTGCTCATATCGTACATTTCCCCCCACAATACTGTACATGCCTTTGAGTCCCAAGAAACCCTAGAATGAGTGTACTTCCTGGCCAGTGCAGTGCCACTCCTATGTTAAGCAGTGCCACGGTGTGTGTGTGTGGGTGTGGGTATAGGTGGGTGCTCTGCCCCAGGGGTCTTGGTCTGCTACTTTCTTTTGGTCAGAATACCATTAGCATCTTCTCATCTTCCTTTTTTCCTCCCTGTCCCCCTGCCTCCCATATTTTTCCTACATTAGTTTTTCACTTGCTTATTCTTAGTTCTGTTTTCTCTTTTGCTGATATTGATCAGAAGCTGGAGGCCAAGTGCCCATTCATTGATTACTAATTCTCTCCCTGAGCACATGTTCCTTGAGGCTACAGAAAAGAAGATTGCCACTCTTTGAAGGCAGGGGTTAGCTCCTGGTCTGGATCAATGCTTCCTTTGTGGTACTCTTTTATATTGACTTTTGGGTGTGAGACCTTCATGCTCCCTATGCAGATGTCCGACTGCAAACGGCACCTTATTCAAAGTGGTGGACCTGTTTTTTTAGTGAAGGGTGGGACTGGCTTTATATTTGAGGTGACCACGTGAAACATGTCCTGGGTCTTTTGATTGGAGCTCGACAGCCAAGCCTGAGGATTAACAAGTCCAAAGCTGTCCTGGCTGTCAAGGTGCAGCCAAGGGCCCTTCAGCTCATGAATTCCTGAGACTCAAGAGTGGCTGGACTAGAGCACACGCCCCAACCCCATCTCACCACCTGTTCAACGCACATCAGGTTTCTTCCTTTACTGCCAGCCTGATACTAAGGAGAGACATGTTGAAACGCTGGTTATGTGCTTGGCTGTGATTCCCTATTTAATCTGAGATCTCTGCCCTTTTCACCCTTTCCCATTGTCCAGTATACTGTAAACTATACCTGTACTAAGGGGTCAGGTCATTTCAAGACGCAGATGACATGCTGTCCACACAACTGACTTCATGTGTCTATTCCTTCCTTCCTTTCTCTCGCTTTACTTCTTTCCTTCTCTCTCTCTCTCTTTCTTTCTTTCTCTTTTTAAGAGAGATTTTTTTTTTCCATAGAGTGCATGCACTCACTGGAGACAGAGAGAGAAAGAGTGAGATATCATCCCCTAGGGAGGATGGTCATGGTGCAATCCCTTCTCTTCCATTCTCTCCTAGGGATTTTAGGCACACACTCATAGACAGTGTGAATTTCAGACCACTGGGTCCGGGACCCAAACTGCTATTGGCAATGTGGGAGTCCAGTGTCACAACCACTATGCCACCTACTGGCTCCGTGTTTATTTGTTTTGTTAAAAGAAAAATAAACCAGCCAACTTCTCTCTCTCTCGCTTTACTTCTTTCCTTCTCTCTCTCTCTCTTTCTTTCTTTCTCTTTTTAAGAGAGATTTTTTTTTTCCATAGAGTGCATGCACTCACTGGAGACAGAGAGAGAAAGAGTGAGATATCATCCCCTAGGGAGGATGGTCATGGTGCAATCCCTTCTCTTCCATTCTCTCCTAGGGATTTTAGGCACACACTCATAGACAGTGTGAATTTCAGACCACTGGGTCCGGGACCCAAACTGCTATTGGCAATGTGGGAGTCCAGTGTCACAACCACTATGCCACCTACTGGCTCCGTGTTTATTTGTTTTGTTAAAAGAAAAATAAACCAGCCAACTTAATAGAGTTTTAATAGAACAAATCTTAACATGATTTAAATTGGGCAGTTGTCCTGGGACTTCCAGACATTTCCGGCCATTGTCATGGTCAACTCTGCACCTAAGTTGATTGAACAGGAAAGTGACATGTGCAGTAAAAGGGGAAGCATTGGGGGCAGGCAGGTGGTGTGGTGTTTAAGGGAGCTGGATTCCCACATGGCTGACTGTGGTTCGAGACTTGGCAGCTTGCTTTCTCTCTCTCTGTCCCTCTCTGGAATAAATAAATAAATGAAGTAAAAAAAAATTCTTTAAAAAAAGGGGGGAGGAGACCAGCAGTTAGCATAATGGCTATGTTGCTGAACTCCCATTAGTCGACTGTGGATCAAGTCCTGGACCCGGAGGCTTAAACACATGCGTGTGCCTGTATGCCCAAGATCCCAAGAGGACAATAGAGGAGAAGGGATTGCGGTGTGGCCATCCTCCCTGGGGGGTGATTTATTGCTTTCTGTCTCTCTGTCTCTCTGGTGAGTGCACATGCCCCATAGCAAAAACTTCTCTTAAAAATAAAAAAAGGAGGGGGTGGGGAGAAGTGTCATACAAAAACAAACAAACAAACAAACAAATACATAAGTAAGGTAGAGAAATCATTGGTTATGTTCTCAAGTTTGTCTGTATTAACATGGTTTAAAAGGCAGGATGCCTGTGACTGACTGAAGCTTAGCTGCTGTGATTGGCTGTAACCTAGCTCCAGCTCAGAAAAACACTTAACATGTATGTTTTCAGCCCATCCATTGGAATCCAAGTATGAGAGTACAGTGTCTGTTTTAGGCCAAAGTAGTTTAATTTAACAGTTTCTAAGTTGATCATATGCTTTGATGCTTAGGCCTGGGAAACCCTATGGTCCTCAGGTGGTCGGAGTGCAACATCAATGATTGCACCTCCTCACGTGTCTTGCAATTCTCTCCTTCCTGTGATTAAAAACCTTGCGCTGCTTTCTCTCAGTTAAGCACACCCCTTCTTCTATGAAAGGAGACCTCATGCACTTCATTCTAGCGTGCCTTGCTTGTCAGGTTGTTATTTCCTTTTCCTTCATCCTTAGTTTCAGTCTCATTCTTTTTATGTTCATCGTTCATTCATTTATTCGCTCAGCTTTTATTGAACATCTTCTATATAGCAGGCCTTTGCTGGAGGCTTACTGTATAAGGGTGACCAGCCCAGTTCCTGCCTTTCAGGAGCCCAGAGAGCCAGGGAAGCAGATGAGTACCCAGGGTGAGCAGGGGTCAGTGGAAACACAGGGGAAAGCGAGCATAAATCTGATTGGCACTCAGGAAAGCCGTCAGTGGTATACTGATGCCCATTGTGGAGTTTACCAGGCAAATGTGGGGCAGGAAGGAAGAGGGCATGCAAGTGGAAGGAACAGCAGGTACAGAAGCTGGAGACATAGCTAGTGTGGCATGTTGGTGAAGAGAGGCTAGCAGAGATGATCAGCAATCCGGGCAGAAGTTGCCTTTGGGAAAAGTAGGCTGTGCCCACATTATGAAGACCCCTCTTTGTTACAATAACAGTAGTTAACCCCGACATGGTCCTTATTATGGGCAAGATAGCTCTGAGCATTTTATAGATATTAATTTATTTAATCTTCTTACCAACTCTAAGAGGTAGGAACTCAATTGTCTCCACTTTACAGATGAAAAAAACTGAGGCCAGAGAGGCCGAGCTGTGTGTGATCATCCAGCAGCAGGGTGCAGAGCCAAGCTTCAAGCCCGTGGAGTCTACTCGGGTGACTAGATGGCTGAGCTGGCTTTCCTAGCCACCCAGCTTGCTGCTTGTCACACTCTAGAGTTGGACTCATCCTGCTAGCTTCTGGGAGCAATAGAAGGCCGTAGAGGATTGGGGAAATGATCTGAAATCTATCCGGGCCATTCTTTATCTTTCAAGTCAAGTGGAGACTTGAATCAAGAAGACTGTTAGAAATACCTTGTAGTTTTTGTGAGGAACCTGGTACAAGATTCTTTTAGAACCTCTTTATCAGAATTGTGTATACAAACAGGAGATTCTGGAACCTTTTCTTAAAACCATATTAGTTTGTAACAGAAGATATCCTAGATGCTAATAGAATTTTATGTTTGAAATAAATAATAAATGTGTTTATATGAATTAGAGTTCTTTTGAATTTCCCATCTGCTTCTGGTCCAAGGTGGGTCTGGTGATTCAACTAAGAATTACTTTGGGGACTCGCTGGAAGAAAGGGGGTGTGGAGAAAGCAACAGACTGGTCTGTGACACTGTGTCTCTAACTAGTATCTCTTACTTGATGGTTTCTTCCATGATGGTTTCTTTTTCTTTCCTTTTCTTTCCTCTCCTCTCCTCTCCTCTCCTCTCCTCTCTTCTCTTCTCTTCTCTTCTCTTCTCTTCTCCTCTCTTCTCTTCTCTTCTCTTCTTTTCTTTTCTTATGTTGTTGTTTTAAAATTTGCTATAGGGTGTGTGCAGTCTCTGGAGAGACATGAGGTTAGGGGAGTGAGAAAGCACTCCCTGGGCAGATGGCTATGGCTCAATCCCTTTTCCATTCTTCTCTTGGATTTTGGGCATGCATGCATGTGTAGCCAGCATGTTTTTTAAGCTGCTGAGTCAGGGACTCAGACCACTCAGGGGCCATGTGTGATCCAGCCACCTTAACCATCACATGCACAGCTGGCCTTGTTTTTGTTTTTAAAAACCATTTTTATTATTGAGGTAAACAATAAGCTAACATAAACAATATGTAACAAGCTTTATTAAGTATTTTCAAGTGAATAATTCAGTGGCATTAAGTATGGTCACGTTGTTGCATAATTATCACAATCATTCATCTTTCAAACTCTTTTCATCTTGCAAAATTGAAACTCTATGTCCATTAAACAATAACTCCCACCCCTCCTCCCCTCAGCCCCTAACAACCACCATTCTACTTTCTGTCTATGAATTTGACTACTCTTGGATGCTCATGAAAATGGAAAAATACAATATGTATCCATTTGTGTGAGCTTATTTTGCTGAGCATGTCTTCAGGGTCCACTCCTATTATAGCATATGACAGAATTTCTTTTTTAGAACTGAATAATAATGTGTTACATGTTATACACATGTTATTTATCTGTTCCTCTGTCCATGACAATTGGTTTGCTTCCACTGTTTGGCTGTTATGAATAATGCTGCTATGAACATGCATAAAATATCTGTTTGAGTCTCCTTTTATAGTTCTGTGAATATCCCATGAATTTTAACTCTTCCTAGATTTGAGTTCGGAAACCATAATTAGTTTGTTCATGGACGTAGAAGTTGTCTTTCTTTCCCCCTTCCTTTTCTACTGTGTCAGATGCATCACACTGAAAATAACATTAGAGGTGAATTTCAGAAGGAGTGTTTTTTGGGAACTGGTTCTTCTCACGTTAAGCAGGAAGCACAGTGGGCACATCCCAAGCAGAAGGTGATGGCTTCCTGAAGGAGGATGACTCCCTGAGCTATGGTTGTGCTGGAGGAGGTGAAGAGAGAGGGAAGGGCAAGGAGAGCTGTTTTAAATGCATGTAGGACCTAGGAATTATGGGGCTTTGAGTTTGTACTTCCTGGTGACCCATGAGGAAGAGAGAGGAGTCTAAAGTGAACCCTAGATTTAGCTCTGTTGACTTAATGACCATTAACTAGGAGGGCTGGCAGATGGAAACCACAGAGCATGTATTTTTGGGTCTCTGCAGCTCCACAGGCCCTACAGATGATCTGCAGGGTAAGGATAATTACTATGCAACTATATAATAGAGCTGGAAAATGAAATAAAGATATGGTATAATTAGCATGAATTTAGATTTTTATTCAGACAAGATGGTTGTATTTCTTTATAAAAGTTTCTCTTATTGTGTCAAGATTTTTTATCTTGGGAATCTAGTGGAGGTGGATATTTTGTGGTTTGCTTTGAAGGTGAAAAATGAAACTAGGAGAAAAATTTTATATTAAATGTTATGAGTATTTCCATCTATTTTTGTACCCTACTTTGAATTTGGATTCAGAATTAGTCACTACATCTTTTCTCCTTCTGGCCCTTTTTTGTCTGGCCCCATAAATCTCTTCTCAACAGGCTTGCCAGTCCTCATTCTGAAGCAAACCCAGCTCTCTATTTTCTCTGCTCCAGGTCTTGTGACTTACAGGACTGGAATAAAGCGTAGTCGGGAATGAATGTTATGGGAAAGATAATGAGCTCACTCTCAGATATCTTGATCTTGGGATGTGGGTGAAGGAACATCCGGGTGGAGGAAAGAAAGTGACTGGATGCAAAGGTTTAACGCTTATGATTGACCTAAGGCTGAAGGTAGATGTGGAGGTCATCACCTGTGTATGCCCAGGGGCATGGGATTGCCAGGAAGAATACAAGACATGACAAGAAGGGAAGGCTGGAGATGGAACACTGTCCTTTTTCTTGTTTACTGCCATCTCAGGTGAAAAGAGTAAGTGGTGGGAACCAAGATTAGGAAATGATCTGACCTGGAGCTTTGTCCCCTTCCTCTATCTTCGTATGCACAACAGCACACTTCAGAGTAGAAAGAGTAAGATTCTGGTGGACAAGCTGGAAGAGACAGGATGAAGTGTGGTAGCTACCTGGGCCTAGAAAGAAGAGCCCAGAGAGAAGGTTGAGGAGAGAGGGTCAGTATTGTCCCAGCTAGGACAGATGGTGTTTTGGAAGTCAAAGAGAGGGAAGGCAAGGAGGGGTGAAGCGCTCACTGATTAGATGTCAGAGGAGATGAAATGATTGGCGAGTGCATTTGGCTGCTGGGAGACCCTCATGACCTTTGGTTTGGTACTGGTGGTATGGAATCCAAGATGAGATTCTTCCAGTGTGGTCTCTCAGATCTTGAATTCCAGACACTGTCAGTCTAGACATTATGCCTTTTTATATTCACTTTTTCCTACTAAAAATCTCCATCAGTGATTCAGAATGCATTCTAAAGATATCCATTAGATGTTTAAATACAGAATTTGAGCTCAGAACACCTTTTGAGTTCTCTCTCTGGAGGCATCTCCTCAAAGCTTCTAGTGCCCTTATTTTAACAACAAAGTGGAGTGCATTTTTATTTTCTGGGATTCCAAGTCTTCAGGATGCATGAGGACTTTGTGGGTTCTGAAACCTGGATAACAGGTAATATGGGTTGGTGAACCCAGGTCCTGGAGAACTGGGGGCTCCAAATCCCTTAGGCATGCCTGGTAATGTTTACCAGTTCGTCTTAGCTTCTCTTCTGGACTCGCTTCTAAATCACTGTCCTGATAATCTGGGCTGTTATGGATTCAGCCTCCCCCAGTTGTTTCCGATTTACTGCTCTTTTGAAATCTGTTCCACTGACACTGATGACAATGATACTAATAGTTACAGTGTATTGAGTGCCTAGCACATCTGGGAAACTGTACCAAGTGTTTGACGTATATTCTTGTTTCTTTCTCTCAGTAGGCTTATGAGGTGAGTGATATTAACTTCCTTTTATGAATGAGTGAACTGTGACTCAGTAAAATGCAAGTAATTTTTTCAAATCCAGTGACTCTCAAACTTGAGCATGCAGCAGCCTCCCCAAGTCATGTTTGAAAACAGCTTCTTGGGCCCCACCCCCCCAAGTTACTGACTCAGTAGGTCTGGAATGGAGCTGGAGAAATTGCTTTTCTTTTCTGATAGTTTTGCCAGAGATTTCTGATCTCCTCAGTCAGCTTGTCTTATGCTCATAAAATGAGATGATTAATACTGTAACTTGAATCTTTTTATTTTTTTATTTTGGAGAGGTTTTTGCTATAAGGCTTATGTGCTAGCCAGACAGAGACAGACAGAGAGATAGAAAGTGAGAAATCAACTCACACACACACACATACACCCGCCCCAGGGGGGTTGGCCACGCTGCAATCACTTCTCTTCCATTCTCCTCTCGGGATCTTGGGCATGAATGCACATGCGCCCGACGTGAGTTTTAAGCCACTGGGTCCAGGACTCGAACCACGGTCGACTACATGGGAGTCCAGCGACATAGCCATTATGCTAACTGCTGGTCCCAACTTGAATCTTTTTATTTTAATTTACCAGAAGGCGCATAAGCTCCAGAGAGAGATGGGGGGCACACAAAGAAGGGGCAGAAAGCTTCTCTCATGGGGGATGGTCACACCATGATCTCTTCTCCTTTCTCTCTCCCTCCTTTTGAGATTTTGAGAGTGTGGGTTTTTTTTTTTTTTTTTTGGCTATAGGGCGCGTGCGCTCGCCAGACAGACAGAGAGAGACAGAGAGATAGAAAGTGAGAAATCACTCCCTGGGGGGATGGCCACGTTGCAATCCCTTCTCCTCCATTCTCCTCTTGGGATCTTGGGCATGCATGCACACGTGCCCGGCATGAGTTTTAAGCCACCAGATCCAGGACGCGAACCGTGGTCGACTACATGGGAGTCCAGCAACATAGCCATTACGCTAACTGCTGGTCCCTCCTTTTGGAATTTTGGACATGTATGCACATGCACCCAGTGAGTTTCTCAAGCTGCTGGTCCAGGATTTGAACCACACATTCAGCCATGTGGGAATCCAGCCACCTTAATCACCATACCACTGGCTGGCGCAGAGAAATTGCATTTCTAGTGTGTTTCCAGATGCTGGTCTAGGGACCATGCTGTGAGCAGCATAGTATTTAGTCACTCAGCTGAGGGGCTGGATAAGACCTCATATCAGAGCCTGTCGGTCTCACCAGGTGTGCTCCCGTGTTTATGGAAAGTACAGTTCAGAAGCCACCTTGCAGAGCTCATTGCCCAGGGTGGACCAAGGGCTTCTAGTAGCAGTTTCAAGTGACAGGCTTTTCTTTGAGTTGCTGGCCTACTTGTACACAGGTGTACTCAGGCCAGTGGACTATCTGGGAGAAGAAGCTGCTAGATGGTGCTGTCTACACTGAACTTAAAATGATAATAAAATCCACTGCAACTCAGACTACTGTTTGTTATAACTTCATGCCAGCAATTCTCAACCATATTTATGATAAATATTCTCTCTGCTCCCCCCAAATGCCACTGCCTGGCCACTCGAGATGGAGAAGACTAAATGACCCTTCATTGCAGGCTTCCAGTAAGCTCCAAAGTCAGGAGCCTCATCTTCTACTTCCTGTCTATTTTCTATGTGTATCTGGGTACCAAGTAATTGCTCAACCCACACCTGATGGCCTAATCCTTTCTTCATTCTGCAAATTTGCATGCCAGAATAACCTTGTTTGAAATACTCAAGGATCACACAACATCCCGTAGGCTCTATACATCTGGTAGGTATGTTTTACCACAGTCCCCTCCATAGTCCTTATTGTGTATCAGGCAGGGGTCTAACCACTCGGCACAGATGAATTTACTGAGTCCTCACAATGACTTTGTGCCATTGTTATCCCCGTGTTACACATGAGGAACTCAGACATTAAGTGACTTGCTTATGGCCACACAGCTGGTGAGTGGGGCAGAGCCAGGAGTCCTACCTGGCATCCTTGCTTCAGCACCTATGCACCTAACCTCTAGTCGTTACTGTCACCCAGGCAGGTGGTTGGTGCTTAATAAGTGCACATTGGATGGCCACACGGAAATGGAGAGGCATTGGGTCCAGGCAGTTCGGGGAGCTCAGGTGTCCAGTTGGAGCAGGACACGGTGTGGGTTGCTCATGACACTCAGCAGGTACTCTACGCCAGTCGGTTGGCCCATGTAGGGTGGCAAGACATTGCTCCGGGATACATCCATCTTTCTTGCAGGCTAATGCTGCATTTACCTCCACTGTAATGAAATGTGCTTTCCCTTGAGGGGGTGGTTATCGGTATTTATAGAGCATCTTATAGCTGAAGTGCTCCAGAAGTAACAATTACCTCTTTAATCCTCTTAGCATCTCTCTGAAAAGAGGGATGTGAACCCATAGAGCTTGCTCCTGCCTCCTCTCCTTCCTTCACCCCACTCCTGCCCCAGCTTGTAGAGAGGCACCCAGCAGCACAGCAGGAAGAAGGAGGACACTTGGAGGGAATCAAGTACTTCCTACAGGTCATGTGTTCAGCTGGATGGAAATGCAGGCACCTGTGGGGCCCGGCGGTCAGCTCACCTGCATTCTTCTTACTTGTAATACCGAGTAGCTAAATGGAAAAACACCCTTCTTCCATTTGAAGAAATCTCACCAGCCTCTTTCACTTGTCTCTTTCTGCTCCAGGAAAGAAGGTTGGAATAATAGAAGTTCTTTTTTCCTCTTCTGAAGTAGTGAATTCTGTCTTGGCAGCCACAGTTTTCAAGACACATTATTCAGAGGCATAGCAGGGAAAATGAAAAGGGATGATGTCTGGAGAACTTTTCTTGGGTGCCAGTGGGTTTTCCCCTTATGTGTGCATAAGTGACACATAGTTGCATGGAGTAGTTAGGCAGCAGCCCACAGGCACACATGATAAATAGCCCTGGCTGTAACTGTCTTTCGTTATGCAGATATAATCTAATTCACCAGCAGCACCTGAAGATATACTGGCAAGGTGCTAAGGCTAATTCTGGTCATCTAAACCCACCGGTAGGATGCCACAGAGTCCTGGAGGGTTCTTTGTTTATGCTCACACTTTACCTTATTAAGAGTGGAATAAAGCCTAGGTAAATAACATGGGATATTCTGAAGGTCAGGACATTTTCAGATGTTAGGCTCTTCTGTTTCAAGTCGTTAATAACTATTTCCCTGCCCAGATCCTTATGCTAGCTAAGTGTGCAGAGGACATTAGACAGTTAGGGAAGTACTCGCCTTTAGCTTCCTGTTCCTTTTTTTCTCGTGACCCTTCTTCATAATATCTGGCTGAATTAGCTTCCTGCCATAACTAATAGCTCTCTGCTCAGCCACAGTCCTGTGTGTGTGTAGCCCCCAAATTCCAGGTTTTGAGAGATTCCAGGCTATCTTGTGAAGGAGCCATCATTCAGTCTCATGGGGTTCTGTTTTGCTTGTAATTTTTTTAATGAGCTCATTTCATAGCTGGTGACCACTGGCTTCATGTAGTTGTCGGGCTGTTGCAACCAACCAAAGTCCCAAGACCTGCAGAAAGCAGAGGCCAGTGTTGGCATTCCAAATGCTTCACTCCGTGAATGTCTCTGTGAGTGTCACCCAGGAGTGTCACCCAGGAGCTTTGCAATGGGGAAGACGTAAATACACACCAACTGGGTTCTGAGCTCTGGCTCCACTCCAAGGCACCAACCTCCCTGGTTCTGGCTCCTATTCCTACCTTCAGTGCCTTCTCTGCAGCCTAGTAAAACCCAGTCACCATCTCCCTTTGTTTCACCTCGAGATAGAGGAAGATGCATGAGCTATATGTTAGGAGACAGGCAAGCCAATTAAAGGCAGCCCTGCGATAAGGCAGGAAGAAGAAAGCATGAATTAGGGATTTTAAAACTTGCTCATGCAACAGTTCTTATTCCTCCTTCCCTACAGGAAGGCACAGATCAGAGATGGGGAACTGTCATTACCCTCCACATAATCATAGGAGACAGCCCCAGTTCCTGGAAATGCCACAGATCAGGCAGCTGCTGGCAGCCTGGCTCCTTTGCTCTTCCTAGCTGGCTGGAGAGGACACACAGGGAAATCAACTCGGGGAGGCAGAGCTCATCGGGGACACTGCAGTGGAAATGCTGATGCCCCCTGGCCTCAGGTGGAGCCAGCTTGTGGGGTGGCTTGCCGAGTTAAGCCTAGTTTCTGCTTTCTTTAGAGGGGCTACAAATCCTTGACCAATGTCCCACAGCTTCTATAGGGAGGCCATTGTACAGCTGCCCTGTGGGCACAGTGGCTCACCGGAGCTGGGTGTGAGTGGAGGGAAGGTGTGAGGAGGAGGGAGCCTGGGGACTCCATGTGTGCCCAACTGCCATCTCTGTCCTTCCTGGCTTCTTCCTCTCTGCTCCTACCCCAGGCTTTTCCTTTTATAGCACCAATTACCATCCAGTAAGGACAGACTGCTTTTCAGATTTGTGTGCTTAAGCACAGCAGGGCAGAGAGGAGCCATTCTGGAGGGAATGACGGTGAAACGTTTTGCATGTTTCTCTGCTCCCCATACGGGTATTTCTGAGCAAGAATGCAAACAGGCCTGAAATAGAATGTATTAGTAAGTGTAACAGAGAAGCGAAGTGTATTTTTAGCAAATATGGCTAAAGCAGATTATTGCAGTGATTGAGTGAGGCTGAGACTAGGGGAGGGGAAGCTATAAGGAATGAGGAAAGGGGCTGTCTCTCAGCTGTGCCCAGAGGAGCTGAAGCGCCAGACCAAGGGGCCTTCAGGAGACCTGGCCCCTGGTGGCTGCTGGGATACTCAGGGCTTTGGAGTTTCTGTGCTGGTTGTAATGCCCCTTGTGTCTATCATGGGGGAGTCAGCCAGCAAAACCCAATCAGTGCAAATGGGTTGAGGCCCGAACCCCTCTGGTTCAGTGGCGAGCTACTAATATGGCTGCTGCCCTCGACCTGAACTGAGGTAGAGGGAAGGTCTGGTCAGCCAAGCACTGGCTGTTGAGGCTATAAGTATTTCAGGAATCCTGGGGAGGAAGGGGACTTGTATTGTGACAGCCGGGTTGTGGCGCCTCGGTCACACTGCACAAGATTTTCCATAATTCAGCTTCTTTATCTGCAAGCAGCATTAATACTTAGAGTCACGAGTCCAAACAAGGCCACAGATAAGGAAAGATTTGAACTTTCAGAAGAAAATTGCAAAATAAAAAAGTCAAGATGTCATATCGCTTTCTTCTCCCAGATTAGCCAGGGTTCACCACCTGATAGCAAAAGGATTATGTGTTGGCCTCTTGTAATGGCGCCGTTTAAAATGGACAAAGTTCAACCCCCTGGTGAGTCCCTGGTGTCTGTCTGGGACTCTGCTACCACAGCACCAGAGGGCCTGACTCTAGTGCACAGTTTTCTCACCTGGTAGTCCCTTGGCCAGGCATTAGTTCACAGTCTGCTGTCTCCCCGGTCAAGTGCACTTGGGGTCCCTGGGTCCACACGGGCCCTGATAACCTGCTATATTATTTCTTGTGGAAAATGACCATCATCACTATGATCACTGACTTTATGTGTCAACCTTACTGGGGCCATGGGGTGCTCAGATATGTGGTCAAAGATTTTTGGGGATGTTTCTTTAAGAGTGTGTTTTATTGAGATATACATTTAAAAGCAGATAGCTCTCCTTAATGTGAGTGGGGCTTGTTCAATCAGCTGAAAGCCTGACTAGAACAAAAAAGGCAGGGGTCTTTTGCCTAAGGACCTTCAACCCTGGAGATTGGCTTTTTTCCAGCTTTTGGACTTGAATTCAAACATTGGCTCATTTTGGGTCTCCAGCCTGTCAACTAAGCCTGCAGATTTTAGAATTTGCCAGCTCCTAACAATTGTGTAAGCCAATTCTTTATAATAAATCACACACAAATATTCTATTGGTCCTGTTTCTCTGGAGAACCCTGACTAATACAGCCATCTGCCAAAAACAAAAAACAAACCCTCACGCTTTGTAGCCCAGCCAAAATGCCACCTTCTCTATTACAGATTTTATAAAAAGGTGGTGAATAAGCAGAGCAATAAAATTTGGGTTATTTCATAGTTTAGCCATTGTGTAACAGGCAGTGGGCCAGAGACTTACAGCCACAGGGGCCCCAGTTTTAGAAAATTCCGTGCATAAAATTTTAAATCTATGCAAAAAGAGAAATTTAGGAACTCATTTTTTACATTACATAGGATTCTTCTTGGGCCAGTTCCATAGCTTAGTGGGTAAGGGAGCTGGATCCCCTGTAGCCAATAATCCTGGCCTCGGTAGCTTGAAAACCATTCCAGGCACATTTCTATGTATACCCCAAATCCTGAAAGGATGGAGAAATGGAGGAGAAGAGATTGTGATGTGACTATACCCCATGGAAGGGTGCTTCCTCCCCCAACCCTATCTCTCTGGGGAGTGCATGTGCCCTCTAGCAATTAAAAAAAGTACCTATCTCTCCTCTTCAGGGTCCCTTTAATGAACAGGTTCCAAACCTGTTTTATTGAGCAAATTTTGATTTATGTGAGCCCTTCTAGGAGCACATGGATTATTTCAAATGAATTACCCTACTACCCCTAGCCTGTAATGCATAAAATTGAGTGACCATATTGATCAGTTCACAAAGCCTGTAATGTGATGACTTCTTTCATATGGACCATTCCAACTGGCATGGACCTGGGAGTTGCCCTGTGGCAGGGAGAGCAGGAGTTGATTTGTACGTTTTTGTTTATTTGTGTTTGATTTTATTGGATTGACTCTAAAGTTATCCTTGAGTCATTTCCTAATCATTTGATGCCTGCGGCGAACCTCAGCTCATCATTGTAATGACACATACCCCAGATGAAAGGTACCAAGTAACTTGAATCATTTTTGATGGATCATACAAGGGATACCTGTCATCAGAATGATGGTATCAAGCTCAAAACCGTTCTGAGGGGTCAGTGGGACTGAGATTTTTCTCTCCATTTTAACAGCAGAATGCTAGCTCTACACAGACACTAGTCAGTATTCAGCAAATGTCAATATCATCTGAAGTGGAAAGTGTGGATTTAGGGCAGTGAATTGCCCATAGTATAAAATATCAATGTAATACAGAGTACTTCCAAAAGTTCATGAAAAAATGAATTAAAATATGAGTTTATTATTTTTTTGCAAAAAAAAAATCTATGCCTAGTTTTTGTTTTGCTATTTTATTTATTTATTTATTTATTTATTTATTTATTCATTCATTCATTCATTCTTTCATTCGCATGTACCAGAAAGGTCATAAGCTCACTGAAGAGAGCTAGAAAGAGAGGAAAAGTGAGAAAGCACCCTAAATGGTGTATGTTCACACTACAATCCTTTCGTCTCCGTTTCTTCCTCTTTTCAGGATTTTGGGCATGTATGCAAACATGCCTGGCATACTTTTCAAGCTGTTGGATCTGAGACTCAAATCACAGAAGTTGGCCATGTGGGATCCAGCTACCTTATCCTCCACCCCACAGGCTGTCCTTATATTATGTTTGATAATGCATATTTTCCATGAGTTTTTTGAAAACCCCCTCATATATGATAAATAATAAGCAAAACTTATAGGTTCATAGCCTCTCCATTTTTATTTAAATACATTTGGCATTTTAGGATCTCAATAGAGTGACTTTCACTGATAGATAAAAGCCTGGGAAATACCCTCTCAGTGACTCAGGAAACCTCTTTTCCAGGCTCTTCTTCCTCATAGACATCATTTATTCTCACAACATCATTCACCTCAAGGTGGAAGTGACTGATAACCACTTAGTATTATGCTTCACAGAGTTGCAAGTCTAGGGTGACATTTCCAGTGTTGACTGCTTAGTGGCTGTGGATATTTTTCTGAGAATGGGAACCTTCCAAACTCCCTTAAATCTCAGAGGTGGATGCCCAGTCACATATATGGCAATGGTTAAATATACTTAGTGACTTTTCTGTATGCCCTGGATGAGTAATTGACTTTATCTTTAGAGAGTTTTCAATAGAGACAAAACGAGAGGTTTACTCAACTTCTCATACCACAACAGCACGCAGACCCTAGATAATGCAGCTGCCAAAATAGAATTTGAATCTGGACGGTTCACAGGGTTCATTTTTGACCTTCTCTTCATGGCAGTTACTGCAGTGTGTGGCTGCACGTGCTGTTTATGCCCTCTATTTAATCTCCACCGTGATCCCCATTCCCAAGCCTTTATCTCTAGCTCTCACTTTAATTCGCCTCAGGTTGACTATCTGCAGAGCCTTGTTTGATGGTGGAGCTGGCCTCTCAGAAGGCTGCCTCCATGCTGCTGGGACCTTAGACACCTTTCAGACTGCATACTGCCGTTCAGCATGAGAGGAATGTGTTGCTGGACACGATGTTCCCTGGCTTGAGAGAGCGTGGGGCAGTTGTGAACAGGGCAGCCACACTCACAGGTCCAGGCGCTAAAGATACTGGTGACACCTCGGCCAGCACATAGGAAGGTAGGCAAGTGCCAGGCCCGTACACGTCTCCAGTGCTCATAGTTGGGAAAATTTTCCTGGGTGGCTCTGATCCCTCCCTAGGAGAGCTGCTCTCCTTGTATACATAGCTCTTGCCTCTGCTGTTAAGCCTTAATTGGGCACCAGAAACCACTTGAGGGTTACTTCCTCCCTGCCTAAGGACTTGAGAGACATCGTTTAGAAATTCATTAGTGTGGTAAGTGTTGTGAAACAGCAGTACTGCCCTTGGAGCTGTCATCAAAAGCTCGTTGCTTGCAGGGCACTGCAAAGCTCTTACTTGCTAGATTCCTCTACCACCCAGGGCTTTTAGGTTCTCTGGTGTGGAAAGGGAAAGGTGGGCTTGCCTTAGCTTATTGAAAGACAGGAACATGCTAGTGGGAAAGAGGTGTTATGGCAGAGGGAGGAAGCAGAATGGGCACAGAAAGAAAGCAGCAGAATGTTCTGGCCCACTGCCCCTCCATTATTACATTTTTTTTTTCTTTCTTTTTACAATTTCTTTTTCTTTTTTTCAGTTTGCTATAGGGTGTGTGCACTTGCCAGAGAGAAAAAGGGAAGGAAAATGAGACATTGCCTCCCAGGGTGTAGGGCCACACTGCAGTGCCTGCCTTCTCTGCCATTCTCCTCTTGGGATTTTGGGCATGCACACACATGCACCTGATGTGATTGTCAAGCCTCTGGGGCTGAGACTCGAACTGTGCAGTTAGCCTTGTGGGATCCAGTGCCTTAACCTCTGCATCACCTGCTGACCCCCTTGTTGCTTTCTTAGTATAATGGAGTAGGCCAGACTCGCCAGCTTCATAAATCTACAATGAAAAGGAAATCATTGCATGGATGCTAGGGATTTGAGAAATGCTCTGGAGTTGAGATGACCTAAGATTTCCAGGTCCATTTGGTGTCTTTGGCAGTCTGGCTCCAGGCACACTCAGTCCTGACTCTGGGTCACTGGAGGTGGGGATGGTATGAGGCTACAGGTTTCTGCTGACAGAATCTAGGTTTTGATAGGAGATATCTGGGGGCATTCAGTGGGCATGCAACTGATGGAGATTATTTGAACTCATCAGGCTGGCCCAGGTAGTCACACAACATGGGACAGAGATTAAGCCAGGAGTTTTTTCTGGATTAAAAAAAATTAATTGCTAGATGATATAAAGCATTTCACACAGAGCCTTAAGTTGCTTGAGGGTATGTGCACTCTCTAGGAGCAAAAATGAGAAAGCACCCCCCCATGCATGCGGTGTAGTCATGCTGTAATCCCTTTTCCTCCATTTCTCCATACCACCAGGATTTGGGGCACACATGCACCCAGCATGTTTTTTAAGCTGCCAGGGCCAGAATTGAACCAGGGTTTTCTATTTGAGTTTCAACTCCCAATCCACAGGGCTTAACCTCTGTGCGATAGGGTCAGTCCAGACAAATGTGTATTTACTTTAAAAATTTGTATTTTTTCTTTTTTAAGTTGCCAGAGGGTACTTCTGCTCACTGGAAAGAGAGAGAGAAACAGTAAGAAAATATTTCCCAGGGGAATGGCCATATTACAATCCCTTCTCCTCCTTTTCTTTTCTTGGGATTTTGGGCACACATACACTCAATCCCAGTCTTTTTCTTTTTAAAATTAATTAATTTGTTTATTATTATGTTTTAAAATTTACTACAGGGCACATATGCTCATCAGAGAGAGAGAGAGAGGAAGAAAGAAAATGAGTAAGCACCACATCTGGAACTTGAACCATGGTCAGCCATGTGGGGAGTCCAGCACCTCAGCCAGGAGGCCACCTGCTGGCTCTGAACCCAGTGTTTTTCAAGTCACTGAGTTTGGGACTCAAACTGTGCAGTTGGCCATGTGAGATCCAGCAGCCTTAACCACCACACTGGCTGACTCTAACTTTTATTTTTTAAATTAGAAAATGACTATAGCTTCATGGGCCAAAGTCATTTAAAAGTACTTTTCAAGGTGATACAAAGATAAGAAAACACATGTTTTTCCGTCTTGAGGGGTAGATTAATTCCTATGTTTAAAAGAAAAGTCTACCAGAATAAAATTCTGAAGGCTCATCAAAGGAGAATTTAGTCTTGAGGCTGAACTTGTCTTGCCACTTAACCAGCTCTGAACACTGGGCAAGTTATGCTTCGTTCCTCACCTGTACGTGTGAGATACCTCACAGCATCACTGAGTAGGTTCGCTGAGATGATACAAAGCATTTCACACGAGCCTGGCGCAGAGAGAACATCCACCAGCTGTTCATTGTTAAAAATCAATAAAAGCCCTATAGTGATGATTCTCACTGCCCTTCTGTTTAATACACTGTTAATTGGAGGTTTAGTTTAATTTTCTTTTTTTAACATGACCTTTCTGAGAGTATGACTATGAGCAGCGCTGACTGCGGATTTCATGACAGAGGTCCCAAGGCCTGTGTCCTTCTGCTCTGGGGCCGCCTTCCAAGGTGGGAGGGTTGTGACAGACAGCCTAGAATGTGCCACCACAGTGAAGTTCTGCCATGCCTTGGATGGGTAGAGTGATCGAACTGTGGGTTGTAGGAGACTGGAGTAACAAAAATGTACATGCAGCCGGTATCACCATTCATGCAAGGGCCATGAGGCTGGAGGGCATATCTCTGCCACCCAGTCCCCTGGCTGCCTCCCTGCTTCGTTCGTGGGCTCCCAGCCTACCCTTTGGCATGTGTGAGTGGCCTGATAGGGATATAGCTTGTAGGTCTCTGTACTGGAGAGCAGGAAGCGGCTGCTCCTGAGGCTGCACTTGACCCTTGGTTATTACTTTTCAGTAGAAACTTGTTCATCTTTGGGCTGACTGTACAGACCCACTCCTGCCAGTCTCTGACCGATGGCAGATTTCCAGCCTCCATAGCTCCACTCCTGTGCTTCTCAGACTGTCAACTTTGGCATGGACACATACTTTTATTAATGGAAGAAACCTTTGAACATTTATTTTATATATTCTTGTTAATTACTTAGCAGGGCATTAGAACATGTTTACCGAACTATGTAGGCAAGTCTTTGCATTGCACAATCTCTATAAACAACCTTCTCTCCATCTTTGGTCTGTCCCTTGGGCTACCTTGAGATAAGTCTTGCAGGTGTCTTCTAGGAGAAAGTGGCAGTGTGGCTATTGAAGTGACTCTGTGAGGGGAGAGGAAGGAGCCCCGGCTGCAGGAACCTTTGGGATGCTCATCGCAGTCTTGAGAAGATGTGGCCAGCACTGATAGCTTTCCCACCTTACACTGTGCCAAAGGCAGGAAGGAATCTTTCCAAATCACCTAACATTTTTATGGGTTTTACATTTCCTGCAGGCTGTACATCTTCTCACTAGAAAAATGATGTAGGCACACACACCTGCAGTTCCATATACGATTCCAGGAGTTCTCCACTATCTGCAATATGCTTATGGGCCGTGATAAGTAATAGCTGGTCTAGGGTAGTCAGGATCCCCCCATTCCCTGATCCACTGCCAAAAAGAGTA
Organism: Tupaia belangeri chinensis; assembly: GCF_000334495.1. Classification (NCBI taxonomy): domain Eukaryota; kingdom Metazoa; phylum Chordata; class Mammalia; order Scandentia; family Tupaiidae; genus Tupaia; species Tupaia belangeri. The sequence continues at coordinate 968,963 of NW_006159757.1, read as the reverse complement.
TGGCTCTTCTTCCCACCCCCACACACATACCTTGCTAGTTAGTGGCAAAGCTGGGGTTAGAATCCGGCTGATTTCTCTAGGCCCTCTGCTCAGGCTCATTGCACAACCCTTCTTGCCGCTCACCTGCACTGCCCTCCTGTTGTTCTCAGCGACATTCACATCACAATGACTGCTGACTTGTTTCATCTAGTGTAGTTTTGCTTTCCTAACCTGGCCAAGCAGAGGGGCACCCCATGGCTCTCATTGCTTGTCCTACACCCCAACTCTATCTCTAGCTTTAAAGCCAGTTCTGGGAAAGCAACGAGGAAGGAGGGTTTGTGACATCATTCAGGCTGCAGGGGCTTATCTGTCCCACTTTACTTGATGTTCCTGTTACCAAGCTATAGTTTGGATAGAGAGACTGTTCACAGGGAGGGATGTGAGGTCATTTTACAATAGCAGGTGTATTAATTTGTTAGAGGTGTTGTAAAAAGTACCATACATTAGGTGACTTCACCCATATACTGGGTGGCTTGTTTCATAGTTTTGGAGGCTAGAAGTTCAAAGATCGAGATGTTGGCAGCATCTGTCCCTTTTAAACCTCTCTCTTCGGCTTGTAAATAGCCATCATCTCCCAGTGTCTCTTCACGTCATCTTCCCTCTGTGTGTATATGTCTGCCAAATTTTCCCTTTTTATTAGGCTACCAGTCATATTGGAATAGGGCCCACCCCAATGACCTCACCTTAGGTCTTTACAGATTACCTCTGTAAAGACCCTATCTCCAAATTAGGTTACATTGTGGGGTACTGGGGGTTGGGATTTCATCATGTAAATTTGGAAGGAACATAGTTCAACCCATAACAAAAGGCATTTTCTGATTGACAAGTCTGGGTGAAGAGCCTTAGTGGCCCAGGTTTGACCAAGTCCAATGCACTTTCCAGAACTCTACACCGTCTGATTTATTGAGATTCTGCTATTTAAAATTTCGGTAAAAAGTGAGAAGACAGATCTTTGGAATACTGGAAAAATCTTGATTTTGTTGAGACATTTGGCAAATATGCTGAACACTTACCTGAACCAGTAACATTTGCGTAGGAGTTGAGATGGTGGAAATAAAAGGGTAAATTCCATGGCACCCAGTGGGTGGTTATGACATTCTTACTTGAGTCAGTCAGGCTGGAGGGTTTTTTTGCTGTAAGATGCGTGTGCTCGCTGGAGAGACAGAGAGAGAGCGAGAAATCACCCCCTGGGGGGATGGCCACGCCATAATCCCTTTTCTTCTATTTTCCTCTCAGGGTCTTGGACACACATACACACGCGCCCAGTGTGAGTTTTAAGCTGCTGGGTCTGGGACTTGAACCACACTTGACTATGTGGGAGTTCCGCAATGTAACCATTATGCCATCTGCTGGTCCTGGGGCTGGGTTTTGAAGAGTCTCACATCTTTGTTCTTAAGTGGTTTCTCAGATCCAACCCTAGTTGTCCTATGGTCAGTGAGAAGGAATTTCACATTGGAATTACATGTTTTGAAAAAAACTTGAGAGAGAGACAGAGAGAGAGAGAGCTCCACAGAGTCTCATGGTATGATCCTCTCCTTAGCCTTCCCAGTCTCCAGGATCATGGGCACATGCATGAACAGCTGGTATGTACACTTCAACCCAAGCATGGAACCCTAATCTTCCACATGGTTTCCCACATTGCAGTGTTGTACTCTGCACCACTCTGGTTGGGCCTGGAATTATATTTTATACCTGTTGATTATGTTTCTTTGGCAGTGGAGAAATAGCATTTTCAGAGATCAAATGCAGAAGCAAATTAAATCATCAATGACATAAATAGATGAGGAATTCGTAAGTACGGTCAGTTTTTCATGGAGAAAAGATGATGTTTTTAGCCTGGAATAGTGCCTGTGGCATCACCTTGCTTGTATATCAGTTTTACGTGGGGTGGGATCAAATGGATTGCAGTGAGCTGCTGCAGAAGGTGTGGTTGGATTCTGTTGGAAGCCTTTCCCTAACCTTGAACTTTAGAAGGACAAATGCAAAATGCTTGTGGCTTTAAAATGTGGGAATTGCAATTTGGGGAGGGTCATGGGAAACACTGTGGTGACAGTAGTTGAAGGAGTATCATAGGACATTTATTGGGGACTGAGTCCTGGGGTATGTAATAAGCCTCTCTTCAATACAGTGCTTGTGGAGGAGGGATATTGACTCTGTTGTATTCTCTAAGGGAACTGGGGTGGGCAATGAAGAGCCCAGCAAGTTTGGGTGTCCCGGGCCTGGCAGGTGTCTTGTCATTCTTGACCAGACAGAATCTCAGCCATTTATAGTACAGTACATCAGATGAAGATAAATACTAAAAGCAGCTTAAATTCGGTTATGGAACCAGATTATCTGTGACGGATTATCTATAGAAAACGTTGAATCCCAGACTAGCTTCTCCATGTGTATTTTTGGTATGCAGCTTATTTTTGAGCCATTTTTCCTTATCAGCTGGTGTGTGCTTAGGAAAGGCATGCTAATTTTTAACATTAGCTTTACACACATACAAGCGTATCATCTTAGAAGACCATAGGTAGAAAGGCAAATTTGCAACCTCCTTGCCCTCACCATTCTAATCTGTATCACAAAGCCAGATATTTTTGTATTCATTTCCTGTTTGCTCTTGCTTTGAGTTTTTTTGTGTCTTTTTACCTTTATTTGTTTGGTTGATTAAGATTTGATGATCTCATTATTTTGAAATTTTTTTAAGAGAGTTTTGCCATAGGGCATGTGTGCTCGCCAGACAGACAAAGACAGAGAGTTAGAAACAAGAAATCACCCCCCAGGAGGGATGGCCATGCCACAATCCCTTCTCCTCCATTCTCCTCTCGGGATCTTGGGCACACACACACACACACACACACACACACACACACACGTGCACGCCCGGCGTGAGTTTTGAGCCAGCGGGTGCGGGACGTGAGCCGCGGTCGACTACGTGGGAGTCCAGCGACATAGCTATTATGCTAACTGCTGGTCCCACATTGTTTTGAATTTGAGCTCTAGTAATAAAACTAATTCTGAACATTAAACTAGAGATTGGTAGGGTAAGAATAATTTAGACACAAAGTTTCTTAGAATTAAAAACATCTTGTGGGGGACCAGCACCTGGGTGCATATGTCTGTGTGCCCAAGATTGTGAGAGGAGAATGGAGAAGGGGTGGCCATCCCTCCTGGAGGGTGGTTTCTTGCTTTCTATCTTTCTGGCGAGCACACGTGCCCTATAGCAAAAACCTCTCAAAAAAAAGAAAAAAAAAATCCCATGGGGTCAGAAGGTGGCATCGTGATTAAAGCATTGGACTCCCACATGGTCTACCATAGGTTGAGTCCTAGACCTGGCAGCTTGGTTTCTCATTTTGTCTGTCTTCTCTTTCTCTGTTGGATGCACATGCCCTATAGCAAATTAATATTATTAATAATAATAATCATAGAAAGTAAATTTAAATAAATACTCTGAAAAAAATTGTAAAATTCTTCAATTAAAACAATATCAATGATGCACTAAACTTAAATTTTGGTTATTTCTAAGTGATTCCAAAGCAAGCACATCTTTTACTCTCATGAATTCTTAGAATAAAAATTTGTTTCCCCAGTTAAAGAACATGCTGTTATGAAAAGATAAAATGTCTTTGACTTGTTTACTTTCTAAAAAAATTTTCATATTTAGTCAAATAATCATTTCTTTTTTTTTTTTTAAGAGAAGTTTTTTGCTATAGGGCGCATGCACTAGCCAGAGAGACAGAGAGAGACAAAGAGACAGAAAGCGAGAAATCACCCCCCAGGAGGGATGGCCATGCTGCAATCCCTTCTCCTCCATTCTCCCCTCGGGATCTTGGGGCACGCACGCACATGCTCTTGGTGTGAGTTTAAGCCACTGGGTCTGGGACTTGAACCGCGGTCGACTACATGGGAGTCCAGCAATATAGCCATTATGCTAACTGCTGGTCCCAAATTTCTTCTAACTGCCATATGTACAGATGACCTTATAATAAGGCAGGAAATAATGGCATCAATTTTAGCAACTCTCGAATGAGCTAAATGTTGTCAAGGAATATTTCCAACTGATTTGAACAATGATTTACCTTCTCCAAAATCCAAGATACTTTTATCTTAAAGGGTCAGGACTTTCCAATTTTTTTAAAAAAATATTTTAATTAATGAAAAGTCTTTTTTTTTTTTTTTTTCACTAGAGTAGAGAGAGCAGAATGTTTAGCTCTCTGAAAAATGCAGAATACCCAAGTGGTTCATGTGGGTATATTGCTCATTTAAGGTTTGATGTCCTTTGGAAAGGTGAGGAATAAACATTTGAAAAATTCTTAAAGAATGAAAATTCTCCAGTATATTATACTCATAAAATATATTGGGTAAAAGGGAAAGTCATGAGACCAGCAGATGGCATAATATTTATGTTGCTGGATTCCCATGTAGTCAACCATGGTTCAAGTCCTAGATCCCGTGGCTTAAAACTTATACCAGGTATGTGTGTGTGTGTATGCTTAAAATCCTGCGATTTTAGAGGAGAATGGAGGAGAAAGGATTGTTGTGTGGCCATCCCCCTGGGCGGGAAGGTGGGGTGATTTTTCGCTTTCTGTCTCTCTCTCTGTCTCTCTGGTGAGCACACACACCCTATAGCAAAAATATCTCTCTAAACAACAAAAAAGGGAAGTCATGACACATTTTTGCATAGAAAAATATGTCATGACTTTCCTAATGACCTAATGGAAAAAAAGACTGTACAAGAAAATTCATTCTTGTCTAAGGTTTAAAGGTTTAAAAATTGGAAATATGTATTCACTTACTATAGGAAGAGCTTCTTTTTTTCCTTTTTTAAAAAATGCTTTTTTCAAAGTATATCTGTTTACTTTTTCCACGAGCTAGAGACATACGAAGGGAGACTAGAATGCTAGGAACCCCCATCAGGATGTTGATGCTAAGATCCAACTTCAGCTTACACTGTATCATGGACACATGCATGCCTGGACTTCTTAAGGAAGAAGTCTCTGCATGTGAACCCAGAACCTTCCTATGTAGGTCAGGAAAGTGTCACATCTTTTTTTTTTTTTTAAAGAATTATTTATTTGGCGTCCTTTTGGTGTGGTTTGGTGTTGCTGTCTCTTAATGTTGGCAAAGGCTGAAAGAGGTGCTCTCTGGCCTCTGGGAACTCCAGGCAGCTGGACTGGTGTGGGAGCAGAAACACAAGTGGATCTGGGGCGGGCAGGAACCTAGCTGCAGTTCAAAATGAGTTGTAAATCAGCGGAGACAACTCACAACATCAACGATGCTTTTGGCCCAGGAACTGCTAATGAATATGCAGTGCAGTGTGGTTCAAGAGGTTTTGCAAAGGAGACAAAAGCCTTAAAGATGAGGAGCAGCATACTTGGTCAACCATCAGAAATTGACAGTGACCATTTGAGAGCAGTCATCAAAGCTGGTCCTCTTACAGCTATGTGAGAAGTTGTCAAAGAGGTCAATGTTGACCATTCTGTGGTCATTCGAATTTGAAGTAAATTGAGAAATTGAGAAGGCTTGAAAAGTGAGTACCTCATGAACTAACTGAAAATAAAAAAGATTGTCATTTTAAAGTGTCATCTTCTCTTATTCTATGCAATAATGAGCCGTTTCTCCTTTGGATTGTGACATGCAATGAAAAGTGGATTTTATGTGACAAATGGCGTTGGCCAGCTCAGTGGTTGGACTGAGAAGAAGCTCTAAAGCACTACCCAAAGCTAGCCTTACACCAAAAAGAGATCACGATACCTGTGTTGTGGTCTGCTGCTGGTCTGATCCATTACAGCTGTCTGCATCCAGGGGAACCATTACATCTGAGAAGTGTGCCCAGCAAATCGAGGAGATGCACCAAAAACTGCATCGCCTGCTGCCTGCAAGGATCAACAAAAGTGCCCCATTCTCCTCCGTGACAACACTCGACCACACATCACAGAACCAGCGCTTCAGAAGCTGAACAAATTGGGGTGTGAAGTTTTGCATCATCCACCATACTCATCTTACCTTTTGTCAACGGACTTCCACGTCTTCAAGTACCTTGACAACTTTTTTATGGGAAAGCACTTTCACAACCAACAGGTTGCAGAAAATGCTTTCTAAGAGTTTGCCAAATCCCGAAGCATGGATTTTTTACACTGCAGGAATAAACAAACTTATTTTTTATTGGAAAAAATATTATTTTGCTTTTATTTACTTACTTATTTTAATTTGACCAGACAGAGACAGAAAGAGAGAGAGAGAAAGGGAAAGTGAGAAAGCAAGCTGCCGGGTCCGGGACTCGAACCATAGTTGGCCATGTAGGAGTCCAGCACTGTAACCACCACACAACCTGCTGGCCCTGCAGAGTGTCACATCTTACTGCTATGGCACTGTCTACCTCTTCTTATTCCTTTTTTTTAAAGTTTCTTTTTTTTAAGAATTATTTATTTTATTTTATTTTATTTGTTGTTGTTGTTATTATTTTTAATTGATCAGGGAGAGAGAGAAAGGGAAAGTGAGAAAGCAAGCTGCCAGGACTTGGACAGTGGTTGGCCATGTGGGAGTCTAGCACCTTAACCACTGCACCACTTGCCAGCCCCCTTTTAAAAAAAAATCATGTCCGTGTTTTCGCAAATGTTCCTTTGTTCTTTAAAGAATGTGGACAGGTATATTCTTAGTAAATTATTTTGGTTGTTAATGTGTTTATGACATTTTATGTTCAGTTTAAAAACTTTAGACACCTCAGGCCAGCCAGTGATGATGGTGATGAAGGCTGCTGAATCTCACATGACTGAATGTGGTTCAAGTCCTGGAGCAGGTGGCCTGAAAAACACGCTGGGTCCATGTGTGTGCATGCCCAAAGTCCCAAGAGGAGAATAGAAGAAAAGGGATTGTGGCATGGCCATGCCCCCGGGATAGTTATTTCTAACGTTCTCTCTTTGCCCCTCTCTGGCAAGCACACTTACCCCATAGCAAAATTAAAACAAAACAAAACAAAACAAAACTTTAAGTACTTTAATAACTATGCCAGTTAGGATTAGAATTGACTGCAAGTAATAGAAAACTGTAACTATGGTTAAAACAGGATGAGAACTATTTTTCTCTTGTACAGTCCTGATGGGTTGTCTAGGGTGGGTGTGGTTTTTCAGGGTGTCAGGGACCCAGACTCCTGTCTTGTGACTCTGTCTTGTGTAGTTTGATCTCATGGTCTAAAATGGGTTCTCGTTCCTGGGAAGCAGAGTAGAGGGAAAGACAAAGAAGGGGCATCAGGCCAATGTGAACTAGGTAGAATCTTTTTTTTTTTTTTTTTCAGGCCAATTTGAACTAGGGAAAAATTTTTTTTTTTTTTTTTTTCTTTTGGAGAGGTTTTTGCCATAGAGCGCGTGTGCTCTACAGACAGAGACAGAAAGCGAGAAATCACCCCCCAGGGGAGATGGCCACGCCGCAATCCCTTCTCCTCCATTCTCCTCTCGGGATCTTGGGCATGCACGCACATGCTCCCAGCGTGGGTTTTAAGCCACTGGGTCTGGGACGTGAACCGTGGTCGACCACATGGGAGTCCAGCGACATAGCCATTACACTAACTACTGGTCCCAGAACTAGGTAGAATCTTGATAATCAGTCTTCTCTAACTGCAAAAGAAGATGGGGGGTATCTGGTCTCCATTTTGATGGTATAAGTCTTACCTGAAATCAAGGACTTTATCCTATAGAAGAGAATAGCTTTTGAAGAGCAGCTAACAGGTCTTTGTGACAGTAATAAACTTCAGCTATAAATGTTATTGAAACAATCCATTTATCACACAAGTTGAAGGCAGAGGGTAAAGGAGCAGTAATGCAACTGGACTCACATGGGAAAGGTCCTAGGTTTGTGTCCCAGGACCTCTGTGAACACACAGGGCATGTATACGTGCCTGTTGTTGAGGCAGGGTGAGTCTGGGATGGACTGTGATGGGAAGATTCTGCTGGAGTTTTCACTTTGTTTGTTTGCTTATTTATTTATTTATTTATTTATTTGTCTCTCGAGGAAAAAATAAATACACTTAAAAAATGAAGGTGGGTTTCTTTGTATGATTTTATGAACTTAGTTTCTATTAGAACTAAGATTTGGTATGTCCCCATATATCAGTGGTTGAAATGAATACATTTTTAAAATTATGAAGTGCAATTATCCAAAATCAAGTAGATTTTATTTTAATTTTTTAAAAAAAGGTTTTTGTCACAGGGCACATGTGCTCTCCAGAGAGAGAGAGAGAGAGAGAGAGAGAGAGAGAGAGAGAGAGAGAGAGAGAGAGAGAGAGAGAGAGAGAGAGAGAGAGAGAGAGAGAGAGAGAGAGAGAGAGAGAGAGAGAGAGAGAAAGCATCCCCCAGGGGGGATGGCCACACTGTAATCACTTCTCTTCCATTGTCCTCCTAGGATTTTTGGGCATGCATGCTCACTTGCTTGGCATGATTTTCAAGCTACTGGGTCTAGGCCTCAAACCATGGTTGGCCATGTGGGAGTCCAGAGCCTTAACCACTACATCATCTGCTCACCCCTAGTAGATTTTATTTTACTTTAGTATCTGTGCCTCAAATGATTGGAATTGAAAAGTAGGTGATTTCACAAAAGCCTCGATTATAAAAATTGACCAGAATAAGCTTCAGAAGTGGTAAGAAAGAACAAATGAGGTGATTGGACTATAAAGTACCTAGGCTGGGAACAATTGATGAAGGATATTGTAAGTGTATTTGTTTCAGTGTGATGAGAATGGATGGGAGGAAAGAAAAAATAGGAACAAGAAAAGAATGTCAGGATGAGGTGAAGTCAGGGCACTGGGGACTTTGTGATGATTGGAAACCCTAAACCTGGGGCTCTGTGACTGTAGACTGAACCACACGGCAGCAACTCATTTGGCTTGGGATCAGGGTCTTAGAGTGAGCACTTTGGCACCAAGAGAACTTCTGGGTGACCCAGGTAGAAAAACTCTTAGGTTAGGAGTAAGTAGGTTGTGGTCGAGGAAAGGATCCAGGAATTCTTTGGCTAAGGCTGAACTCCATATCCCCTGACATGTCTAATTTCTAAAACCTGGATTCTGAAGAAAGAGAACACACCAGGAAGAGATAAGTTAGTTCCTGTCTTTAGATGTCTTCAGAGACAGGCTTGATCACAGCTGCTCAGTAAGGAGGATGCCTCAGAAAAGAGACTCTGGGGATCAGTAGTTGGCGTAATGACTATGTTGCTGAACTCCCATGTAGTCGACCGCGGTTCGAGTTCCAGACCCAGTGGCTTAAACTCACGCCAGGCATGTGTGCATGCATGCCCAAGATCCCAAGAAGAGAATGGAGAAGGGATTGCGGTGTGGCCATCCCCCTGGTGGGGTGATTTCTTGCTTTCTAACTCTGTCTCTGTCTTTCTGGCAAACGCACGTGCCCTATAGCAAAAACCTCTCAAAAACAAACAAACAAACAAACAAACAAATGAAAAGAGACTCTGGACTCCAGCTTCCAGAGGGAAATGGGAGGATCGCAAGAGAAAAGAACTCAATTGAGAGGGAATGGAAGACCAGCTGATCTTCAGACCTTGGGGCTCCACGTCAACATCAAAGCCATGCCACTGAACACCATATTTCTTGACGCTCAAGCTTGTTGGGGTCCAATTCAGTCCTTTGCAGATCTTAAGAGGTAGTAAAGAGAAGTAATGATAATATTGTCTCGCTTGGTCCATAGAACCTTCTCTTCCATGGAATGACTTCTAATTAAGAATTCATGGCAGTTTTCATTATAAAATTTAGGTAGCAGATGTTCATATGCATTTTTAGTGGTGGATAAATTAAAGCATAGATTGTGGATGACTTTCTTTGGGTCATTCCTAAAATCTACTTTCTCAGTTTCTAGATTATTGCTTCCCCCCCCCCTTTATATTCATACCAAACTTAGTGCTCTAAAATAATTTATGTTATTTGCTGATTAATGAGCTAGATGCCAGAGGAATGGAAATGAGATCAGGTAAGTGAAGGCTTTCTGTGCAGTTCTTCCACATGTTGTATTTTTTTTTATCAATCTCAATATTCAGAGGCTGAATTGATGAGGTCATTTAGGGTGACCAATAACCTTGGCTAAGATGCAGGTGGATGATTCTGGGTCTTATTTGACTGCCAAGAACCTATATCTCTTTACTCATTTTGATAAAAACTGTTCTACTTTATCTTTGCTGCCCACAGTCCATATCCACATGCATATTTCATGATTTTCTTACCTTCCAGTCACTTCTGAAAAAAATAAAATGAAAAAAAAAAGAAAGCCATGTCAGAGCCAAAAGCAGAAATAAACACTTTTATGGAGCTGGCCCTGAGTCATTAGGATTGATTTTCCTGCAAATCTGAATTCCTTACAAGGAGTCTGTGTCTGGGAGGTGGCATTTGGCTGGAAGAACATAAAGATGTTTTTCCATTGTTCATCAACAAATGGTCTTGAAAGAGACGATTTTCATCTTAGAGCAGCCCAAGTAGGGAAGCCCACAAAGTCATCGTCAGGTTGTCTGTCCTTTAATTGGCAGATGTTGGGGGAAATCATGGGGGATTGAGGGGAGTTAGCAGTTCCACTATGTAACTGTGTCTCCACCAAGACCTTACCGTACAGTTTTGGAACTTCGTCATATGCTCTGGGACAGACTGACCCTGTGCATGGTCTAATGGAAGGAAAAGACTTACAGGAAGAATCTTCCGCAGGACACTTAGCAGGACTGTGATGATGCCTGAATGCTCAGGGAGGATTTGGTCTTTGGCTCTGCGGAGGCTAGAAGAAAGCTATCTAATTTCTTATTATTCACCTGGACCCGAATCATGCAGACCTCACTTTTTTGAAGCTTAATTTAGATAGGAATATATGTCTAAAATGGCTTGGGCATTTTGCCAATTTGTCATCTAATTAAGCTTTCTTTTAGAATGCCAAGGTAAGGATTCTTTGTGGGAGACTGATCGCCTAAGTACATCTCTAATTCTGTTGGTTAGAAATGACATTATCAAATTTTAGGGTTAGTACAAAGAAGAGGAAATCATACTGCTATTAAATGCCTACTTGTATGAAAACACTTTTAGACTGCTTTAGTGAAGCCTGACAATAACCTTCTGGGTTGGCCTCATAGTCCCCTTTTATAGGTGAGGACATAGAAGCTCCCAGAGGCTATTGCTGAAGACCTCCATCCTCATGATGGACATAATCTGATGTCCAGATTTATGTTTCCCTGGCTCTAACTCCCATACCCTTTTCCTTATTCCACACTGCTTCTTAGCTCAAAACCATGCTGCTGTTCACAAAACAATGGAAACACAAAGAAAATGAACTATGGTAGTCCCCAGAATATGTGTGAGTAGTAGCAAGTCTCTGTTTTTCTTAGTTATAGATAGATAGATACACATATACACACATATGTATGTGCACATGTGTGTATCTATATATACATATTTTTCTCTAAATAGTCCCTAGAGCAGAATTTACTCATTCTTCACATTGCTTTGCTATATTCAAAGCATTATGCATGGGTGAAAATTCACTAAGTAGTCCACTGATTTTGAAAATCTGGTTCTTGTTTATAATGCAAAAAGGGACCTGGAGGGCTTTCCGTGCGCTCAAGCCTGGGTTTACCTGGGGCATAGATCCTCTGTGCTGAGTGCCGTTCTTCTGCATCATCATGTCACGTGTTCGTTCACGTGTCCATTCATTCCAGGCATTTACTTAGTATTTATTGTGTGCACAGCCTTTGCTAAATGCTTGGGGGAAATAAAGAAGTAAATAACACGGACTCTGTTGTCTGGGAGTTCAGGGTTTGTTTGAAGAGATGAGTGTATCCAGTGACTCTAAATGGGGAGCCACTTTTCTCCCCAAGGAACATTTAGCAACATCTGGATACATGTGGGGGATATATGTGCTGCTCCTAGTATCTATGGTTAGAGATCAGGGATACTGCTGATGTCCTACAGTACACTGGACAGCCTCTATACACACACACACACACACACACACACACACGCACGCACATGCACACATACACACATGCACACACGCAGTTACCCAACCCAGACGTCAATGGTGCTAAGGTCAAGAAGCTCTATTGTGTCCCAAGAGTATATTTTTCAAAGCCATTTGATGCCATTAGGACAGTGTGTGACAGTTGCTGAGGTGAACAATTACTCTCCTGCCTACTGTGGAGGGCAGAGGGGAGAGGAAGAGTTCAAAGGAGACTGGACTGACCATGAGCTGTACTGGAACTTCCGCAGTGAGAGGAAGGACAGTCAGCAACAAGAGCAGGCCAAGGCACACGGGAGAGTGGGCTTGGAGTAAATGGAGCAATGAGGAAGCCCAGCTGGGTGGGGTGGAGGGCTCTGTTTTGGGGAAAGAAGGGAACTGTACCATCAGGGAATGAGGTGCTCTGTAAACTCAAGGCAGAGGAATGCCACTGTGGACACGTGCTTTGGGGAGGGTCATCGACAGCAGTGGATAGGAATGGTTGACACAGGCTTATCTGAAGTAGGGAGACTCCAGGCAGGGGAAGGGGACACGTGGCAGCTGGTGGAAGCCGTACAGTAGTAACTGTGGAAGCTGATAGAGCGTTGCCCAGGAGTGTCCTGGCTCCCATTTACCTCTGAGAGATCTGGATGCAGGGAGGTGAAGTAGCACCTGGGCTTAGCCAGGGGTGAGGCAGGACCTGACTGACAGAGGCCAACCTTTACTGAGCAGCATTGTGGGGGAACTCATCCTCTCACCAGTGCCACAAGGTCAGCACTGTTACTTACACTGTATGACAGAGGAGGAAGTGGCGGTGCAGTCACCTGTCCAGGGCCCCGTCTAGGAAGTGGCAGAGCCAGGCTTTCATCAGCCATTTGATGCCAGGACACTTGCTCTAAGTTTTGGTAGCCACATCCTGGGGGTGAGGCCATCCAGGGGCCCTGTGCTGGCTCTGGGAGTAGAGCAGGGCGAGTTCAGAGCCTTGTGAAGGAGGCGTGTTCAGGACTGCATCCTGGCTGGAACCTGAGTTCCAAGGTGGGACCGAGAGGCTGACCGGTTTGTTCATTTGCTTTTTTCTCCCTGGTGCCCATCCCAGCTGTGCAGGGGAATTGATTGGCACGGCTAGCCCGAGGCATCCTTCATCATTTCAGTGTCTCTGCATTCTCTGCCTTGGTACAAGCTTCATCACTTCTGCACTGTTGCCCATTCAGTGTATTGGCATATATGTGTATGTGTGCATGTCAAATGTGTATGTGCATGTGGATATGTGTATATGTGAATGTGAGTGACTGTGTATGCATGTGTGTCTATGTGTATGTATATATTGGGTTGTCAGAAAAGTCATGATGCATTTTTACATAGAAAAACAGAAAAAAAATGTGTGATATCTTTTCTGACAACACAAAATATGTAGGCATGTGTGTGTGTGTGCATATGTATGTGAATATATGTGTATAGGTATCTCTATGTGAGTGTAAGCAGATATGTATGGATGTGTGTGTATGTATGTATGAATGTGAGTATAAGCAGGTGTGTGTGTGCACCTGCCTGCCTCTGTATACTGATGAGATTGTGGGGCCCAGGAAGTTGGTGGGGAGCACTTGCACCTCTCCTTACCTGATGTGGCCAGAAGGCTGCATATAATGTATTTAAATACATTCAATGAGATGCATGAGCCAGAAACAACTTCTGGAAGCCGGGTTTACAGCTGAGTAGCAAGTCCCCTCTTGGTGTGTGTCACAGCCGTCTGGCAGCCTGGGCTACTTTTAACAAGGGAAGAGAGGGAGTGAGTGAGGAAAGGAGGCCTGGGGGAGGGGCTGTGAGAGCCAAGGGGTGTCAGCAAGAGTGGGCTCACAGCGGAGGAGGAGGGAGATGGGCAAGAAGATTGTGTGTGGAGATCTTATCACAAGGCAGAAAATTCAAGTTCGGCCACATCAAGCTCAGTTGACTCCACCCTTGTGATGCTAGGATTAACTGGGTGTGAGGACTTACTCTGATATTTTTGTTTTGTTTTCCTAACAAAACAGTTCCTCTCCCCCCTTATTTTAAGAGAGATTTTTACTGTACAGCACTGCACATGTGCTCACCGGAGAGACAGAAAGAGAGACAGAGAAACAGAAAGAAATCACCCCCGAGAGGGGATGGCCACACCACAGTCCCTTCTCCTCCATTCTCCTCTCAAGATTTTGGGCACGCATGCACACATGCCTGGTGTGAGTTTTAAACTGCTGGCTCCAGGACTTGAACTGTGGTCACCTACGTGGGAGTCCAGTGATGAAACCATTACGCCACCCATTGCCCCCCCATCTCCCCTTACCCCAACCCCGTTTTTTTAATAGTTGAGCCAACCTTTTAGAATTAGGTTCACAAATACCTGGCTCTTCTATTAACATGTCCAGTGCCTCTACCAGGGAGAGACCCGCCTTAGGGAATGCAGACAAGCAGGAGCCCTTGTAGGAATTTTTTACATATCTAATCTGACTACATGCCCTAGTTAAGAGGGTCCTTGAAAAAACCCACTGTCCCAAGTTCAGTGTATGTCTGCCCTAAGAATAAAAGTTTGGTATTTTTATCAGTGAAGATTCTCCAGAAAAAACAGAAGCAGTAAGACCTATTCTGTATATATGAGTATATGCATACATAGGCATATCTATCTATACCCACACATACACAGATATGTCTATATGTCCATTCTTAAAAGGTGGATCAAATGTTCCACGTAGGTGACATTATGGAATCTGGGAACTCCCACAATCTGTCAACTGCCAGCTAGAGACCCAGGAAAGCCGGTGGTGTAGTTCAGTCCAGGCCCACAGGCCTCAGGACCAGAAGAGCTGACAGTGTAATTCTCTGTCACATCTGGAGGCCTGTGAACTGGGGCAGGGACTGCTGGCGTACGTCCTAGAGTCTAAGGCCCAAGAAGCAGGGCATCAATGCCTGTGGACAGGAGAAGATGGGTGTCCCAGCTCAAAAAGAGAGAGTGCGTTGTTGTCCTTTCTTCTGCCTTTTGGTTCTGTTGGACCCTTGCTGGGTTGGATGATACCTGCTCACCTTGGTGAAGGCAATACAAATGCTAATCTTTTCCTGAAATATCTTCAGAGACACACCCAGAAATAATGCTTTACCAGCCACCTAGGCAACCCTTAGCTTAGTCAAGTTGACACAGAGTGAGCCATCACAGTGCCCGATGTACAAAGGCTGGATTTGAGATTTGCTGGGAACGTGTCCTGTCAAGATCCTGAGGCCACCCTTCTCTAAATAACCTCATATGAGGTTACTTCTTTCAGGTTTTCCTCTGAGTTCTGCAATGCATAGCAATTGCACAGATTCCTTGACTCCTTGCTCTGCTTTTTTGTCTCCTTTGGTGCTCTTCTGAGATGTGGGCCCACATCTCTTCTGCTGGGGGACATAAGCTGCACTAGTCAGGAACTCTCTGCTGGAAGAATGTTCATTGATTGGAACAAAGCAACGTGCCTTAGCACAGAGTGTCCTCTCTCTTTGCTTCTAACTGACTCGGGGCAGTCGTGCACCATCATCCTTTTGTTTCCCAGTCTTTGTCATTTTCAAACCCCCTGTATCACAGCTTTTTTTGTTTGTTTGTTTGTTTTTGAGAGGTCTTTATTTTATTTTATTTTTTCTATAGGGCTTATGCGCTTGCCAGACAGACAAAGACAGAGAGACAGAAAGTGAGAAATCACTCCCCAGGGGGAATGGCCACGCCGCAATCCATTCTCCCTCATTCTTCTCTCGGGATCTTGGGCACACACGCACATGCGCCCGACGTGAGTTTTAAGCCACTGGGTCCAGGACACAAACCACAGTCGACTACATGGGAGTCCTGTGACATAGCCATTATGCTAACTGCTGGTCCCTATCACAGCTTATTTTTAAGATATATTTCCATCATCATTAACTCCATCATATCCTGAGAGGTACAAGAGCAGTGAATGTGAGCAATATTAATGAAAGAGGTGTATGGTGTCGTGGAGCCAACCGCAACTTGGCGGCAAGGTTGGCCTCATGTGTAGGTCCATTGGGAAATTAAAAACAAATCGCTCTTACGAGTCTTCAAGAATTATACTTGTTTGTAGGAGGAGGAGCTATGGACCTCTTTTCTCTTAAGGGTCCCAAGAAAATGAAAATTCTGAAAACCATGTCCAATTCAGCATTGTACAAGAATATAGACATTAATAGGCCTCCTCTATCATTTTAAAGGCAATAAAATACTGATAATATTGTGGGTAGAATATTTCTCAAAGGTGAATCAAAAGCTTTTCAGTGTTATTCATTTCAGTACAACTTGCAGCTCTGGTATATAGTCTCTGCTTTCTGGAGGGGAGTCTTTCTGGCTGAATGGCCCACCCAGCTCTTCCCCTGGCCCACAGAATGAGCTTAAGTTGTGCTCATCACAGGGACTGTCTGTCGTTTATTACTCTTTTGGAATGATTGTACAACAAAGAATAAGTAATAGTGAAAGCAAGTGGGCCGGCACTAGCATCTGTTTTACAAGAATTTAATTATGCCTCTCATGGCAAAGTGTAATCTCTTCTTTAGTTTGTGGCTTTCTCACTCTTTGGTCTTTATTAAGGCCAGGGCTGCATGCTCTAGCATGTACCAGATACTAACAAAGCAGAGCAAAGAAGGACTGATCTTATTTCAGAAAACCGCCTTTCTCCTCCTCCTCCCCTGATCCAGCCCTCTGTACATGGCACATATATGAAAAACTGCCGTACCCACCCCCCCATCCCCAAGAGAAGTGGTGCTTCAGAATTCATTCTTTTGTGTATGAGTCACAAACAAGAAGGAGGGAGACTGGGTTGATTCCAGGTTCCACAACTAGAGATGTGACAATCCTGGCAAGTCACTTAACTTCCTAAGCCTTTATTTTCTCATCTGTGCAATGGATGCATTATGCCTTTCTAGCTTGATTCCTGGGTTTCTGCCATGATCAGAAAAGAGAGTGTATGAGAGAGGGCTTGGGAAACTGAAGGATCCTCTCCACACTGTGAAAGGAGCGAAGGGAAGGATCTGGGCCCTCTCTTCACGTTCCCCAGCACTAGGTACCACCAGCACGTGGGGGGGACCTGTCATTAACGTTAGCCACATTGCATCTTTAGTTCCTAGAACTGCTCAATAAATGTTTGTGGAATTAATGAAAGAGAGCAAGAAAATGGTCTTTTAATATTCTCCATGTAAACACAGAATTGGGGACATTTTTCAAGTTAACTGCGTTAATAGAAGAAATGATTTATGGCACTGTTTGTTAGAATGTTGAGTGCCTCATTGAACATTTTAAATATAGGCAGGGTAAATTTCTGAATAGTTTGAAAACGTTACTTCTACTGTTTGAACACACCTCCCTGATGTACAACCTGGATTTTTCTTAGAGCTCTGTTTCCTCACAACTCTTCATTCTGATGGGTAGTGTCACAATATATCCCTCAAGCTAAAAACAAAACAGTAGAGAAACAGAGAGAAAAAAAAAAGCCTTTGAAGGTCTGGATCTGGTAGAAAGAAGTTTCTCATATAAGCTCAAATGGTGTCTGCCTGCTATAGGTCATTGGTTAGGAGGTTTCTGCCCTTAGAAACAGGAAACTTCCCAGCAGTAAGAAGACACCTTTATTCTATTCTTTTTAATTTCTGTTCATCAGATGGGGAAGGCTTGAGGTCGAGATGAAGTTCATTGTGTCCAAGAGGGATTTTTAACTCCTACTTTCCTCTTACAGAGTGTTTTTCTACTAAGATCAAGAAATCTTTCTTTTCTTTCTTTCTTTTTTTTTTTTTTTGGAGAAGTTTTTGCTATAGGGCGTGTGCGCTCACCAGAGGACAGAGAGAGACAGAGAGACAGAAAGCGAGAAATCACCCCCCCAGAGAGATGGCCACACCGCAATCCCTTCTCCTCCATTTTTATATATATATATATTTAAATTCATGCTAAGAGAGCATGCATAAGAGTGAGAAAGAGTGAGGGTCCTTCCATAGGGCTTGAACATGCCACAATCCCCTTCCTCAGTCCTCCAGCCTGCCAAGATCCTTGGCATGTACACATGGCCCAGCATGTTTTCAGACCAACAGGGCGAGGGACTTGAACCACAGTTAGCGTGTGGCTTCCATCTCCACACTGAACATGCTACTGACTGTAGCACAAAGGCTGGGCCTATTTTTTCTTTTCCAGGAACAACAGAGGGTGAGTGGGTGATACAGTAGATTGATTTAGGCCTAGCACCTGCTTCAGTTTATGTAGGTTTTGGCTGAGGGACACCCCAAAGAACGGAAGCTTTTTCAAATTTGTACAGAGCCTCTGTGGATGGGCTCATGGCCCTGAGGTTTCCGTTTCTAGAAAACCACCAACCTGGTCCCTCCTACTAATGCTGTCTACCCTCATCTGGGCCCTACTGCTTTTCCTGATTGTTTTGTTTATCTTTTATTGATTCCCTATTCATCTCCTACCCAATTAATTTATCTTTCTCTGTCTCTGGTGGTGGCTCATTTTGATTCTTCTTTCCTGTGAACATAGATGCATCTCAAGATTGTGTTTTAGAACTGCCCTTCTTTTCTCTTTATAGAGTCTCCCCTGTTCATCTCATCTGTTCCCCAAGGCTCAGCATACTGCCTAGGCTAAATAGTTCTCAGATACTGGAATCTTCTAGAGAGCTCATAAAATGCAGATTCTGAACGGCCAGCTTGTGGTGCAGGGCTGTCACAGTGCTCTGTCCCGCCTTTGCATCCCACGGCCTTCCTGTACACCCTAGGTTCATGTGCATGCTTGCGATCCAGGCCTGCTGAGGTTGAGGATGGATTATGGCCTGGAGACCCTGTTGGGGGTGCCTGTCTCTCTCTCCTCCTGTGTTTCTCTCATGGAAGAAGTAAATAAAATTTTAAAATGCTGAGTCATGGATTCTGTACCAGCTTGTCTGATTCAGTAAGGCTGGGGGAGGCTCAAGATATTGGCATTAAAAAACAAACAAAAATTGCTGTAGGGCCATGTGCACCTATGAGAGACAGAGAGAGAGAGAGAGAGAGAGAGAGAGAGAAAGGACCCTCTGGGGGGATGGCCATGCTGCAATCCCTTCTACTCTGTTTTCTTCTTGGGATTTTGGGCATGCATGTGTATGTGCCCAACAGGTTTTTCAAGCCCCTGTTCTGGGACTTGTACCATGCAGTTAGCCATGTAAGACCCAGCTGCCGTAACCACCATGACACCTGGCTGGCCCAATGTTAGCATTTTGAACACGAATTTAAGACGTTTTGAGAAACAGCTGTAGGAAAATGATTCCCGGATCCAAATCTTCAACTTGCTGCCTGTTCTCAGTGAGAAATTCTCATCCCCAGCTCTACACTATGTGTGTGTGTGTGTGTATGTGTGTGTATGCATACGTGCCTCAGACTGATCCTTCTGAAAATATTCTCAGAAGCCAAAAGGTGGAAACTGCCCAATTTCCATTGATGAACGAATGGGTAAATAAAACATGGTCTATACATACAATGGAAAAGATTGAGCTTTAAAAATGAAGAAAGGAATTCTGACACATGCTACACGTGGATGAAACCTGCCTTTATGCTAAATAAACTAAGACACAAAGGACAAGCACTGTATGATTTCACTTATATGAGATACCTAGAGTAGACAGATTTATGGAGATAGAAAGTAGAAGGGTGGTGCCAGGAGCAGGAGAGTGAAGGGAAAGGGGAGTTAATGAGTGCAGAGTTTCAATTCAGGATGATGAAAAAGTTCTGGAGCTAGACTGTAGGAATGGTTACATACAATTGTAAATGTACTTAATGCAACTGAACTGAGCACCTACAAATGGCTAAAATGGTAAATTTCATGTTTTATGTATTTTTATTTTAAAAAAATGTAAACACATTGGTCTCTTCCCTCCTCAATTAAACTTCCCGTCTTGACGTTTCTGTTCAGGTAATATAAGGCTGGGAGAAGGGTTTGGGAATGCACACTTAACTCATCTTCTTTATTTAAGCCCAAAGTAATAAAAACAGAATGTCCTTCTTTTCTATACTCAGAATATTAAAAGGGGGTGGTTCCATAGTGTAGTGGTTAGGGGTTGCATAGTGGAAGCTGGATCCCATATGGCTGAGCAGGGTTTGAGTTCCAGCCTATGCAGGGCATGTATATACACAACCAGAATCCCGACAGGATGGAGAATCAGAGGAAAAGGACTGCAGGGTAACCAGGCTCTGTTGGAGAGTCCTCTCTTTTTCTTCCACGTGCATATCCACTACACATGTGCGTGTGCCTTCTGGCATTTTAAAAGAGTATTAAAGGAAACCAAGTCTATAGGCCACATTGACGCTCTGAAAAACTCTCTTGCCCCTTGGCCCATCTTTCCTTCTTCCCTTTTTAGATGGGCTTCCTTAGCCCTTCTGGCAAGAAGCATTCCTTCCTCTCTTTGGGAAGGACTGAGAGCTGGTTTGGTGAGTTCTGATGATGGGACTCATCATCCAAAGGGCTGTGGGAACAGAGGCTGTGACCACCCACCTATTATTAAATTTCATCTTGTAAAGCAGGAGCAGGAGGACGTCTCAGAAGAGGAAGCAGCATGTGCTAAAATGTAGAGCTGAAGAGCACCTTCATTCCAGTAATTGGAAGTCTTCGTGTGGCAGTTGCTGATGGGAGGGGCCTCGAGCAGAGCCTATCACCTCTCCTGGTGATCATGCAGATCGCTGGCCTGATTGGAACGTGTAATACAGCTGTCTCCTTGATGTAGAATCCAGCTGTTGCTTGGAAAACGTAGTGACCAGCACTTGACCACAGCAGCGATGCTGGTCTGGAATGCTGGCTTTCTTCTAAATGTGAATTTGCTTGTCCTGACACAGATGGAGCTGTGGCTCTCTCCTCAGGATTTAGAAGTGATCTTTTTCTACCAACAGCTTCTAGCAAAGTCTTGCTACTACATTTAATGCATTGAATTTTTTTTTCTTTTTTGGAGAGATTTTTGCTATACGGTGTGTGCGCTCGCCAGACAGAGAGAGAGAGAGACAGAAGGCAAGAAATCACCCCCCAGGGGGGATGGCCATGCCGCAATCCCTTCTCCTCCATTCTCCTCTAGGGATCTTGGGCACGCACGCACACGTGCCTGGCGTGAGTTTAAGCCACTGGGTCCGGGACTCGAACTGTGGTCCACTACATGGGAGTCCAGCGACATAGCCATTACGCTATCTGCTGGTCCCAATTTTTTTTTCTTCAGTTCACCAGGATTGTGTCAGTGATTGTGTCTCAGGAGTAGTCACATGGACCAGGTGAAGTCCCGGAAAGCTTCCCTGGCTGGTGCCTTGCTATTTGAGGGTTGAATGGCTAAAAAGAAAGAAGACTTTGTGGGGTTGCCTGCTTTCATTATTTTAGGGAAGAAATACCCTTAGGTTTTTAAAACAAATTATGTTGTAGATAAATAAGAACCTAAATATAGGGCCAGCAGCAGTGACACAGTGATGATGCAATGCTCTGCAATGTTGGACCCACATCAGAGGGGCTTGGGTTCGTGTCCCAGGGCTTTGCTGTATGCCAGGCCATGATCTGGGTTGGGGCAGGGTTGCAGTCTGAAGACCCCGTTGGGAGTGGCTCTCACTCCTCCCATCCCATCTCTCTTTCTGCTTTAGTTTTTTTTTTTTTTTTTTTTAAGTTCGTAACAGGGCATATGTGCTTGTTGGAGAGAGACAGACAAAGAATGGGGGGAAGGAAGAGAAGAAAAGTGAGAAATCATCTTCCCCCACCAGGGGGTGGGAATGGCCGCACTGCAGTCCCTTCTCCATCATTCTCCTTTTGGGATTTTGGGCACACATGCACACATACATGCTTGGTGTGTTTTTTAAGTCGCTGGGTCCAGGACTTGAGCCACACAATTGGACATGTGGGGTCCAGCCACCTTAACCACCACTCCACCTGCTGGCTCCCTCATATTGCTTTCTTGTGGAAGAAATAAAGGAATTAAAAAAAAAAAGGAATTGCATATAAACAAAACACAAGCCTTCAGCATCAATTTAACTTGTAGGCCCTTTAGCTCAAGGGAACTCACTGCTCAGTTTAAGATGTTCGGGAAGCCATGTGGATCTTTTGAAGCCATTTCCAAAGCTGGCTTAAGATCCTATTTAATCATTTCCTTTTACATATCACAAACACACTTTTTCATTGAAAAGACTATCGGAGAATTGAATGTATTTTCACTACTGTGGCTACACACAAGGTAAATAGAATTGGACCATTTGCCAATGGGACTGGAGGTCTGGCCACCACTGTAGGCCCCAGCCCCACCCCACCCTCTCTAATTTAGACCTCCTCAAGAGTCCCTAACAACAGATTTCATTCCCGCCACCCCTGAATGAATCAGAAGGAGGGAGTGTCATCTGCAGGGTGCTGTGGGGACACAAATGCGTAAGTGTGGCGTTTTCTGGGTATCTATACATTCATTCTGCGGGCAAGATGGAGAAATGAATGCAAACGAATGCAGACCAGTGGTATGACAAGCAGCAGAGTGTGCACAGTGAATTTCTCATTCCTTAAAGGCGGACCTTGCTCTCTGATAAGAAATGGAGAACGAAGGAGGGAAAGGATTGGCATGGTTAGGCTTTGCAAAAGACCCAGACTCTGGAGCAGGATGGTTTGACCTCTGTTTTTCAGTTCTTTGGCACTTACACATTATGTGAAGTTTTAATTTGCATTTCATAGTCTTTGTTGTAAATATGTTCAGATTTTCCTTTATTGATTTCTGTTCTTGCTCCCAATGTCAGTATGCTGTAGGTGGCTGAGGATGTGGTTTTGGAAGTAGCATGCCTCCTTTCCTCTCTGTCTTTCCTGATTATATTCAAATGCTGTAGTCAGCTTGGTGGTTTATTACCTGGTAGGGCTAGAGGCTAGTGATTTTCCAGTGTGGTTACACATAAGAATTACCTAGGGGAATAAAAAAAAAAAAATATATATATATATATATATATATACATACATACCCTGGGTCCTATTCAATCCAGTTGGATTGAAATATTTGGGTGATGCAAGTTATTGGTTGTTGTTGTTTTTTAAAACAAGCTCCTTGGGTGATTTAAATATTCAGCAGTATAGAGAACTCCAGGGCCACCCAGAAGGGTCTGCAATTCTGGAGGGGTGCAGAGTCTTCTTTGCCATAGATATCTTGTGAGCGGACTGTCTGTAGTCTCTTACACAGTCAGGCATCTCTGGGCAGTGGGAGACATGCCCCACGTGGGCATGGAGATGCCCAGCTCTGTGCGGTTAACAAGCTGTGTGAGTTCACTCACAAGGAGTGTTTCGTTTCCTAATTCTTCACGTGTTCCTCACAGGGCTGTTGGAAAGGAGCAAACAAAATCATACTTATCTGAAAATATGACCAAGTACTATAGGAAAGGAAGCCCTGATGTTTATTGCATATTTAAATGTGCCAGGAAGTCCAATACATTGTAACTGTCTAAAGTCTTAGTGCCAGCACAAAAACAAGTATCAAAATGTGTCCACTCATAAAAGCATTTATAAAGCCCTTGGGAAAAGAGATACTGAGATCAAGGAAACTGGTTGGGGTTGTGATTCTCTTGAGTTAAGTCAAGACACAGGAAGGCACTGCCTTAAATGACCCTCTACCACCAGTCAAAGCTCAGTTTTTTTTTTTTTTTTCCCTTTTTCTTTTTGTGCACCTGCCCGCATGGAGACTCAGCTCATTGCAGGAGCTGCTGCTTACTTAATACAGGACTTTATTTTAATAGATAAACAATGCTTTGACTTCCAGGACCTGGTAGACTCTTTGGTTACCACCATGGTGCCGTTTTTCTGATTTCTAGTTGCTCTTTCATAGACTCGTTAAGCTTGGAAGTGGATGTGACTCCACAGATGGTCCATTTGTTCCACTCAGGACAAAGATTGTGCTCATGAAAGCTCACCAAAGTGCCTCTGGGTGTTTGCTTATTTCCAAGGGAAAAAAGTTTCCTAGTCCAGGTGATTTTATGTGCTTCAAGACCACAAAGGAAAAAGCAAGCAAACCAGCAGGGCTAATATTGACAGTCCCCACAATAGATGGACCAAAGCAGCATACCTTGTTTAACTTGGCTTCAGTCGTTTTCTTGTCCTGGACAGAATTAACAGCACACACCTGAAAGAGCACAGCGGGCTCGTGCTGCCTCCCTGTCCTGAGCATCAGGGGCTTGGGTTTACTACCCAGACCAGCCCCAGAAAAGGAAATTCTAATGGGAACTCATCTTTGTCACATTCCCCCAATCAGGTGTTACAGGCTGTAGCCGTCTAGCCAGGTGTTTTACTGGATTTATTTTTGCCTCCTCTTGATCAAAATGACACCTGCCTTCCTGAGCCTTCTCTATAAGATATTAGGACAGCAGGTGAGGCCACAGCCATCTTAGACTTTGGCAGCCTTGGGGAGGCTATTGTGGTAGGTTTTGCTTTTGTTTTTGTTATAAGGTCTGTGTGCTCACCAGAGAGAGAGAGAGAAATTAAGAAATCACCCCCACCCCCCAGGCAGGCTGGCCACACTGCAATCCCTTCTTCTTCATTCTCCTCTTAGGATTTTAGGCATGCATGCACACGGGCCTGGTGTGTTTTTCAGGTCACCAGGTCCTGGACTCGAACCATGCAGTGGGCCATGTGGGATCCAGCTGCCCTAGCCACAATGCCTTGGCTGCCTCTATGGCAGACTTTTGAGTTTTTTGGGACTGGACATAAATCATGCGGATCTACAGAATAAAACAACATTGTTGTAAATGCATGGGCCTTCTGGCTTCTGGTGCTAAACACAAGTCATATAATGTGTGACTGGCTCACAAGTAAGGCCTGCTGTGAATATGTAAACTTCTTGGGGTGGAGGGGCTTGGCTTCTTCATACAGAGGGCTTAGTTGGTGGTTGCCAAACTGATGACTCACTGTCCTCTATTTAGGGTGAATTCAGAACTCAAAGTAGTGACAGCGCAAGTCTTGGGTATAATTGTATCTCCATACTTGTCTGTTCGGATCAAACATTTGTGCATTTCTTAGTCTACTTGACTGCAGTGGTAGGCTGTGCTTGATACCAGTAGGATTATAAATGGTGCCTCTGCATATAGGCATTTGTCACTCTGCTCTCCTAGAGAGAAGTTTCCTTGATTTGTTGTGATGAGGTGATGACATAATGGATCTGAAAGTACTTTGCAGCTGGAGTGCAGCAGGGGATGGTGAAGACTGCATTAATGCTACTACTACTGACAATCGGCTCTTTCATCTGACTGCATCCTCTGTGAAGCAAGGAGGTGATCTAACACTTTATATATCATTAGCACAGGGTAACAATGTTTATACTCAGCTCCTACTTATTATTATTATTATGCAAATTTAGTAACAATTTAGGTCTCCCTTGGACCACATTCTGGAATATTTGCATAAAGTAAACAAAAATTATTAGGTAGCACAAAGGATTGTGCAACCATAACGATAATAATAACCATTCAGTTCTAACCTGAATGCAAGATGCTGCCCTCTGGGCTCACACCATGTATTTTAATTCCCCCAAGGACACAACCACAACGAGGTCAGAGTGTATTTCCTTTTTACAGATAACGCAACTGAAGTTACTGTCTCAAGTCAAGAAGTATATGGGGCAGGTAGGATTTCAACTGGCTGGTCTGCCTTGCTTCAGTCAATATAGATAATTACGCTTTAGTAACATTTTAGTTCAGTTGGTTTCCTGGTACAATCCTGCACAGAGGACTAAACTAGCATAAGCTTTAGTTAAAGCCATCTTGCAACAGAACAATCCTTTTCCCCTTTCAATAAGAAATGCCCCATGTAGTGTCTGGTAGATACCCAGTTCTATGTATTTATTAGTATATGTGTGTAGCCCTTCTTTTTATTTATTTTTAAAATACATTATAATTTATGTATGGTAAAAATTACTCTTTTGGCATATAGCTCTGAGTTTTAACATATGATTCCAACCACCACCACGATTAAGTCACAGAACATAACCTACCCCAGTTGTGCTGCCACTTGGTAGTCAAACCCTCCCTCCAGCCCTAACCCCTGACAACCTTTCCCTATGGTTTTTCTAGAATGGATTATACATGGAGTCACACAAAAGAGGCCGACTTCCTTCTCTTAGCATAGCGCATTTGCGATCCATCCCTGTCGTTCCACGTACCAGTGGCGTACTCCTTTCTATCGCTGAGTAGTCTGCCAGATGTCATCCATGTCATCACTGTACTGTGGTCAGCGCTTGTTTAACCATTCACCAGCTGAAGGGGTTTTGGATTGTTTCCAGCTTTGGTGATTAGAAATACAGTTGTTAAAAGTATTTGCATATAGGTTTCTGTGTGAACGTGGGTTTTACTTATCTTGGGTAAATACCTAGGAGTGAGATTACTCAGTCATATATAAGTATATGTTTAACTTTATGAGAAACTGCTCAACTGTTTTCCAAAGCATCTGTACCATTTTATATTCTCACTAGCAATGTGTGATGATTTTAGTTGTTCTACGTTCTTACTAACTCTTGATATTGTCTGTTCTTTTTTTCTTTTTGGAGAGGTTTTTGCTGTAGGGTGTGTGTGCTCACCATACAGACAGAGAGAGACAGAGAGATAGAAAGCGAGAAATCATTCCCCAGTGGGGATGGCCACACTGCAATCCCTGCTCCTTCATTCTCCTCTCGGGATCTTGGGCACGCATGCACACGCACCCGGCGTGAGTTTAAGCCACTGGATCCGGGACTCGAACCACGGTCGACTAAGTGGGAGTCCAGTGACATAGCCGTTACGCTAACTGCTGGTCCCTGTCTGTTCTTTTTTAAAAAATTTTAATTTTAGCTGCACTAATAGTCATGTAGAGGTATCTCATGGTTTTGTTTTTCAATTTTCTACTAATTAATGATGCTGAACATCTTTTCACATGCTTATTTGACATCTATATATCTTTGACAATGTTTATTCAGACTTTTCCCCATGTTTTAAATACATGACTTTTTTATTGAATTTTGAGCATTCTTTATTTATTTTGCCTTTCCACATAAATTTTAGATTTATTTTGTCAATTTCTATGACAAATCTGTTGGCATTTAGATGAGGATTGTATGAATCTGTAGAGTCATTTGGGAAAACTAGTATGTTAGTATGTTAACAGTATTGATCTGCTGATCTATACACATGGTCTATCTCTTCATTTATTTTTTTTGGGGGGGATTTCTTTAATTATTTTACAGCTTTCTGCATATATTGCTTTACATTTTTTAAATTCTTCCTTAAAGCTGTGAATGGGAAGAGGGCAGCAGATGGTGTAGCAGTTACATCACTAAACTCCCATGAGGCCTATCTTGGTTCGAGTCCTGGACCTGGTGGCTTGAAACTCATGCTGGGTGTGTGTGCATATGTGCCCAAGATCCTGGGAGGAGAATGGAGAAGGGATTGCGGTGTTGCCATTCCCTTGGGGGGTGATTTTTCACTTTCCCTTTCTTTGTCTCTCTGGTGAGTGCATGTGTCCTAAGGCAAAAACCTCCTAGGGAAAAAAAAAAAGCTGTGAATGGGAAGCCTGGGCAACCTAAGCCCCCAAGCTAATAGGAATATCTTGTTTGGACTGAATTAGTGCAGGTTGTAAGTAACTGGACCTTGGGCAAGTCTTTCTGCCTTTCTTGACCTCACATTGCTTTTTCGGGAAATGGGGGCTCATCCAAGCCTAACGGTTTGTGATCTCCCCATCAGTGCAGTAGATCTTGTGGTGAGAAACTACAACTCAGTAATTTACGCATCAGTAGTTTTTGGCTTGCGTGCTTAACAAATGGAGAAGCACAAAAGGCCTGTAGTGATTTTCATAGGACCTGGGAGAATTTATAGAGCTTCTAGAAGAGCCTTCTTGTGACCTCAGGGCCAGGGACAGGTATAATGGTGCCCATGTGCTTTTAGCCAAGAACTACTTTTTCATATATATTTTTTCAGATCCCTTCCGTTTTTGTGTGCATTGCAGTTATAGGGTCCCTCCTTTTCTGTTCTATTGTTGAAACTGGAGACTGAAGAGATGGCAGGTGGCATGGTAGTTAAGGGTGCTGGGCTCCCACATGGCTGACTGTACCTGGCGGCTTGCTTTCTCACTTTCCCTCTCTGTCTCTGCTCAAATTAAAATAAGTAAATAAATGATTAAATAAAATGATCCTGAAAAAATAAAACAAAATAGAAAACTGGAGACTGAGATGGTCAGAAGTCCAAAGTTGTCTAGGATAAGACAGTTAGAGCACAGATTTCAAGGACATCAAAGATGAGGCTTTCCCTGAGGAAAACGGAGCGGGGAGTGGAAGCCTAAACGAAGTTGCCATTAACATCAGCGCTCTTGCTTTGGGCATTAGTGGAGGGACCATCATAATTGATGGTGACATGCTGATACTTGCTTTTCTGCCAAAGTACATAATATGTATATTTATTAGAGACCCAATCAGGCCAATAGCGAGACTCTGTCCAACAGCCTGCCCCGAGTGCCCTGTGCTGAAAGGTGATAGTAGTTGCTACGGACACGTGGAAATGACCAGCATCAGAATTCCAACTTCCTGCACCTTCCTCATCTGCATGCATCATGTTTCCTTAAACATATTGTCTGCAGGCGAAGTCTAATTATTTGGAACTAAGTTACTAATGATAAACATGATTACCGCGTCTACCATCATGAACTGTCAGGGAACTAGGGAGACACCAGGGAATTGTCAAAATCAAACAAAGGTAAACCGAACCTCCCCTTTTGCACAGAATAATGTGGAGTACCACACCACAATAAAATACAGAACACGGACTAATTATAATCGAGGAACATGACTTAAAATTGCTTTCTCCTGATGCGGCCTTGCCTTTCTCTGTTTCCTAGTGATAATGTTCTCATAATGTTCTTTCTGGGTCGGTCACAAACTGAAAAATTGCTTTTGCTGGCTTTTCTCATGGGATGGTTGATGTGGCAAATAACTCTTCAATGATGAGGCCAGGGAATTAATAATAAAGGCAGAGGAGATTCTCTGTCTCTAATTACAAAGATTTATAACCTGGGAATGAGAGAACTGTCTTGTAGTTAATTTCTAAGAGGTCCCCTGTCTGACTCTTCCCAATAGAGGATTATTCCAAATACTATACAGTGGAGAGCTTTGGCCAGGTGGCCCATTGTTTCCACTTGACAGTGCTTTCCCTGAGTAGGTTATTGGGCAATGAAATCTTTCCTATACTAGAAAAATCTTAATTTGTCCATTTGTAATTGGGGTTTCTCTTTTAAATTTGATAGAGTACCTTTCTCTTTTTCTTCTTTGCGCTTTAGGCTTTTAAATACTATACTTTGTCTCCATTTTGTCACACAACAGATATATATTGATCATTTGGTCAAAAGGATCATGTTTAATTTCTTTCCTTTTATGTCCAAGACTGACCTTTCTTGATAGCATGACTGCATTGTTTTGTTTATTGGCAGTGGCCGGCGTTTCTCTGTGTGGAACTATCTCCTCCCTTGAATCTTTGGCTGTGCCGTTATTTCAATGGAAGGCAGTGTCTCACACATCACCTTGTGTACCATCTCCTGGTCACCAGTCTCTAAAAGTGATGCAGTGCTCCTTAATGGACTGACCAGTTGGAAGTGTCTCCGGTTAAAGGAGGATTCTCGCGCCATAAACAGTTCTGTTTACTATGCAGTCAGAGTACAGGCACTCCTTTGTGCTTTAAAGTTTTAGATGAAGTTTTCCAAGCTTTCCCGGTCTTCATTGCCACTGTTTTAATGCTTCCGTGTTATTGTCTTGATCCACCTCGACTCCCACTATTCTTCATCATGACACAGTCGCTCCAGGGTAATTTGATATCTTTGTGACCATTAAATAAGTAGAAGGGGAATTTGGCTGGTTCAACAAAATTCCTACTAACACAGCATGAATAGATTATGGGCTTATTATTTCATGTATTGGGTTGTTGGAAAAGTCATGATACATTTTTTTCTATGTTTTTCTGTGCAAAAATGTATCATGACTTTTCTGACAACCCAATAGAAGAATTTATGGACTAGTGTACCTACATGAAGACTCAAGAAACCTTGGGTCTTTCTATTTTTCTGTTCCATTGTCATTAAAAAGAAACTTCTGTCCTCAAGATCACAAAATAACTTCTTGAGATCCAGTCATCATGTCCTTATTCCAGAAGAGGAGGGCAAGGGACCAAAAGAATATGGCTGGTGGTCTAATCAACCCTTTTGAAAGCATTCCTCTATAAGCCTCATGTGATGACTTTGATTTAAATCCTATTGGCCACCACTAGCTTAAAGGGAAGTTGGGAAATATAATTTTGTAGCTTGATATATAAAGGTGATGTTAGCTTTTGAAAGAAAGAAACCTCCAGATTTTAATGGCTTAAAACAATAGACTTATTTTTCTCTCATTAAAGTTCAGTTCAGATGAAACTAGTTGGCAGTAGGTCTTCCACATGGGGACTGAAGGACCCAGGCTCCTTGTGTTTTGTGGTCTGCTCTCCTCTGGGACCTTAGAGTCCTTCAAATTTAGAGGCCTGGTGGTGGACAAGAATGGAGAGTCATATGTCTGGGGCGTTTATGGGCCTGGCTAGAAGTGGCCACATCATTCACTTTACATTTCATTGGCAGAGCTGTCATGTGGCTGGGTGAACCTGCAAGGCTGGGAACTAGAGTCTAGCTCTGTGCCTGGGAAGGGAAAAACAAACACAAAAACAGATTCTGTCAACAGCTGCGCAGTTGCTGCCTCAGTAAGGTCAGGCTTCTGCTCCCTGGAAAGATGGCAAGACTAGCCAAGACACACGACATGAGTCACATCGCTGCTGCAGCCAACACACGCTCCTGCCGACTTTTCTCACGGACACCCTGCGTGTTCTGGGTCACCCACCCTGCTGCAGGGCCCTTCCACATCTGGTGCCACACCCAGGCCAGGCCCTGTTTCTCCCAATGCCACCAGCCCTTGCTGTTTCACCATTTTCCAACTTTTTACCATGCCACCAAATCTTGCTCTTCATCTACAATGACTTGTTTTTATCTGTTCAGTGTTTCCCGGGTCTTAGTTCTTCTCTCCAAACACGTGAGACCAGGGGCTTTATTGTCTTCCATCATCATTAGTGGTTAACTCTGCCCTATTAAAGTGATGTTTCCTCCTCATGAGAACGGCCAATAAGTCCTCAGTGAAATCAGTTCCAAGAAATAATGAGGCTAAGTTAAGTAGCTAACGTTATTAGAACTGCCTGGCCAACATCCAGAGGCCATTCTCAGGACCCCTGGGTTTCTTTAGTTGTGCTCTAACGCTGTTGGTCTTGTAATTTGCGAACATGGACAAGTTTATTCTAGAAAATTCCCACTCCTTAAGGATTAGTCCAATGCTACTTCATTGTGAAGGTTCAGTGCTTGAAGTTGGTCAGACAATGTTTTGTTCTTGTTCCTCCGAGTTCTTGTAATGTTTTCTGAATGTCTCCGCTGTAAGGCCTGTCGCCTCACCAAAACGGTTACTGATGCTGTTTACCGATTAGACTAAGTAGTGAGCGCATGATTTCCACCTTTTGATTTAATCTCTTCAGTGACCCCATGAGGTTTGCGCTGTCACTATCTCCAGGCTTGCAGAGCTTAAGTGACATGGCCTGGATACTTCTGAGAGTGAAAAGTGGGGCTCCTAATTCTTATGCTGGGAGGGTGCATGAGCCGGCGCTGTCCTGCGGGAACAGGGACCAGGCTCTCTCCTTTATGTGCACCCCACTTCTGCAGTTCCCTGAGGGCACCATTGTCTGTTATGCTTTGATTTATATATATAAATCAAACACATATATATATATGTGTGTGTGTGTGTGTGTGTATATACACACACACACATATACATACATACATATATATACACACACATTTTTATGTATATACACATATATAATAAAATCTTTTTAATTTACCAAAAAGTACAGAAAAATGAACAGACTATCATGTACCCACCACCCAGAATGAGCAAATATTAATTAACATTTTGCTATGTTTGTTTCAGATTTCTCAAAAAAAAGAGTTCTGTATATGGCTACATTCCACATCTTTTAAACCATTCCATTCTCTTTCCTCCTAGAGGCAAGCCTTCCCTCAAGCCAGTGTGTGTCCTTACTGTGTGTCTGCCTTCACCACACACATAGATATTACATGACCAAGCAACGTAAGGCTTACTGTTGGTGTGTTTGTGTGTGTGTGTGTGTGTATTTTATAGATCGGTATAAGTAGAAACAATTTAGGTACCTTTTGTAACCTTCATTTCTCCACTCAATATGTTTTCGAGATTTATCTTTATTAATATGTGTGCATCTCCTCATTAAGTTAGCTGCTATAGAGTAGTCACTGAGTAACTATACCTCAGTTTACTTTTCTCATTTGGGATTACATTTGGGGTATTTCCATCCCTTTGGATATACTGGGACATTTAGATTCTCCAGATAAATACATAGAGCTCTAACTCATTCTTTTTATTAGCCATAGAATATTCCATGGGATACAGTGGACCATTTTATGTTATTTTCCTGTTTTTCACCTCTTTTGGTACTGCAATTATCACCTTTACATGTTATCTTTCTGTAATGCTTTTTTCCATATAGAATAGAGTTCTTAAAATGTAATTTAACAAGCTTAACCATGTTAGTTTCCAGAAATGTTGTAGCAGTTTATACTCAGCAACTTTCTCACATAAATTTACCTTTTCTAACCTGCTGAGGAAATACAATGTCTTGTTGGGATTTTTATCTAAGATATTTTGGACTCATAGTGAGGTTTGAACATTAGCGCATTCTGTGACCTGTGTGTATGTATTCTTGACCACATCAATTTGCAGGACCAAAACACACGTGCTGCGCCTGGTTTCTGTGGACAGAGGTGCAGATGGCAGTGTCTGTGGGAAGCCCTTGGTATGACAGGGACATTGACTCTTTAGTTGATATATTATTCTTAGGTTTGAATATTTTCTTCTTTCTCACAACATTTTTTGGTTTTGTACCTAGCTTAAGAAGATGAACTTATATGTATCTTCTAGTTCTTTTTTCCTAAAATATTTGCAACATTTTAACTGCATTTTTTTTGGTGTGTGGTCTTTTTTTTGGGGGGGGGAGGGGGAGTTGCTGTAGGGCATGTGCACTTGCCAGAAAGACAGAGAGAGACAGAAAGTGAGAAATCACCTCCCAGGGGTGCAGCAGTGGTGCAGCCACGCCGCAGTCCCTTCTCTTCCTTTCTCCTCTCGGGATCTTGGGCACGCACGCACGCACACACGCCTGGTATGAGTTTAAGCCACTGGTTCCGGGACTTGAACTGTGGTTGGCTACATGGGAGTCCAACGACATAGTCAATATGCTAACTGCTGGTCCCTTAACTGTATTTTTAATTTAGAAATTTGATTAACAGAGAATATTTACAGGACTCAGATTTTTTAATTTAAAACAAAAAATCTGCCTGGTGACATGGTGGTTAAGGTGTTATACACTCACTGACTGAATCAAGTCCTGGACTTGGAGGCTTGAAAATCACAGTGTGTGTGTCAGGCATGTGTTCATGCATGCCCAAAATCCCAAGAGGAGAATAAGGAGAAGGGATTGTGGATGGCCATCCCCCCTGAGGAGTGCTTTCTCACTTTTCCTCTCATTATTTCTCTCTGTTTCACTCCCTCTCTCTCAGGCGTTTCACTCCATCTCTCTCAGGCTAGTGCATGGATCCTATGGCAAAAACCTTAAAAAACAATTTGCCAGAGGGTGTGTGCACTCACCAGAGAAAGAGAAAGGACAGGGAGAAAGCACCCTCCAATGGTATGTGGTCATGCTACAATCCTTTCTTCTCCATTTCTCTATCCTGTTGGGATTTGGGATGCGAGTGTGCGTGCGCGCGCACGTACACACACACACACACACCGTGCGTGCGCGTGTGCACACACACACACACACACACCCTGTGCATTGTTTAAGCCACTGAAACCTGGATTCAAATCACTCAGTTGACCGAGTGGGATCTAGTTTTTTAACCTTAGGGTATGAGGCCAATCCAGACCTTATTTTTTTTCTGTGTAATTATAGCATGACAAAAGCATTAGAACTCATTTGCTAGATATCACTAGCTTGAATGCCGTATCAAATGCTCTGTTGAAGAATGACATGACATGTGATCTTGTCTTTTTTTTTTTAAAGTATATTTAGATCTTTTCTGTTCAATTTCCATCCATGAGGTTCATAGAGAGAGAAAGGCGTCTCTAGCCAGTGGCTGTTCACACACAAAAGGGAGAACCGCTGGGTTTAGCTTATGCAGGACTGGTATTTGTTTTAAAATTAAGTAAAGGAACAAGGCCATTGTAGTTGTTCCTGATGCTTACCCTCGGGAATGGTACCATGACTGAAATGTCCTTTAGACTGACAGGTGATCTCCAGATCTGCAGGCTGAGCATTCTTGAGGGCTCAGATAGATTTG